>NC_056726.1:13241982-13579482 GCF_019279795.1 Protopterus annectens
TGTGTAAAAACCACCCTATCAGTACCAAAAAATAAAGCGATACTTAAAACAGCTACTTGAGAAGTAAATAAAGTTCACATGAGTTTTTGAAAAAAAATATTTGGTAAAAACACTTTCTTGCTGGTAATCTTACGGTCAAATAAAAAGCTTGATATTGTTTCTATATTTAACATATTAGGCTTCTAGAAACAATGTGTTTATAACTGTTCATAACTTATGTAAAAAGCTTGCCTAATGAAAATATTCTTATATAAATAATCACGTACCTAGCTGTTTTCAACTCACAGATAATCATCCAGTGTTCAATGAAGGTGCGAGTCTTCCTGGTTACTAAGCTAATCAGCGTTGATGATAAAATCACATGATCATACAGCAAAGAATTTACCGTGACTTGAATTTGTCTATGGTAAAAGCCAAAATATAAGGCTTATTCCATATTCATCTAAAAATAATTAAGGGCAGAATTTAGGTAACCATATCAGATACGTAGCCACAGTAAACTGGGTATTAACTAGACAGCTTGAAAGCAGGTTTGTAAGTATAACTGCATAACAACATTAATAAAAGTGCTTATCAATGAAAATGGGTATCTGGATGAGCCAATGGATATTATATAAATGGCTGTGCTAACATCTTTAACTAATAAAAATGATGTCAATTCAAAACATTAACAACTAAATCCTAAATCTCATCTCTAGCTTCTTCTTAGTTATTTGTTTCACTGCAGACATCACGTTGGTTATACTACATTGTGATTTGAATCTCAACTGCTTATCTCCCATCTTACTTTCTACTACTATGCATATTCATTTATCAGTCACCATCTCCAGAACTTTAATGCAGTGTAACAGGAGTTTGTTATGTCTTTGCTGTCCACATTTGTGAATATCCCCTTTGTTCTTGTACACTGGCACTAGCATGCATATTCTCTGGTCAAGCTGGGATACATCTTTCTGTCCATATTTTCAAGAAGTACCCTCTGGAGCCATTTCTCACCCAACATCTTGATCATGTCTGCTGTGATGTCATCTGAGCCTGATGATTTCCCTGACTTCATTTTCTTTAGTGCTGTTCTTATGCCTTTTTCTGTAGGCTTTGTCTGAGACAGTTCGACTTCTCTGGGGTTTTCTTTATTCAGAAGCTGTGGGAAGTACTCTTTGCCTGCCCTTCATTTATTTATATTATCATATTTGCATTTGAACAGTCAGGCAGCATAGATGGAACTGAGGCAGTCTATGTTTACAAAATGTTACAAAAAATAAATATTTACTGTGATTATTGTGACTAGTAACATCCAGTTTTAGCCCTACAATGTGATGAATGCTGTTTTATAGATTAGATTTTGCTGAACAGCTTTGCCATTTGTAGTTCTTTGATTGCACTTACAGTTGCAGAGATTTGAACCTTTGTCTAAACCAAATTTCAGCAAATATATTTTCAATGATTTATAAATATTATGGAAGTTTAAAACAAAGAACTTTATCCACTGTAATAGCTCCATTTTCTTAGACCACAATAGTCCCATTGGTGCTTTATTCCTGCTCATTTCATTGTTTTTAGCAGTCCACTGTCTCCCTTCCTTAAATTTATTTCTCTTTTTGTGTAACCACTATGAGTTCTGAGCCAGTAATTCTCCACAGCTGCACTACGGCATTTTGGCTTACTTTCTCTCATTTTTTTTCCTGATCTGTAAGGGTTGAGGTGGCCTTTAGACTTTGCATTTCAAAGTCCATAGACAGCTCCTTACATTATAGAGTTGTTAAAACAGGCAAGTGCAATTTTTTTACTGTTATAACCATCAATCAGGTCAAGGTGATATTGGACTAGCTCTCCTACTAAAACTGTGTCCTAGAGCAGTAAAATCAAGACTTTCATCTACTAGCTCAGTGGCTTTTTAAACTGCATTTCCTTTTATTATGTCTCTGAATAGATTTGTGGCTGTTTAAGTCACAGATTGTTTTTTTTCTCTGTCTCTTTGCCAAGTTTTCAACCCACTTCATTAACCCTTGTTAATGCTCAGGCGCACTCCACTTCCCTACCCTACTCCAATTCCCACCCACTGCTCTTACTCTACATTTATACTTCCATAGCACCACCGACATATTCCTTAAACCAATACCATCAGTTCCCTCCAGAAGAAAATAACAGAATTGCTCCCAGTAGTGACCCCCATTCTTGTTTAAAACCAAAGACTTTCTCAAACTGTCTTAATCCTTGCCCGTATAATTATCAGGTTACATCTCTACAACCAACCCAGTACCCTCCTTATGTTTTCTAATCTGGGCACTAACGTCAGGTGGCATGATGCCAGGGCACTTCTATGAGCTAGGCTTGTAAAGGCTCCAAAGCCATTAGCCTAGTACACACCTATGAATCCTAATTTACAACAGAGATAAAACCCAAGTTAAATAGGATGCTCCTAACTCAGATTATTTTACTGTTGCTTCTCTCTCTTACTACCCTTCATCACCAAATAAGTTTCTCAGCCGTTTTCACCACCCTTTGGAAAAACTTCTCATCCAAAGCAGAGCAGCTTCCATACCAAACTTAAAGACCGTTTGAGAAGATACTTTCTATAGTGCCCCTTTAGAAGATTATTCAAACAGGAGGTGGGAGGTTTGCTGTTCTCATTCTTCCCAGAAAATGGAGATGCTGTTGCACCCACTTAAGAATGGAATTTGTATTTATGGACCATGACAATTCCCCCTTGATATTTAGCCCTAAGAACATGGTGCTTTTTACCTCTCCCATTTTTCTTTGTGGATTGAATGGAGGGTGCACTCCATGGTTCCTTCTGAAGTCAACAATTATCTCCTTGGTCTTGTTCACATTCAGTGCCAGGTTGTAGTTGTTGCAGCACACAATCAGTTGGTTAATATCCTTTATGGTTTATAATAGTCAGTGAAGAAATCAAAAGGCCAGCACACAATGATGTCTATAGAAAGCTCAAAATTTAATATAACATGTTTAAATTAGGCAAAAACAGACTGGTTTTGGCTGAAATAAAATAAAGCCTTCATCAGTGTGAATCATAAAACACATTTTAACAAATGCCCATTTTTATACAACATGTTATTGACAAAAGTCCTACTGATTGGTTGACTATAACTGATCATTTAAACCAGGTGGAAACAAACCACCCAACCACTTTTTTCCTTTATTATTTAGTATAGAATGCCAACCAGTTTTGTTGACCCTATCCCCAATAATTCTGTCTATAACAGTAAATCTAAAACTAGCAGTGGTGTGTATAAGGGAATGCTTGTATAAAGCATTAGTTGGTCTTTTATTCCTAGTGTCACTGACATGCTCTGATATAAGTATCCTAAGTGGTTGAGAAGTTTGCCAAATATAGAATGCAGAACACGAACAAGTGGCAAGATAAATAACCCAATCTGTGCCACAATTTGCCAAAAACTTGATATCAAATACTGTTCCTATGTTCTTGCTGGTGAACTTTTTGAATTTAACCAACCTTGGACAATGTACACAGTGTCTGCATGGAACATAATCATATAAAGGATCCCCTGTCAGTGTGCATTGAAAGTTGTCACTAACTGGGGTTGGTCCACATTTATAATGACTGAAATATGAGCCTAAGGTTTTAGAAAGGAAAAAAAAGCATTTATCATGTAAGATATCCGATAGTTCATGATCTGCTAATAATATTTTCCAAGGTCTGTTGATACTGTCTAATAATATATTGGTGTTCCCCCCAAAAGTGGTCACTAAATGAATATCAGGATTCCTGGAATGCTGTTTATCTTTATAAACCAATAAATCGTTCCTGTCAAATGTGGAAGCCCAGTTGCTGGCAGTCAGTCTATTGTCAGTTTTATAGCCCCTCTCTTTAAACCTTTTGGTCAGATCCTGTTTGAAATGCTTGTTATCTATCTGGATTGGAACAAATACGGCTGTGTGGAGGGTGAAAACTGGATGCGTGCCATAATGAATTGTATTGTGGGTATTTGCAGTATACCTGGGTATCTAAGGTATCATCAGTATTTCTGGTAACCAGAACATCCAAAAATGTGTTTTATGATTCACACTTATGAAGGCTTTATTTTATTTCAGCCGAAACAGGTCTGTTTTTGCCTAATTTAAACATGTTATATTAAATTTTGAGCTGTCTATAGACATCACTGTGTGCAGCCTTTTGATTTCTTCATTGAACTGTTCCTTTTTTGGGCCATGCACTTGCCGTACATGCAAGGGCTTGTTTCGTTTTTTATAATAAAGTCGGCAAACAATACTGTCATTAAAACTGTAACTCACAGTAAGCTTCTATGTGTTATAATAGATGACAGTCTCAAATATGACCAGCACATATTGCACACCATTAAAATCTACTCACCAGAAATTAGGCTCCCTTTATAGGATCAATGGGTTCCTTACAAGTACTGCAAGAAAAGTTCTAGTCGCCACCTTCTTTGTGCCAACTCTCTTAATAGCTGCTCCCATCCTAACAAACTTAAGCAATACTTAAAGAAAAAAAATTTGCCTCCTGCTACAGTAAAATTGCTAAGTTTGCCACCAGTCTCCTTCATAGGATCTACCATTGTCATAGCTTAAAGCAATTAAACTAGCTTAAACAGAGTACCTAACATATTCACAATTACCTACAGCACACAAACCTATTCATCATCCAGAAAAATGCCCTGCACTACATAACTTATTATTGCCCTACTGTTCGGCAAGGGACCTCCGCTCTAGTAACAAATTCTTATTACTTACAAATAAGTCAAATATTTTTGCAGGACAAACTCAGTAGTTTTAAACCACTGCTTAAACAATATCTTAACCAATCCTGGTCCTGCATGTCCTCATCTCAAGGTTGAGACTTTGTTTTCACTGTACGATACTTTCCAAATACTCTCCTTAAACAGAATGCACTCAGCCTCACTGAAATGACAAACAATATTTATGCATAACTGCTGCCTGTACACTCCACTAATTTGCATGAGGGCTTTCTTGTTAGTAACTTCCACCTCTGTAAAATCTTAGAATGTATCAATGTAACTACTGTATGTGTGTAAATGTAATTAGAAATATAACTACTCTGTGTTTAACTGGAACTTAATATAATGCAGTGTGTAAGCAAATGGAGCCTTTCTCCTCGACCTCCACTGAAAACTGCTATTACCATTCAAACTTTCCTGGTAAACATAGACAAATAAATAAAATAAAATTAATAAACTGTGAGGCTATATCTTGATCCAATCAAAGGACTCTGGATGCAACCATATGAAGTTAGAGCATAAATATCCTATAGGTTCATAGGTGTCCAGAACTGCTTTGGAGGGATTGAGATGTTTTTTGGAACTTCATATCAAAGACATTAGTCAGTTAAAGTATAACAAAATTATTGGATGTTGTCACAAAGTTTCATGACACCAGACAAGCAAAGAAAATACAACTGTCATTTTGATCAGCTGTATAGCCTGTGCTGGCCCCATTGCATATGGGCAGATAAGTATCCCCACTGGGGGACCATTCTAGTATTCTCTAAACTTTTGATTAAAATTTTACCTTTTAATGTTAGCTAAGATAGATAAATGTGACTGTGGTAGACAGATACCTTACAGAGATCTGCATTGTCATTGCCTTTTTTGTCTTGGTCCTAATCATAATTTTAGGGAGTGCCCACATTAGTCTTTTGAGCTCCATATGGTTATATCTTGCTGCAAGGTGCAGTGAGGTGCAAGACTTCCAAACTGGGTGCTGCATTCACCCAGTCTCATACCTCTTTGGGAGCTGCCAGATAGCATTTATATTTCTACACCTATTCTCCCATTCTTTTTGTGTGGGGCAAGGGCCAGGCACCCCAGTCTGTCTGACAGCCCATTATTCTCCGTATGGAGACAGTCAGGTCATAGGGAATGGACCAAACACATATCCCATCAGAACAGCGTACCCTTCCTTTTGAAGGAGTCCCCACATTAGTCTTTCGAGCTCCATATGGTGCTGCATGCTTGACAACCATGCATGACACGGGCATCATGTGTTCTGTAGACTCCTACCCATGGCTGCATCTCCCAGTGCTCTCACTAGGTATCACCCAAGTAGTGAGTCAGAGCCACTTCCCTTATACCAGCATGGGTAAGCCAGTGTAGCTACTCACTCCCATCCCAAGTCTTTTGTCCCTAAGACCATTAAGAGCCGTTACCCTCTCTTAAAATCTACTTAGAAAATCAGAGACCTAAGGAACTCATGGGAAGTAGGATAACATCTGCATCTTCCCTGTTGGATGCCCCTTAGCAGCCATGTGCGGAACTTAAAAAGTCAAAGCCTTTAGAGGTTTTGGTTGTCCAGTCAGACGTGGACTCTTAATTGTGGCACATGATGAGCCTTCAGACCCCCCCCCCCCATTTCAGTTGCTGCTCCCACTGTAATACCCCTGTTGGAGGCCGACAAAGTGCAGCCTTATGGCATTTCCCATATGAATTAAGTAACAGCCAGCAAGACTGCAAAGAGGGATCCTTGGCTGGTTTATCTGAGGAACTTTAAGCCATTTCACAGATTCTCATCTGAAAAGTTGTTCGTGGTACCTTTACTGAGCTATGTCAGGAATTGGATCCTCATTGCTTAGTTTCTATGAATGTTCCCAAAAAAGAGGAAGCAAAAAAACTCACTCTCTGCTGCTACTTCACCAGCTGACCCACAGGAGGAGTGACATGATTTTTCCCAAGGACTGTTAAAGCTTTTCTGTCTTTAAAGCCTCTACATTTTTTTTCCTCCCCAGCTTCTTCTTCTTCTCCTCAAAGGGGATGAGAGACACTTTTTCAGAGGAAGTAGACACGATTCTGGAGCAGAATCTTTTGTTTTCTCCTCTCAAATCCATTCCCAACAGGATTTGAGTCTGATGATACTCTTTCACTTGACTCCCCCGTAGAAGATTTGTCCTTTGGGGACCTGTTTTATGGATGATGGAGCAGCATTTTCAGTTAAGATAGAAAAACAAGTTTCAGAAATGCAAAAGAGATATGATTTGTTGAATATGAGAGTCCCAAATCCCTCTGCTATCCTTCCTATGCTTGTGTACTTAAAGGACATTATCTTGAGAGCTGGATTGAACCCTGAGCCACAACCATCAACCCTTAAGAAACGTGCTTTTTTTTTTTATATAAGTACCAGCAATTCACAAGATTTTGTATCAAAATCCCACTTTGGATCCAGCTGTTACATGCATTGAGTCTGACAAACAAGTAAGCTTCTTCACTCTAATAATGCTTTGCACTGTGACAAGAACAGTTGAGCTATGGACAGGTGTGGAAATAAATTGTACATTTCTGCTGCACTGTTTTTTCATGTCATTAACTACCAAATTCATATGTCCAGTGTCTACGTTCCCTTTTAGTAAATATAAATAAGTTAATCTCAGATTTTCCTGCACAGACAATTAATGTTATCTTTTGTTCTTACTCAACTCTGCTCCTCAGGTAGCTAGAAAATCTTTAGAATATAGTTATGATGCAGCTGATCCCTCTTCCAGGGTTGCAGTTACTGTTACATTTTTAGTCCCTGCTTGAAAATACGAAGACCAAGTTGTTTTGTGACTCTTTGGATAGTGATGATCTATTTGTCCTAGCTGCTGCTGAGATTTTCAGGAAACTTCAAGAGAGAGAAAACGTTATGCAGGAGTTTAAGCAGCATTTTCTTCTCACCTGTGCCCAAATTCCAAAGCAGGGCCATTTTTTTCAAAGACCAAAAAACTCAAAAAAGGTTAAAACTCCTCTAAAAAGAAATTTCAAGAAAACCCCAAAACAGACTTCCAGTGTTGACAAGTCTTCCACCTTGTACTGTCAGTTCCCACTCTTTACCACAGCCGATCCCATCCCAGTCTTTCAAAGAAGCTTTCCCACTCCCTCTCATTTTTGAAGATTAATAACTTCATACAAATGGGTTTTGAACATTGTAAAGAAGGGCTAGAAATTAACTGGGCATCTCCCTCCACCCCTTTCTGGAATTTCTTCAGTGATTCCAAACCAAAGTCACCTGGTTTTCTCAATACTGTAGGAATTATATAATCAAGGAACTATAGAAATAGTCCCCTATCACCAACAGAAAAAAAGGTACTGTTCAAGACTCCTCCTGATCCCAAGAAGGAAGGCAATTTGAGGCCCATTCTTGATTTATTAGTTCTGAACACCTTAACTGTGCAAAAAAATCAAGATGTTATCTCTTCAATATATTTTACCAATGATCCTTCCACAGGCTTTCCTGCTGATCCTGGACCTCTTATTCCCATTCACCCAGATCACAAAATAGTCTTAAGATTTTGTGCTTTACAGATTAATTTTCAATTTTCTGCTTTGCCGTTTTGATCTTTCTACGTAGGTTCATAGGTTGGTACTAGGCTATCGGCTCTAGGGCCTATACAAGCCTAGCCATAACAATTCCTTGGATATTTCTTCCCACAATATTTACTTCCCTGGACCCTTGTCTAGCAGGGCGACTGACGTGATCCCCAGGGAGAATTTCCTATCTCCCATCCAATCGTCAAGGTTCCTTTTGAAGAGGGCAAAGGAGGTGCCCTGCTTGACATGTATGGGTAGTCTATTCCAGAGTATGGGGAGTCTGTGGGTCAGGAACCTATCCCTCCAGCATGTTTTGTTCATTGTGATGACAAGGTTTAGATCCCTGGAGTGTGTGGCTCTGAGGGAGAGATTTCATTAAGTGGAGCATGTCCAACATCTCAGGGTTTGACATGGCCTTGTATATTAAGCAGAGATTGCCTCTGAGTAGACAATATGCCACAAGAGTATAGCTGGAGTTTTTTTAGACGGTCAGCATAGGGCATCTGCTTTAGGCCTGTGATTCTTTTAATGAGGTATTTCTGCAGCCTTTCCAGCTGTTGCAGATGTCTTGTGAGGTACATACCAAATGGGGAGTTGTACTCTATAATGGGTCTAATAAGGGATGAGTACAGTGGGACAATGATCTCCTTTTTTCTGGATGAAAAGGCCTTAGTGATGAGGTGTGCCACATAGAAGGATTTCCTGACTGTTGTGGCAATGTGGTTATCGAAGGTGAGACCACTGTCCACCTGTGTCCCTAAGTCTCTTATCACACTTTCGGTGTTTAGTTTACTGCCACCTATGTGGTAATTCATGGGTACATGTTTTTTCCCAAAGGGGATAACTATACATTTCTTGGCATTAAGCTTGAGCCCATGGCTCTGGCTCCAAGCATCTTTTTCTGTAAGGCCCTTTTGTAGAATATCCACATCATGTGGGGATTCAATAATGGCTCCCAGTTTGCAGTCATCTGCGAACTTTGTTAGCCAATGTCCCTTAGTGTTGGCCTGTACTTCAGAGAAGTAGATGCCAAACAAGAGCAGTCCCAGGACTGAACCCTGAGGTACTCCACTTGTCACTTGTCTGGAGCTGGATTTGGAGTCTGCTACTTTTACAGTCTGGGTTCTGTCAGTAAGCCAGTTGGCAACCCATTGAGTGACATAGGGATTTATGCCCAGCATAGGAAGTTTATCTATGATTCCAGAGTGGGGGATGGTGTTGAAGGCCTTGGCGAGGACCAGATAGGCTGTGTGGACTGTCTTACCCTCGCCCACAGCCCTGGAGACTAATTTGAAGAAGTCAGTCAGGTTTAGGAGACAAGATCGGACCTTCACGAACCCAAACTGGGTGGGGTCCAGTGTTTGAAGGTTGCCAATGTCTTTGTTTATACGTTCCATGATAATGCGTTCCATGCCCTTGCAGATCAGGCTCGTCAGACTGATGGGATAGTAGTTCCCAGGATCCAAGGTGGATCCCCCTTGTGGAGTGGGATAACTGTAGCTGTGTGCCACTCAGTGGGCATGAAGCCTGAGGTGAGGCTATGATTAAACATGACACTTAGGTGAGGTGCCAGTTCATTTTGTAGTTCATGTAGTACACAGCCCGGGATGCCATCTGGTCCCATGGATGCTATATTCTTAGCTTTAGAGAGTGTGGTTTCTACCTGTGTGGCTGTGATTACCGGAATTTGGCAATCTTTTGGTATTGAGATGGGCCCTTTAGGTGGTGAGAGAGGGGTGAAGTTGGCAGTAAATCGATTTGCCAGGATATTGGCAATATCCTTGGGATCAGTATATTTAATGCCATTCTGTTGTAGCTCAGAGCAGATCTGAGCATTGCCATTTAGATTCTCGACATAACTATAGAATGCTTTGTGGTTGTCTTTGGAATCTTTGGCAATTTTATTTTTATAAGTAGCTTTGGTGGATTTTATGAGGTATCTCAGCTTCTTACTAAGGGAGTTTTTTGCATCCTAGGATTTTCCTGTTTTCTGCAGCAGTTTCTTCCTTCTGTTGTATAGTTTGTTTATGGCAAGGGACCACCAGATCTGCTTCCTTTTTTTGGAGGAGAGCATCTTGGTTCTATTTGGGATGGCATGATTCATGCACGAGTGGATGTGCTCATACAGTGCCTTAGTGTAGGATTCAGCAGTCGAACTTTCAGCTCCTGTCTGCATGGGTGTCATGACGTTTGTCACTTCTAACTTGAGCAGCATGAAGTTGGCTTTGGAGAAGTTTTTTTGTGGAGGATTCCTTACTGGGGGGGGTGGGATGTGGATGTCAAGGGTGATTAGCTTATGGTCAGACCTGACCAACGAGGGGGTGACTACTGGTGTGGAACATCTATACGCCCATGTTGGTAATGACCAGGTCTAGGATATTGGAGCCCCTGGTGGGACAATGGATTAGTTGATCCAGGGCGCTGGAATTTATGAATTCCAAGAAACGTTGGGAAAAGGTGTTGGTACCAGAGTAGTTTAACCAGTTAATGGCAGGGTAGTTGAAATCACCTGGTATTAGGGTGTTTGGTTGTATCTTAATATTTTCCAGTATGTTTAGAAAGGTGTAGTGAGAATCTTGGGGCATGGTGGGGGATCTGTAGCAAGCTACAATTTGGATTGCAGTCTTACCTAGCATTAGTTGCACCTGCAGAATTTCAGATGCATTGTGTTGTACAACTAGCTTGGAAGTGTGAATATGGACATTCCTCCACCTTTAGTGTTTCGGTCTTGGTTTGGTGGCTGAAAAGTGTGGTAAGAGTTGTAGCCTGGTATTGCAGGGGTGTACTCTGGAGCCTTGAACCAGGTCTCAGTTACTGCACAGATATCAATGTTCTCCATTTTTAGGAGTGCCTCGAGAGAGTGCATTTTGAGGTTTAGACTTCTAACATTGAGTAGCATTACCTTCAGATTTTGCATGCTTGTATGTGTTACGGTTTTGGTTTTGTCCTTTGAACGTTGCCTAAAAAAGGCACTATAGGGGTGGCAAGAGCTTTAGCCAGTAACCTGAATCCCAGGGGTGACAGGTGCAGACCATCTCTGGCAAAGCATCGTGGTTTGTCGATCATGTCATCCAAGGCAGACAGATACTGGATCTCCTTTGAATGACACCAGAAACTTGGCCAGTTGTTGAAGTCAATCATTTTGTCCTTATACTGTGGTATCATTCTGGGCAAAGGCAGGATGCTACTCAGGGCTAGGGTCATAGCTGCCTGGTCCACATGATCCGAGAGCTCTTCCATGTCTCTTTTCATGTAGTCCAGGGAGGTGCGTCTCAAGTCATTCATTCCAACATGGACAATGACAGAGTCTTATATGTACTTGTTGTGGAGTGACTTGAGTGTATGCGTTATGTGGCAGATCCTGGCACCTGACAGGCAGCTGACTGTAATTTTCTCCTTGTTCAGCCTGGTGAGTGGGACATCAGTGTGCCTGACTATAGAGTCACCTATGACTAAAGTGTTGGGTACGTTGTCTTGCCTTAGGGGCTGTTGTTGGGTGGCACACTGGTGTTGTGAGTTATGTGTCACTTTGGTTGTGACTGGTGTTTGCGTTTCAGCTTCAGAGGTCCTTGTTGCTTGGGCAGGTTAATGTTAAGGGCCTCCACATATGTGGGTTTAGTGTTGCTATGTGTGGGTGTTGATGTTGTGGGTTTTGAAGGGCTATGTGTTGCTTGAGGTGTAGTGCAGGTGTTAACCTTCTCCTCTTGACTGTCTAGCACAATCTTGGCTGGAGAGAGCTTTGCTTCCAATTTGGCTATGTAAGTGTATCTCTCGCAGGTTGTAGTGTTGGATGGTAGGAGGAGAGGGTTCTCTATTCCATGGGTGTTTACCAAATTCCTAGCCCCTGTCATAGCATATTGCAGGCGCCAGGTTATTTACATATACACTTACCAAGACTGTTTCCCTATTCAGACTTTTTCATAGGGCAAGCTTCTTTAGGATCTGAAGTTTACAGTTGATCTTTTCTTTACTTAGGTTTCATCGTAAATTAAAAAAAAATTTGTCCCTTTGGTCTTCTCAAGATCTGATTTTCCTAGGTTGCTGCTTAGACACAGTATCTACGATTGCATTTCTTTTTCAGGATAAAATGCATTTTTTGATCTCTCTCTTCCAGTCACCACTTCCACAAGATTCTGCAAGAGAGAAACATTTGAAGTACATAGCTTCTTCTTTACGAATGATTCCCTTTGGGATTCCAAGATGGTGGATGCCCTGTAAGCACCGTTTTCCTGCAGCTCTCATTACCATAAAAAAGAATCACTAAACAGCCATCAAAATAACAAGCGGAAACTCTTCAGAAGTGCCAAACATCATCTGATACAGATGAACTAAAAACTTGGGAAATTAACAACCTCCAAGCTAAAAATACCTTAAAAAAGTAAACTAGAAAATGTAATACCTTAGACCATATGTGCTGAGGCTTGCGGCCCTTACAGGAGAGAAAAAAAAAGAATCTGCAAGACTTTTCAAAATGTCTCAAACAACTGAGGAAATGGATTTACAAACTTAAAAAAAAACAAGCTGTCACAAATTAACTCACCAGACAAAGAAACCATTATTAAAAGGCAAAGAACAACTAAAATACCAGAAGCTTTAAAACTGAATACTAAACAAAAATCAGAAGCACCCTACAACATAGATGAACTGAAATATGCACTCCTACCAATACAAACCCCTGTACAGGGTTTTTCAAAACAGCTAACTGGGTTTGGAAATAACCTAGAACAAATAGCCAAACATCTTGACATAACAGAAGCTAAAGCTATAAAAAAAGAAATGAAAATAGAAGAACTTCAGAACGAAATCTAAAGAAGCATCCATAGAGCAAATCCAAGAAAAACTGGTAGATCTTGAGGCAAGAAGCCACGGAAATAATCTGTTAATAAGAGGCATACCTGAAAAATATGAACAGCACCAACTACAAGATGCTGTTATAAAAATTATAAGTATTCTCCTAGAAGACGAAAACAATGGCAAAAAATGGACATTGAGAGCATAGATAGAGCTCTCCGCAAATCTCAGGACATAAGCAGGCCAAGGCAAGTGTATGCCAAATATCTTAACTTTCAACATGTGCAGAAAATACTAAATGCAGCTAAAACTAAAAAGTTTACAACCTGGAATGGACATAAAATTACCTTTGTCCACGATCTGCCAATGCAAATAAAAGTACTTTCTCCCTTCTGTGCATTCTTAATAAGCAAGAAAATCAAGTTTCAAATGAAATACCCCAACTACCTTTCCTTTCAATACAAAGATTGCAGAGTCATGGTTAACTCGCCAAAAGAAGCAAAAACAGCATTTCTACAGGCTTTCAATGCACTTCCCGACTTGTGAAATCTAATAGCATCAAGTGGCAGTGAATCCATAACTTAAAACACCAAATGTGGCAAGTATATTCAAGAAAAACAAAAATATACGAAGAAATACGTTTTTTTTTCCAGTTTTTAGCATTTCAACATTCCATCTGACACTGGAAGTTCCCATATTAACAGGAAGTAGAGAGTGTGCGTGGAGAAGAAAGTTTCAAGTTTCAGTTTCACACCAGGACCCATTTCAAGGTGGCACACTTTCTATTTCCTCTGTCTGGACAATTCCCAGACCCTGGGACAACAATCAAGAAACAAAATGAAAGAAACCACTCTACTACATTGGAAAACCATAGAAACCAAGTAGAAATAGAGTGACGACCTCCTATGCTACCTAGAAATAATGGGAAGCTCACTACAAATCCAAAGACAGAATGCTTTTACTAAAGCAAGGTTTTGAGGTACTGTGTACTCAGGGTTGCCAGACGTCCCTATTTGGGTGGGACTGTCCCGAGATCAGTAGCCTGATCCCGAGTCCCGCCCTGCCGGTTTAAATCCCGGCCAGCCTCCACTTTGTTTTTTTTTTTTTTGATTGACCCGTATACCTGGCATACGGGCCAATCAAAAATTGCTAAACACGGAGCTTCTTGTGTTCTGCATTAAACACGAAGCTCCGTGTTTGATTGGCCCATATGCCGATATCGGCCAATCAAAAATCGCTAAACACGGAGCTTCTCGTGTTTAATGCGGAACTGCAGTGCATTAAACACGAGAAGCTCCGTGTTTATTGCAGGCAGAGTGAGCTCAGTTCTTTAGGTCTTTAATGCGGAACTGTGTTCCGCATTAAAGATCTGTTTTTTTTTTGGTCTTCAGTTGCCGGCAGGTAGCACCCTTGGAGAATGGGATTGGAGGCCCAGAGCAATGGCCCTGGAGGACAGAGGTTTTCCAAAGACTACTTGTTAGAGAGAGAGACCTGAAACTTGTTTGCGTGAAGAAGACAAGAACCAAAGAGCGTTCTAACTTTGTGTTCCGCACCCGAGTTTGTTAAAAACTATAAATCACTTCCTGTTGGACCTGTTCAGACCACAGATGCTAAATTTTTATTTGGCAAAAACAGCCCTTAAGTTCCATTGAGTACAACTGTTTTATGTATAATAAAAGACATTCTTGTCAGATGAAATAGTTTTACAATGTGTGTTTGTGTGTGTGCGCATATATATATATATATATATATATATATATATATATATAGATATATATATATATATATATAGATATATAATGTGTATGTATTTATATACACATGCACACACACACATTTCTATCTATTCATCTACATATATGTATATGAACAGAGACTTCCTGCAATGTGAGAAAATGTGTAATACTTTAATACCTCATCTACAGGACTCTGTCTATTAATGATTTCCACTTTTGTAATAAACCTGGAATTCTGACTATACTTTTCCTATTAATTATAGGAACAGGAAACTTTTCTGCAGTGACTAAGGTAGGCGTCATCCTTTCCTTTTTTTTAGATGCAGTCCCCTGTTACAAAAATGCTTCAATACTATGTCATGCCAGACACTGACTGCTGTAGCTTACGTAGAGGAATGTAAGAATCCAGGAACAAACCAACATTTACAGACTTCTAGTGAGACAGGAAGTCTAGTAAGTAGCCATATAAGGGAAGAGATGTGCAGTGCATGCACAAGTTTTTGTGGTTATCAGCCTGAGTTCCTGTCTGGCTGTTAAATTTCTTGCAAAGCTCTGCTAGGTTTACGATACTATCAAGACATCAACAGAAGCTCAAGATTTAGAATTTTGCTGTGCTGCTGTGGGAAATGCTGGATTGTGTAAAAACAGCCATGCTTGGACTGCATGCCGCCGAAGACCTTTTTTTTTTTTTTGGTCTTCACTTTGACGTGAGAGACCTTCTTTTTTTTTTTTTTTGTCCCTACCTGGGTTGCTGGAAATCTGGCAACCCTGTGTGTACTGCTACTATTTCTTTTCAACAGGGTCAAAACTAATTAAAAAAACATTTCCTTGGAAAAGGATAAGAATAGACGTAAAACAGAATCTAAGGACACTAACCTGAAACCTGCGACCCTGATATATGTATGTATATTATGTATATAATATGTATACAAGTTTTTTTTTCTCTCATTACTGCATATATAGTGGAATGTTGCTGGCAAGCAAACATTAAGACAAATAGGTTGATTATCTTCTAAAATTGCGGAATATAACAGTATTAGATTGAAAAATCTCAGAATTACATGTAAACATAAATCGGTTTGTAAACCAATCTCTGAAATATATTATATGTAGCGCTGATTTGTTATTAAATGTTTAGCGTGGTTCTTGCTCACAATTTAAAGGGCACTATTGAGAAACTGAGAGCAGGGATTTAGGATACTGTGTTGTGCAGGAACATCCAGATCTTGAGTGCGTTAGAATTTGTATTATAGAGTTGTGCTGTTAACTTATATCATCTATTACGTAAAAGTGTTATAACGTTACCTTATGTATGATACACTAATTGAAATGTTTTTGAAAGTTACATGTTTTGATTCTCTTCCAGATGTGGTAGATAAGTGGTTAGGCATCAGTTTTTAAAACAATTCAACAAAGTATAAGGGAAATTGCTAAAATTATTTTAACTATAACCTACAATGTAGAGAAAGAATGCAGATAATTGATTCATGGAACATAAAGGGACTCCAATATAAAAAGAAAAGAAAGCTACTTATGCTCCTACTTTTCCAATCTAAGGCAAAGTTAATCTTTTTACAAGAGGCCCATATGCTTGTCGAAGATTGGGAAAAAGACAGAGAGAAAAAATAGCTATTTAAAATAATAGTATCAGGCAATAGTACAAACTCTTAAGGGTGTTACAATTCTTATTAAAAAATCCTTCAGTTGGAAAATAACAGAAAGCTTGGCAGACCAAAATGGTAGATGGTGTTACTTTGTACTAATATCCACTGTCTAAAACCTGTTCTTTTCTTAAATCTATATAGCCCATGTGTAAAATGGCAAGATTTTATTATTGAACTATATAATATCTTAATGAAATTCCCAAGCTGCTATTACATGCGAGGAGGTGACTGGAACATGGTTCTTAACACAGAAACAGACAGATGTACTAAAAAGAAAATATACAACTCCCAAATTGTATTAGTCCTAAAGGATCTAATAATAGATTACAAACTAGCTGACCCATACAATTTTAGTGACACCCAGTCTTCAGTTAACCAATATACGTATTACTTTCCATGTTATAAATCATGGTCTAGAGTAGATTTCTTTCTGGTCTCTGAGATACTTCTTGAAACAAAAACAGACTACAAGATAGAACCCAGATTCCTCTCAGACCATATTAAAATTACCATAGTACTGACCCCACCTAGAGACAAAAGCAGTAAACCCAAATTCCCGTCATGGTCCTTAAATCCAAACCTCTTGCAAAACAAGGATGTAGTCCAAGAAGTAAGTAATGTACTACTGGAAATGGACAATTATCCTTTGGTAAGAACATACCATATGATGTTTGGTGGGTAGCTTCCAAAGCAAGAATGAGGGGAATATTAATTCAGAAAGCACCCATTACAAAAAATATACAGAGAAGAAGAATATAAACTACAAACCAAGTTAAATGAAGTTGAAATTAAAATTCAAATCAAATAAAGCACAGACCTAGAAACACAGATGATAAACTTGCAAAAATAATTATACCTCTTACATTCAAAACAATACTCTTTTGTTGAGATGAAAATGCTAGCTAGATATGCTGACAGTGCTCAAACCCCTTCCAAACCACTAGCAAGAACATTCACAGCCAAACAAGCAATACCAAATATAACAGAATTTGACTATGAAGGAGGGAAAATTAGTACAAATCAAGAAATTGCAAAGACCTTTGAAGACGTATACAGGAACTTGTATAGACCGCAGAAGCAAACTAAGTCGGAAGATCGTGCAAATTTCCTAAGAAATTTAACCTTCCCAAAAATAAGTGAACAACAAAATGAAATGTTTAGAGCACCATTCACAAAAGAAGAAATTCTAACTGAGATAACTAAACTAAAATCAAGTAAGGTACCAGGACCAGATGGTTTCCCAAATGAATTTTACAGAACCTTTGCCCAAAACATAGCAAACAATTTACTAAAACTATACAACCACATCAGGGAGTTTGGCATTATATAGATCCATACCTAAATGTCTCCCAAACTATTTTTATTCATAAGCCTAACTCAGAAAAATCAAATCCACTAAACTACAGATCAATCTCACTAATAAATATTGACATCAATATTAAATAGACTTAAAAGAGTATTGTCAGTAATCATCTCTCCAAAACAAGCTGGGTTTGTCCGCTGTAGGCAAACCTGGGATAACATGCTTACCCTTGATGCAATAATGAAACTATGCGAAAAAGAAAAAAAAACAAGGTATGCCCTGGCGTTAGACGCTAGCAAAGCCTTTGATGAAGTTAATCAAGAATTTCTATTTGAAACACTGTCATTCTATAATATTCCAAAAGAATTCACTGACATAATAAGAAAGATATACAAAAGCTCATACACATCAATTAAATAAATAAAATAGACTCCAAACCAAAAAAAATCATAAATGGCACAAGACAGGGTTGTCCCCCCTCTCCATACCTCTTCAATTTGTATACTGAACCCCTATTCCTTCTCTCATTCTAGCGCACATATCATCACATACCAAAGCTTCTAAATAATAAAATTGTCCTAACAGCTTTCGCAGATGATGTCAGTATATATTTCAAAATCTCTAATACAGACCTTATTAAAATTATGAAATCTATTAAACATTTTTCAGAAGTATCAAAGTATAAAATCAACACATCCAAATCCAAAATCTTTCCAATTAATCCACTAGCCATAAAGAATACTATTTCCCGTACACACCAATTCAAATTGACTACTCCCTCAAATACTTAGGAATATTTTTTGATCATAACCAGAAGTCAATAATCCCAAACAACTTAGGGAAGCTATGGACACAAGTAAACCAAGACTTCTGTAGATGGAAATATATGAAGCTATCAACCTTAGCTAAGGTTGCAGTCATTAAAATGAATGTTCTTCCAAAAGTGATTCATCAGTTAAATGCAACAAACGCTAACATCCCTGAAAACTTATTTCACAAAATCTGCTCAGAAATAGCTAGGTTCATCTGGTACCCGAAATCAACAAGGATCAAGTGCTCTAAATTAATCCTGCCGAAAGAAAGAGGGGGACTGGGTCTTCCAGATTTCAAGCTATATTATGATATAATTTACTCTAACAGAATAATAAAGATATCAGAATACTCTCCTGTGGTTAAAGAATGGTCACCAACATGGGTTAAACAGTGGTTTGAACATGTTAAAGCATTTATTAATCCCAGAGCCCTACCTTGTATCCAGAAATAATTCAAGACAGTTGGATTACACAACTCATTAAGGAATAATATAATATTCCGGAAGCTACTTGAATCTATAAACCTAGTGCATACTTTGACTCTTCTGCAACCTATACATTTAAATCCTAATTTCACATTAAATAACAATATGATAAATCGCAATCAATATCCACAAATTAAGAACTATGTCATATGGGACTTTCTCAAAATGAAAGATTATACTATAAAAGAGACCATAGAAAAGCTGAAGCTTTGCAAAAAACATATAATAATTCTAAGACAACTTAAAATATCTGGCTGCCACTCTGGGTAACTTTAACAATTCAGTACAAGCAGACATAGATACTACAACAACACTGCTTCAGTGCCTTTCTTATAAAAAAAAAAATGCTCTGTAACACATACAAGTTAATTACATCCATCAAATATCAATCATCATTGCTGTTCTCTGCCTACTGGAATGAGAAAAATGAAAACAATTACAGATGAACAAAAATCCAAAGCAATAGGGTTGGGAGGGTGGCCTAATGGTTATGGTGTTTGCCTTGCAAGCACAAGGTGCAGGGTTTGAGTCTCACAAGGGATAATTGTCTAAGCTTAAAATGGCTCGCAAGGGCAGCTAGCTTAGTACTAATCTGTGAACCTATCTATGAACCAATGAAACTAACTAAAATTATCCCCTTTCAAGAGTTTAAACTATACACAATTGATGATCAACAATAATGCCCACTACACACCAGTGATTTTAAATAATGTTAATTCAAATTACTCTCCAAACTGTTCCTATTGTCCAATAGTGAACACTGACCTCTTTCACATGCTATGGGGCTGTAAATTTACATACAAGTTATGGTGTTCTCTAAAGGTGAAGTTAGAAAAAATGGGTTATGAGCAGTCAACATTATCGTAGGAATTTTCTATCCTACATATAGCCCCCCAAAAATTACTTAAGCAGGACACACGGATATTAGTTACATTATTTGTGCTAATGAAATTATATATCACTCAGAACTGGACAGATAGAACCAAACTGTCATGGGAGGAATTCAAGAACAAAGCTACTAGATATGTTACAGCACATAAATTAATCATGGGAGGAATTCAAGAACAAAGCTACTAGATATGTTACAGCACATAAATTAATCATGGGAGGAATTCAAGAACAAAGCTACTAGATATGTTACAGCACATAAATTAATCACAAGAGAGCGTAATAAATGCACATATTTTCAAAAATACTGGAGTCTCCTTCTGAACCACATTCTAAAAGAATGAAAATTATTCAAAAAGTCAAATCATCACATTGTATACAAAATTCCCCTGTACTAAGTAAAGTACAAATCAAATAAGCTTAGACAAGCAACTTAAGGATGAATTAAATACAGATACATCTCTCTCATGCTTCTGCCCTTTAGCTGCTGTTGCACCTGCTGTAAATATTGTATATAGTGTGTTGGTTTACCACACCATGCAGTTAGGATAATTCTATGCATTTTTCTGTTAAAATTTGAAAATAAATATAAATGTGTTTTATTCTATGTGACTTAGTAGAAATATGGCATGATTGCATGTTGAAACAAATATTACTTTGAATCTGACAATTTTCATGATTGTTTGTATTGTTATCTACTGTAATATACTTTTGGAAAACAAAAAATAAATATAGAAAAAAAAAAAACAAATGATTCCCTTTGCCAAACTCCATATAAAGAGATTTGGTGATACCTCAAGTCAGTATTGGCACAGCACTGCTAACTAGTAAAATTTTATATTTCTCTTTGCCTTCATAAAGAAGGAATTTCTTTAGTGGATCAACCCTGTATCACTCAGTCCTGGTGTGCCCTTTGTTGTTCTCCCTCCAATTCAAGAAGTCTCACCAGATGCTCCCGACCTGTCTTGGGATGCATGTTTCATCAGCATAAAAGCTAAGGGTGTATGGTCATTACAGGATAGGAGCAACCACATAAATGTCAAGGAAGATAAAGTCCCGGTCCTAGTTCTACAATATTTGCAAAACCTCTGGTTCCTAAGAACTCTTGGAATCCTAACAAACAGTACCATTGTAGTTTGGACAATCTTTTTCATCAATTCAGACTGGAAATGACAACCTGGGAGACTGATATCAAACACAATGTGTACCATCAGGCAGTTTACATTCCATCAGAGATGAATTCAGTGATGGATTACTTGAGCATATCTAAGGCAGACCCTCATGAGTAGACATTGAACAAAGAAGTCTTCCTGTAGATTCATCAGTGGGGAACTCTCTAAATAGATCTTTTTACCTTCAGTCTGCATAGATGCTGAAACTGTTTTGCTGCAGAGGCTTGGAGGATGGATGCTGTGTCAATCTCTTGGAAAGGCAAGATCCTTTATGTATTTTCTCCCTTTCTCTTTATTCCAAAGGTCCTTGCCAAAGTCAAAAAAAAGAATAGTGTTGGTTCTTCTTTCTTTTTCATCTGGCCAGGGATTTTCACCACAAGTTAAATCACAGGATTGGTTTGCTGACAGAACAGAAGGGCTCTAGCATTTGTCCAAACTTACAAATTCTAAACCTGACAGTTTGGATGATAGGATCTTGATTCTGTATAGGCATATATTTTCTGAGGAGGCTAGAAAACCTGCTACAAGAAAATCTTACATTTCCAAATGGAAGATTTTTTTATTTGGTTCCAAAAAACAAGATCCTTATCAAATGGATTTTCCTACTGTTCATTCCTATCTCTGTGATCCACTCAATTCAGGACTTGCATAATATATTAAAACACGCTTGTACAGGGTATGATTGAGGACTAAGATTATTTAATGCCAAAAGTTGTCAATCAAATCTCATTAATCCATTCTATTAACTTGCCTACTTTCTTCCCCAATACTCAAAATAAGGGAGAAAGAATTCTGCTTTTGCTATATGTTCACAGACAGTTGAGATTGTATTTAGACAAAGCTAGGGCTATCAGAAAATCTCTCCAGCTATTCATTTTTTTTCAGAGTAGAAATGCTGGGTTGACCTGCTCTCTACACAGACCATCTCTTTCTGTTACTCCTATTATGGAAAATTCCTTCTTTGCCAGATTAAAGCTCATTTGACCAGGTCTGTTGCTTCTTCTGGTGCCTTTTTCAAGGGTTTGGATTCACAAAAACATTTAGAAGCTACCACTTGGTCTTCCATATATACCTTTACAAACCACTGCAAAATGGGTACCATGTCTAGGGCCAGAACTGGTTTTGCCAGGTCTATTCTTCAAAAAATGCTGGATTACAGTTCTGTGTCTCAGGCTTCCTCCCATGTAATCTAAAAGCTTTAGGAATAATTCCATATGTGAACAATATTGCAACAGTGATCAGATGAAGGAAATACTACACTTGTGAAAGCCCTTTGCGTAACAGTAGATGTCCGAATAGATCACTGTTAAAGTATCTGAACCTTCCCTCCTTAACCCCTTTTTATGTGTTTTCCTTTTCTTGTTGGCTATGATGGATATTCTTTTTCTTTCTCCATGATTCATCTTTCTCAGCTGACGTTTCTGGTTCCTACCCCCATTTTGTCTCAAATTGTCTTTGTCTGGGACAAGTACGTTTTGAGAAACTTCACAACTGTATGTCCCTTATGTACCAGCATGCTTCCTTCTACCAGAGTCATGAAGCAGACATACAGCTCAAGTGGAAGGTGTCCAAGCATTTTTATATTTGCTTGATATATAATGTCCTTGGCAGGATATCTTCCGTGTTTTAGCAATACTACAACAGTGGTATAGTTGGACATGTACTGTTATGTAAGTTCTTGAACACCTTTATTTTCTTATGACAGCATATAATAATACTTTTGCAGGTGCTGTGGATCAGATTCCCCCTTTCCATGTACAGCTTGTCTGTATTGGCTGCCTTGATCCACAGTATGACCACAAGCTGAGGGAGTGGTAGAAAGAAGGCCGAAAGTTGTGATGTTTTTAGAGGAGAACACTCCTTCTATAGGACAGGTTAAGCTTGATGAACACTGATTTGTCAAGAAGAAATCTGCTGTAAGTAGGCGTTGACATCTGTTTAACAATAAGTCCATCAATGGTATTTCTCACATGTCAGATCAACTAGCTAAGATTCTGGTAAGATGGAAACCATTAGGAGGGATGGCCTCAACATAACTTCCTTACAGTAGACTATTGTTTATATGAGAGAACTTTGTGACTTTTGAGTGTTGTGAGTTCTGACTGACTACTTTGAAGTCATGGAGCTGATTTGTAGTTTGCATCCTTTATCTTGAAACTAGATGCTTGTTCAACCAGGTTGACTAAATCCTGTCTGGTTCTATTTGATGTAAGAGAATGTTGTCTTCTAGGAGGGTGGATTATTCCATCTGTTTTGAAAAAGGCCTTAGTTCAATTTATTTTTTAGAAGCCATCTTTTAGATCTGAACAGCATTAAAAGTTGTTGCGTAGTATCTGTCCTTAATATGTAAGGTTATTGAGAAGTTGTTTCAGTACAGCTCAAGTAGTATCTAACTGCAGTGATCTCTTAGCTCTTTAACAGTCCAACTTTCAGAGGAAGTATAGTATTGGGAATTTTCCCATTAGAATCATAAATGACTTCCTGGTGGCCAGAAATGTATGCAGTTAGTGGCCTATTTGATTTCTTAACTGCATTTGTTAACATCAATCATCTGATTCTTTTGAATGCGAGTAGACTTTCTGTGAGATAGTCAAGTCATTTAGACATTGTTAATCAGCATCCCATTTCTTCAGAACGTGAATCCTTCCCCAGGTTTGCACAACCTTGGAATAGGTTATTTTACTCAAGGTGGATGCAGGTAGATTACCTACTGTGTGTGGTTGGAGTGGAGATTGGGTCCCACAGCACCCATGTCTTTGTGTTAGTGTTTGTTTTCATTTTTCACTGAAGGCAGACGTTGATTAATCATTTCACATTATCGTACCATATCCCTACTGAGAATGTTCTTCCACAGTATGTTTATTTTTTTGTTTTTTGTTAACCATGCAAGCGAACTGGTCTTTTTTGCACCCCGTTTCAGCTGCAATCTATACCACAGAGCAAGAACAGGTACAAGATAATATGTGGGCAGTTTAATGCAGCCAAACAAGCATTTATTGGAAGTGTAATGAAACCAGCACACCTAGAGAAAACCCGTGCAAATACAGGAGGAACATGCAAAACTCCACACACACTGACATGAAGTTAGGTCTGAACCCTAGAC
Source organism: Protopterus annectens (assembly GCF_019279795.1). Lineage (NCBI taxonomy): Eukaryota > Metazoa > Chordata > Ceratodontiformes > Protopteridae > Protopterus > Protopterus annectens. Next base: position 13,266,234 of record NC_056726.1, read on the forward strand.
AATGTGAAGTAGAACTCTTACCAGTGAGTTTTTGTGCTAGGTGATTTGCCTCTTCTCTGTTGGGACACACTAAGAGGATGGTTTCTGATAAATGTTTTCACTTCCCACCTTCCTTGTTGTGTGTTCCACAGGATTCTGTTCTTTTTTGGTCTGCAGTTTGTGGTATGCATGTTCCCATGTAGAGAAGTTTTTCAAGGGAAGAGTTTAAGATATTCTTACACTGATGATAACTCATTTACACTGCCTCTCTCCTCAGGAATATTTGTCTTCCTTGTTGACACTGTAATGAAGACTATGTTTCATCCTAAACTGGATGAGTAGTAGCCACCTTCTGATCAGTCCATGACTCTGTATGCCACCTTGAGATCCTCTACATCTGTACACATTACCCCTTTGATTACCTAGGAGGAACTAGGTTGAAATTTATGGCATGGTTTCCAAATCTGGACATTTTTTGGATGACCATCTGACAGAGACCAGGTACTGGCTGCTGTTATACCTTTATTTTGTCTATAAGATACTGCTGAAATCAGACACCTAATCCTGCCAGCAGCTCTGGTGATTGTTATTAATGCTTTGCCTTCTTACATGTAGACTCTTCCAATACTGTTTACCTAGAGTTTGATGACTATGATCAGGGATGCTTGCAAACCATTAACAATGTAGCTGCACAACTGTTTATCAAGTTTTCCCATTTTGTTTATATAACACCAGTTCTTTCTCATCTACAATGGCTGCCAGTGGTATTTGCATCTCTTCTTGTTCTCACTTGCTGAGAACTACATGACACACAGGAGACACTTCAGGTGCAGTTAATCTTTGACAAGACCCTTATTTAAATCATAGCTAGCTACTGGACCCCAAATCTGACTCAAGGTGGCCAATCCGCATATTTGGACCTGTTCAGATCTATCAAGATTCAACCCTTTACCCTGATCCTTGGTGACTTTAACTTCCCAAACATAGACTGGATGAACTACTTGTGCCAGAATACAAATGCCCAGAGATTCCTTGATTTTTGTCAGTGCAAATGCCTTGGAACAGCTAGCCAGTACCCCCACAAGAGTTGATGGTATCTTAGACATGGCATTAACCCACATGAGTAACCACTGCAGCATCCCTATAGTATCATCCTCCCTGGTAAGATCCAATCACAAAGCAGTAACTTTCAAAGTCACCATCTACCCCAACCCCCTTCTAACTAGGATCAGACATAAAAACTTCTCCAAAGCTGATTACAGCCTCCTGAGGGATGGTATAAACAGCTTCACAGCCCCCTCCCCTCTGTAGGAACTGGCACCAATATCCAAAACTACACCAAAGCACTATACAAGCATTTATATAGATGCATTGAATCAGGAATACCCAACAGGACTAAATCATCCTCCACAAGGAAGAGTAAACCTGTCTGGTGGACATCTGTAATAAATAAACTCTATAACAAAAGGAAAAAATTGCTGTCCGAGACCAAGAAGGAGCAGGTGCCCAATTGGAAGCAATGTCTCCTTAGCCTGAACAAGCAAACAAGATTACTAGTAAAATCCTCCAAAGCTAACTTCGAGTCCAAATTGGCCACCTCTACTAGAGGCAATCATGAGGCCTTCTTCACATATGTCCACAACCTCAAAGGAAGCACCCAGATCTGCTCAAAACCGGTGGTCAAGACACCACATATACAAATGCTGTAGCTATAGCAAACTTGCTGGCTGACAGATTCAGCGAAAACTTTACCCCTCTGTCCCCATCAGTAAATCAGGACATCTTCAGTACCTGCCCCTTCCCCTTGTATCTAGGGAACAGCTCATCACTGCTCTCTCAAAGGCAAAAAATACAGCCTCAATGGGACCTGATAACATCCCAGGCTGCATCCTATATGAACTCAGGCAGGAACTTGCAGCACCATAAGGCACCCTATTCAACCAAATCCTGAGTAATGGCTTCATCTCAGCTGAGTGGAGGACAGCCACTGTCATCCCTTTACACAAAGGTGGAGCATCTTTACACTGTGTTATACTTTTATTCTGCTTTTAACCGCATATTAAAACTCGAAAAGAGACCACAGCTCTGTCTCTTGTGAGTCAGACAGAAATTTTTCCCACCCGGTTACTGTTGTGATGTTCTTTGTGTTTCATTGTTGCAGTCATCACATTTGGGTTATCTGCCTGCAGGTAGCCCTCAGCCGGCTTGAATACCAGAGTCTTCGGATTTCTGCGTCGGATACTGTCACTTCTTCCTTGACGTCAGGTTGTCAGGGGTATAAAACGTGCAGCCGATGCCATTACATCAGTGTTTCTTGCTGTGCGGTACCCGAAGCAGAAGCAGTTCGCAAGTGCCAGTCGGCTGACTCCTGAAATTTTCGTTTTCGAATTTCAGACCCAAAGTCTTCAAAAAAGCTAAGTACCCCCTTGGGGGTCATTTTTCTTGCCCTAATCGATGTCAGTAAAGGTTAACAGTTGTCTTACCTGTGGAAAGCAAATACCTCATAGAGATTTTCATTCCTACTGCATCCCTTGTTTAGACCCAGACCACGACATCCCTCGTTGTCGGTTTTGTGCCTTGTTCAATGCACAAACTATTAGTCATTGGGCTATTTTTGCAGCAAATTATTTTCGTACTCATTCTGTGTACTCCGACATAGCTTCATCAAGCCATCCGACTACCGATATTCCAAAAAAAGTAAGGATAAAGACAGAGACAGACCGCATAGGTTCAAAACTCCCGACGACACTTCCGTTAAGCTAGTCGCCAGTCTGCCATTACTCAGTGAGGCGCTTTCGCAGCCCCTGATACCCGCTACTTCTGATTCACAGGCCTCTACTGGGACCCATTCAGAGTCCGGTATGCCACATGAGGCTTCTTCGACTATGGAACCTGCGGATGTCTCTACCTTGGATGAGTCCGGAGCCACTGTGCAGGCACCAGCTTCTGAGGGTGTATTCAGGCCTACAGACATTCATATTAAACCAACGCCATCATTTTCATCCAGGCCAAAAACTCACACCACGCCTAGAAAACCGATGACCAAACTGCAGACTCAGACCCATATGCCTAAAAAACAAATCCTTAGAATGGCTGAAGACCTTATTACCTTAATTAGAGGAAGCCAGCCTTCCCCCCTCTAAGAGACCTAGAACTGATTTTCTTTCTGTTTCTTCTGATCAGGAATCTGATATTTATGCTCCTTCTGATTACCAGGATGTGCCCTTATTTACTTATGAGGGTTCTAATGCAGAAGTTTCTATTCCCTCTGCTTCCCCTCCAGAGGATTTTTCTTTCGGTGAAACCATGCACACTCTTGGGGAGCATTTCCACTGGGAAAGCCAGGATTACTCTGACTCCAAAAAGAGACTTAGGGAATTCTTACTACTACATCAACACAAGCCTTTAGCTATCCCTCCTGTTCTGGACATCGTAGATGATGCTTTCTTGGAATCTAGCCTTACCCTAGTCACTTTATCTCCAGCTCCCAGAAAACCTGACTGGTAATACAGAGTACCTGACTCTCACAAGTTCCTCTTCAAGAATCCTTCTGCGGATCCAGAGACTATTTCCCAAGGACCAAAAGGCATTAAGGCTACTGCAGCCAAAAATCCTACCCCTTCTGACAGAGATTCTAGAGCCTTAGACAGATGGGGGTAAGAAGGTATACACTTCTGCTACTTTGGCCATTAGGGCTTTAAATTGCCAGTTTCATATATTAAAGTATCAGCAGCATGTTATGGGGCTAAAGAAACAGCAAACGAAATAACCAGTATTAGAAGAAGCAAGCCAGGATCCACAAACCAATATTTATTGAGAGCTTTCATTTTTTGGAATAAAAAACTTCATCAGAATGATTCATTCTGATGAAGTTTTTATTCCAAAAAATGAAAGCACTCAATAAATATTGGTTCGTGGATCCTGGCTTGCTTCTTATAATACTGGTTATTATGTTATGGGGCTACTTAAACAGAAAATGATATTGATTCCTGACTGTACTGAACATAAATAATTACAGGATTTAATGCATTCTGCAGAACAAGTTGGTAAACATACTTTGCAATGTGGTTTTAATGCCTTAGAAGCCTCTTACAGGGCTGCTGTCACTGGGTCTGTAATTAGAAGGCATGCTTGGCTTAAGGAACAAAACTTGCCAGATCATGTAAAAGCTAAATTACTGGATGCTCCCTTAAACTAAGACCGCCTTTCTGGCAACAAAGCAGAAGACATCCTCAAAAGGATGGAGGAAAAAGCTAAATCTATGCAAACTGTTAAAGATTTCCTACAAGTGCAGCCTCCCAGATTCAGTAGGCATTGGCCTTCCAAGAACTGGTCCTTTCCAGCCTCTTCTAGGCTTTCTCAGTCCAAACCCAGGAATAGCAGACCACCTAGGTTACAGTCTCAGGCTACACCCAATGGGCGGAGGCCAACAGCAGGTTCTCTCTCTTCTAAATATCAGGGCTGTTCAGCCTGTCCCAGTTGAACAAAGGGGACAAGGTTTTATTCAAGACTTTTTCTGGTACCCAGAAAAGACGACAACTGCTGTCCCATCCTGGATCTCTCTATTCTCAGCACCTTTCTGGTAGTTCCAAAATTCAAAATGCTAACTCTGCAACATCTTCTTCCCATGCTAGCCAAGGATGCCTGGCTGGCAACCCTACACTTAAAGGAAGCTTACCTCCACATCTCAATAAGGGAATCTTGCAGGAAATACCTACGCTTCAGGGCAGGCTCCATGCACTGTTAGTTCTCTGCACTTCCCTTTGGCTTATCTACTGCGCCCAGGGTATTCACAAAGTGTTTAGCTCCAGCCATTGCATGCTGCAGGCAGAGAAATATTCAACTTTACCCATACTTGGACGATTGTCTTATTCAGGCAGAAAGCCAGGACTTGCTATTACAACACCTGGCATTCGTAAAGAGACTTCTAACCTCTCTGGGGTACACCATCAGTGAAAAGAAATCTCACTTAGTACCCTGCCAACAGATTGTATTCCTAGGAGCAAGCTTGAACACAACCTCCCAGATGGCATTCCTCACTCTGGAGAAACAAGTTTATTTGGCAACCTACTTCAAACTATTGGCCACAAAACCCCAGCTATCTGTAAGGAAAATACTGCAAGCCCTGGGGTTCATGGCCTCTTGCATTTTATTAATTCCATATGCAAGACTGCATATGAGGAAACTCCAATGGTATCTAAAAAGTCTATGGTGTCAACATTCTCAGGACATGGAAACAATGATTTCTATCATTCCTTGTATGACGACAGAGTTCCTTTGGTGGGCAGAGGACTGCTACTACAACAAGGGACTCCCTTTCACTCTACCCCCTGCTGCCCAAACTCCAACAGATGCATTAAACTTTGCATGGGGTGCTCACATGGCAGGGCAGTGCATTCAGGGCAGTTGGAACCCAAGACAGATGCACTTGCATATCAATCAACAAGAAATGTTAGCTGTACAGAATGCTCTGACAGCCTTCAAAGACTTCTTCCAGGACAACAATTGGTAAAGACAGACAACACAACAGTTATGTGGTACATAAACAAGCAGGGGAGAACCCACTCGTACCCTCTGTGCAGACTAGCCATGGCTCTGTGGAACACAGCCTTGAGCTACCAAGTACACCTGCAAGCTCAATTCCTGCCAGGCAAACTAAATTCACTGGCAGATGGCCTAAGCAAAAATCTCATAGACCCACACAGATGGAATCTAGAACCCAAAATATTCAACCTCTTGAGGAACAAATGGGGGACTCTAGCGGTAGACCTGTTTGCCTCCCCTCAAAACTATCAGTTGCACCAATTCTGCACATGAACTACCCACAGCCAAGCTTGGAAACTGGATGCCCTGTTCTTCACCTGGGAAAGCCTCTCAGTTTATGCCTTTCCCCCTCTGCCTGTCCTTTCGAAGGTCCTACTAAAGATCAAACAGGACAAGCCAAGGACAATACTCATTGCACAAGACTGGTACCCCCTCTTGCACAGTATGACACTGCTACAACCATGGCACCTGCCACAGACCCCATCCCTGTTGTCCCAGAAGGTGGGCCAGATTCTGCACCCTCAGCTTCAAACCCTGAACCTTGCAGCCTGGCTAATTCCTTGAGTGCTCCCCTAGCATCCCTCAGTAAGCAGGTACTGGATGTCAGTTTAGAGGCAAGGAGGCCTAGTACTAGAAAATCCTATGCTGAAAAGTGGAAAAGATACTGTTCCTGGAGCCTAGCTAAGGGGATGGGCACAGTGGTGCCCAGCTTACCTTATATTCTACAGTACTTAACAGAAATGCACCACAAGGGCCTATCCTTCTCGTCAATTAAAATTTATGCCTCTGCCATTTCAGCACATTATAATACTGAGCCACCCCTCTTCTCTCACCGCTTGCCAAAGCAATTCCTTAGAGGGGCAAAAGACTTAAGACCCCCCAGGAGAGCTCCCACTCCAGCCTGGGACTTTAACTTTGCATTAGAAAAGCTCACTTTCCCCCCCTTTGAACCAGCTGCTACAGCAGAGTTGAAATTCCTTTCTTGGAAAACAGCTTTCCTTCTAGACATTTCATCAGCTAGAAGAGTGTCTGAATTACAGGCCCTCATGGCAGTGGAACCCTTCATTATCTTCCATGCAGACAGGGTTTCCCTCAGGACTAATCCTTCCTTTATGCCCAAGGTGGTGTCTTCTGTGGCACTAAATCAGTCCATTCATTTGCCTACCCTTTTCCCTAATCCGCAAAACAAAGGGGAATGAATACTTCACTCTCTGGATGTGCACATACTACTTAGATTCTATTTGGACAGGACTAGGCTTATCAGAAAATCTGAACAGCTGCTAGTTAGCTTTGCTGCAGGGGCAGAGGGCAAGGCTATTTCAAATCAAACCATTTCCAAATGGATAGCCCATTGTATCCATTTCTGCTACAAGCATCATGGAAAACCTACCCCACAGGGGATTAGATCACATTCTACCTCTGCGGCATTTCTGAGAGGGGTCCCTACCAAGGACATCCTAGAAGCTGCTACCTGGAGCTGTGTACATACCTTCACCAAGCATTACCACTTGCCTATCTTTTCTAAATCCAGAGCTGGATTTGCGTATGCAGTCTTGCAGGGATTAATAGCTGGCCCTAATGCACTTTAACTTCCTCCTCCCTTCCTTAGCTTTGGGAATCTACCCAAATGTGATGACTGCAACAGGGAAACATGAAGAACATAGTACAGTTATGTACACTTTACATAAATGTAGATGTTCGAGTGTATTCACTGTTGCAGTCCAGGTTACCCTCCCTCCAGCCTGCTGACTTCTCTTGCTTCTAATTTCCTTTTTGTTTGGCATATATTATATCATATGTATTTGCTTTTTGCTGGGGGTGTACCATACCATATAATAGCTTCCTATTGTGGGGGCACCCGACATCTGGGGCAAGAAAAACTGATGTAACTTGCTTTGCTGCCTACTTTTTGGCATTTTCCGGCTTGCTAAAGTTTATATCTGTAACAGTAACAGTACTTGGAACACATCTAGAGCCTGTTTACTGCATTTCCTCTGTTGCACTTAATTTAAAATTGTTTTTTCCTCTAAAAACTGCATTTTACCTGATTTTGGCCTAGCACTCAAGTGTGGGGTCATTTATTGAACTGTTGTGATTATTTTGCTGCTTGTGTATCTCTGCTACCTTTAAACTACAACAAAAAGAAAAACAAAACAAAAAAAATCTTGCTTTTTTCCCACTTTCTGAAAGTTAAGAAAGTTCAGTTACAGATTTGCTGTTCTGAACTGTTTGCAAGTTTCTAGAAGGCCAGTGCTTGCTTGGGCTAAAGGGAAGTCTCTGCGTTCACCAGTGGGAGTGGTTAACACTGAACAGCCTGCCTGTCCCTGGAGGAGTGGTTACTACCTAGAAGCTGTAGTTTTATTGGCCATTTTGGGTCAATTCTAAACTCCTTGATCTCTCTTAAAACCCTACAACTCTCTTTTTGCGCGGTTTTGCGCACTGAGCAGCGTCGGGCAGCACCGCCTAAACAGGTTTAAACTATTCCAGGCTCCACAAAGTCTGCTCTTCACTTTTTCCCTTAGAACTGTTCAAACTCTCAAAGTAATCACTCTATTCTCTTTCTAAAGCCCTGCACTTGCTCAGCTCTTATAAGGAAACACTAACTAACTAAAGCACTACACCCTCCTTGACTTCTCATAAGTATTAGGCTCCCGATTGGTCCTTCCTGATCAAGTGAAAAATCAGTTCCCTTCCCTAATCTGATCAGTAAAAAAACAGTTCCCTTACTAATCTGGTATGTCCAAGGGTCAGTTTCAAGGTTACTCTCCAGTCCAGCTGGTGAATCTGGGAATTTTGAGGTAATGTTACAATTGCCTTATGTACACAGACAACCCTCACCTCCTTCCAACAAACTCTAATACATGTGAGAGATGCAGTTACACAGCCAAACCGGAGGCAGAGCTCTCTCAACCCAAGACTGGCACAGTCAGTCAGGAGGAAAAGGTAACCACTCGCACCACAAATCCAGTCTCACACAGACCTATTGCATCTGCATACCCAACACATAAACACACAAAAACATATTCGGACGCTCTAAATAAAAATCTGCCTGAACAGCAAAGACCTCATAAGCAGATATCCAAGCAACAGCCACCCCTCAACAATACCCACGAATCACATATCTCACAAAATCAGTGTGCCTCACAGTCACAGCCCTTAAGGCCAAACAACGCACCAAATACACTTGTTATAGAGGACTCTATTGTCTGGCACACTGACATCCTGCTCACCAGACTGAACAAGGAGAAGGTCACTGTAATCTGCCTGTCGGGTGCCAGGATCCGCCACATAACGCAAGCACTCAGGTCACTCCAAAGCAAGTACAAGTATGACTCCGTCATTGTCCATGCTGGTGTGAATGACTTGAGACGTACCTCCCTGGACTACATGAAAAGAGACATAGAGGAGCTCTCTGACCATGTAGCCCAGGCTGGTATGACCCTGACCTTGAGTAGCATCTTGCCCTTACCAAGAATGATGCCACAGTATAAAGACAAAACGATCAGTTTCAACAACTGGCTAAAGTATTGGTGTCATCCAAAAGGGATCCAGTGTCTGTCAGCCTGGGATGACATGCTCGACAAGCCACGTTGCTTCGCTAGGGACGGCTTGCACCTGTCACCCTTAGGCTTTCGTATACTGGCCAAGGCTCTTGCCACCCCCATAGTGCCTTTTTTATGCAAGGCTCAAAGGACAAACCCACCTCGATAGACAACCCAAGGATAAAAAAACTAAAGGTAATGCTACTCAGTGCCAGAAGTCTAAACCTCAAGATGCACGCACTCGAGGCTATCCTCAGTATGGAGAAAATAGATGTCTGTGCAGTAACAGAAACCTGGTCCAAGGCTCCTGAGAGCACCCCAGCACTGCCAGGTTATAACTCATACCATGCGTTTCGGCCCCAAAACTCGGACTGAAGCACAAAAGGAGGGGGAGTATCTATATTCATCAAAGATACCTACACCTCCAGGTTAGTGGCATTGCACGAAGCATCGGAAAACATCCATGTGCAACTAACAGCGGGCAAAACTGCCTTTCAGTTTGTAGCCTGCTACAGAACACCCTCCCTATTACAGGAACCCCACTTGGCATTCCTGAGAACACTGGAGAATATGAAGGTCTCTCCAAACACTATGTTATTGGGTGACTTCAACTACCCAAACATTGACTGGGAAAACTACTCAAGCCCAAACACCCTGGCCCACCGGTTCCTTGAATTTATAAACTCTAACGCGATGGAACAACTGGTCACCATTCCCACAAGAGGGAACAACATATTGGACCTGGTCATCACCAACATGGGGACTCTATGTTCCACACCAAAGGTAAACCCCTCATTGGTAAGATCAGACCATAAACAAATTTCCCTGGACATCCATATCCCGTCCCCACCCCCAGCCAAGGAAATCACTGTAAAGAATTTCTCAAAAGCCAACTTTGCACTTCTCAAGACTGAGGTGGAATCCTTCAAAGCTCCCGGGCCAGAGGATAATACAGCCCAATCCGCAGAATCCTTTACAAATGCATTCTATGAGCACCTGCAGGAATGCATGGATCGTGCTATCCCAAATAAAACCAAGATTCACTCCTCCAAAAACAGGAGACCGGTCTGGTGGACCCTGACCATAAATAAACTATACAAGAGAAGGAGGAAGCTACTGCATGACAGAGCAAAATCCCAAAAAGGGAAGGCATCCCTGATCAGTATTAGCAAGAAACTTCAATCCGTCATAAAATCATCAAAGGCCAGTTTCGAAAGAAAAATTGCCCTAGACACTAAAGATAATCACAAGGCCTTCTTTAGTTATGTCAGGAACATGGGTGGAAACTCCCAGATATGCTCTGAATTGTTCCATAACGGTACAAAATATACCGAACCTACAGAGATAGCCAACATCCTGGCAGACAGATTCAGCGCAAACCTCTCACCCCCTTCCCCCCCAAAGGAGCAAATGCCTATCCCAACTGAATGTAACCTCCCTGACATCACAGATGCACGGGTGAAAGCTGCCCTCTCCAAAGCAAAAAACACAGCATCTATGGGACCGGACGGTGTCCCAGGCTGTGTCTTACACAAGCTCCAAGAGGAAATGAACCTTCACATTAAGTCACTGTTCAAACTTATCCTTACTACAGGATATGTACCCAAAGAATGGCATACAGCTACAGTGGTCCCACTCCACAAAGGTGGTGCCACAACGGACCCCGGGAACTATTGCCCCATAAGCCTGACTAGTCTGGTCTGTAAAGCTATGGAGCGTATTATCATGGAACTCATAAACAAAGACATTGGGAGCCTGCAGACACTGGACCCTACCCAATTCGGCTTTGTTAAGGGCAGATCTTGCCTCTTAAACCTAGTTGATTTCTTTGAAACAGTTACCAAAGCCATAGATGAGGGCAGGGTAGTCCACACAGCCTACCTGGACCTCGCAAAAGCCTTCGACACAATACCCCACTCGGGCATCATAAATAAGCTTACCAGCTTAAATATCAACCCGTATATCACAGGATGGGTTGCAAACTGGCTCAGAGATAGAACTCACATGGTCAGAATCGCAGGTGCCATGTCCGAATCCAAACCAGTTACAAGTGGCGTCCCACAGGGCTCAGTTCTGGGACCTCTCTTGTTTGGTATATACTTCTCTGAGGTTCAGGCTAACACGGGGGGATTATGGCAAACAAAGTTTGCAGATGACTGCAAACTGGGGGCCATAATCGAATCTCCAGCTGACACAAGCATCCTCCAAAAGGGTCTCACAGAGACAGATGCTTGGTGCCAGAGCCACGGCCTCAAGCTAAATGCTAAAATGTTCATAGTCATCCCCTTTGGGAAAAACAAGGTGCCTACAAATTACCACATAGGTGGTAATCCATTAAGTACGGAAGAAGTAATTAGAGATTTGGGGACCAACGTAGATAGTAATCTCTCCTTTGATAATCACGTTGCCAAAGTGGTTAGAAAGACCTTCTATATAGCCCACCTTATCACGAAAGGGTTTGCATCTAGAGCATGAGAGGTCATTGTGCCCCTCTACTCGTCACTCATCATGCCCATAATTGAATACAATGCCCCTTTTGGGATGTACCTTACCCGACACCTGCAGCAACTGGAGAGACCCCAAAAGTACCTCACCAAGAGGATCATGGGCTACAAACAGATGTCCTATGCAGCTCGACTAAAGAAACTCCAGCTCTACTCATTTGTTTACCACCTACTCAGAGGCGATCTATGCCTGACGTACAAAGCCATGTCAAACCCAGAATTAATGGACATGCTCCACCTCAAAAAATCCAAGTCCCTTAGAGCTACACGCTCCAGGAACTTAAACCTCAGCACAAAAATAAATAGGACATGCTGGAGGGACAGATTAATTTCCCAGAGGCTCCCCTCACTCTGGAATAGAATCCCAATTCATGTTAGACATAGCCCCCTTCAAGCGAAATCTGGGCGCCTGGATGGGAAATTGCAAATTCACCCCTGGGATCTCTTCTGTGTCCCTGCTAGACAGAGGCACAGTAAACTAATCTTAAAAGGGTACCTTCTGTGACCTACTTTACAGAGGCACAGTAGGCTAATCTAAAAGGGAGGCGGAAGCCAAATGCACTCTGGCTAGGCTTATAAATGCCCTAGGGCAGACAGCCTAGTATCTACCTATGAACCTATAATGGCATCTGCTGCATGTTTTATACCCCTAACATCAAGGAAGAAGAGACAGCATCTGACGCAGAAATCCAAAGATTCTGGTATTAAGGCTGGCTGAGGGGCTACCTGCAGGCAGATAACCCAAATGTGATGACTGCAACAGTGAATCCACTCTATCATCTACATTTATGCTAAGTGTGCACAACTGTACTTTCTTAAACATCACTGCCTTTCTAGTTGCCTGCCCCTTATGTAAATTTGACCGTATACCTCATTTCCTCTCTGCTTTTACTGGCTGGTGTGAGTAAGCACAGAATTATCATTTTATGAAATCACTCCCCTTCAACTATTTAAATTTATTGGCCATCCTACTGCATTTCGTAGTACCAGAATACAAAAGTGACCACCCCCATTTTAACCTATCTTGGTGTTTTAAAAATAGTGACTGTCCACTAAAACTTAACTTTTTAGACAGGTAAAACTTAAGTTACCTACTTTCACATGTAACTCATATAGTGCACACTGCAGTGTTTAGGATAAGCCGTTTTTTTCATCTTACCTTTAAGCATCTATTGCAAGACCACCGGTTATTTGAGAGCCCACATTCTGTTTCTCAGTAGTCATCTTGGGATTAGTGCTTCTGTTTTCTCCTGATGAGAGGAGTGCAGTTACATTATTTCCTGGAGACTGCTGATCACCAGAACGCTTATTAACTGCTTTATAGGTGACAGGTTGGAATCTGTGCTTGTATTCTGATCCTGGTGAGAGAAGGAGCAGAGTGCATTGATTCCTGACTCTTTCTGGTTGGAAAGTGAGTGTTTCTGCTTAATGTACCTGATTGGTCTGGATGCTTTTCGAGGCATCTACCAGAAGAAGGCTACAAGCATCATCTGGGACAAGACTGTGGATCAACAAGCAGGCCATGGCCTGCTTCTCTTCTTGGAATTGGTACTAACATTTTGCTTCTGGTGAGAGAATAAGCAAAGGAATATTGTATCCCAATAGAAGGAAGCTGTGTTGAGACCAGCATCAGTAGTAGCCAGGCAGTAGCCATTTATGTGACTTCCCTCTTTTCATCATTCTTGACAAGCTAATTCTTTATTTTTCAGTAAGTTCTGCTTGATTTCTTCCTAACTTCAGAATATCTGCCTAAATACTCCCCCCCTAAAATTTCAAGGCCTGTGTATTAGTTTCCCCTCAAGTGTTTGGCAGTGCCCTGTGCAGACTCAGACACCTTGAATGACATTTTTCCTGTAAAAGGAATATATAAGGAAACAGCTCTAGTACATAGTAATCATGACCATCCCTCCTGGCATGTCTAAAGGTCAGTTCTCTGTGCTTTCTCCTATTAACCTGGTGAACTTCGGCATTTTGAGGCAGTGTAGCAACTGCCTCATGTACACAGACAACCCTCTTCTCTTACCTCCCAGCACTCAGACTTGTGAGAGATGCATTTATATATCCAAATTGGAAGCCATGCACTCTCAAGCCAAGGAGAAGGTCAACACCTGCACCACACCACTTGCAACACATAACCCTCCAGAACACCCACCATCACAGCTCTTACAGAAAACCACAAACCACACACCCACCTTCGCTGAGGCTGTCAATAGAAATTTACCCAAACAGCAGAGACCTCCAAGGCAGAAATGCACTCGACCACCACAACACAGCACAAACCACAAGACACATAGCTCACCTACACAGTGTGCCCCTCATCCTAAACCCCTAAGGCAAAACAGCTTGCCCAATACACTAATTATAGCTGACTGATAGTGAGGCACACTGATGTCCTACACACTAGGTTGAGTAAGGAGAAGGTAAGTCAGCTGTCTGTCAGGTGCCAGAATCCGACACATAACACATGCACTCAGGTCACTACACAACAAGTACAAGTATGACTCTGTCACTGTCCATGTGGGTGTGAATGAACTGAGACGCACCTCCCTGGACTACATGAAAAGAGACATGGAGGAGTTCTTGGATTATGTGGCCCAGGCAGGTATGACCCTAGCCCTAAGCAGCATCCTACTGTCGCCCAGAATGATACCGCAGTACACGCAGAAAATTATTGACTTCAACAACTGACTAAGTTTCTGGTGTCATTCTAAGGGGCTCCAGTGTCTGTCTGTTTGGGATGATATGATTGATAGACATCGATGCTTTGCCAGAGATGGCCTGCATCTGTCACCCCTGGGTTTCTGGATACTGGCTTAAGGCTCTTGCCACCCCTATAGTGCCTTTTTTAGGCAATGTTCCAAAGACCAAATTACCACTGTAACAGCTATAAATGAATGCAGTCTGAGGGTAATGCTGCTCGATGCTAGAAGTCTAAATCTCAAGATGCACTTGCTCGAAACACTCCTCAAAATGGAGAACATCGACATTTGTGAGGTAACGGGGATCTCGTTTAAAGCAGCAGAAAGCACCCCTGCGCTACCAGGCTATAACTCATTCTACACCTTTTGGCCCCAGAACATGGACCGAAGCTCCAAAGGCAGTGGTGTCTCCGTATTCATAAAGGATATTCACACCTCCAGACTAGTAGCCCAGCATAACGCATCTGAGATACTTCAGGTACAACTAACATTGGGTAAGATGGTGATTCAAGTTGTAGCCTGCTGCAGGTCCCCAACCATGTTCCAAGACTCTCACTCCATGTTCCTAAGCTCCCTGGCAACTGTTGAGGTCCAACCCAACACTCTCATACTAGGTGACTTCAACTACCTCTCTATCAACTTGGACCAACGCTTCCTGGAATTCATCAATTGCAATGCCCTAGACCAGCTCATTTTTACCCCCATTAGAGGAAGCAACATTCTTGACTAACATGGGCAACTGTTGCTCTACACCAATAGTCAATTTCTCTCTGGTTAGAGCCAACCACAAACTAATCACTATGGAAATCCAAATCTCACCCACACCCCCTGCAAAGGTAACCACCATGAAAAACTTATCCAAAGCTGACTTTGGGCTCCAAGAAACAGAGGTGGTTAACTTCACGGCACCCATGTCAATGAAAAATAGATGCATGACTGCTGAATCATACACCAATACACTGTATGAACACGCACATAAATGCATGAACTAGCCATACCCAACTGAACCAAGACGCTCTCCTACAGAAAAAGGAAGCCAATCTGGTGGTTCCCTGCCATTAATAAACTCTACAACAGATGGAAGAAACTGTTACAGAAAAAGGTGAAGTCCCAAGACTGGAAAAACTCCCTTATTAGTCTCAACAAAAAGTTGAGATCCCTCATCAAAACCTCTAAAGTCAGCTATGAAGGCTGAATTGTGGCAGACTCTTAAAAACAACCACAACACCTTCTATAGTTTTATCAAGAATCTCCACGGCAATACCCAGGTTTGCCCTGAATTACTGCACAATGGTACCTCCTGTACTGAACCAACAGATATTGCCAACATACTGGCCGACAGATTCATTGCCAGCTTTACCCCCCCCCCCAAAGGACCAATCACAATACCGGAGGAATGCTAAGCACCCAGCATTACTGCAGCACAGGTTAAAGCGCATTGTCCAAGACCATGAATACAGCTTCCATGGGACTCGACAATATCCCTGGATGTGTTCTGCATGAACTATAAAGTGAACTGACATCACATCTGTGCCCTGTTCAATCAACAGCCTCACCTTAGGCTTTGTCCCTACTGAATGGTGCATTGCTACAGTCATCCCTCTGCATAAAGGGGTCTGGTATGTAAGGCTATGGAGTGCATCATCATGGACCTAATTAACAAGGATATAGGGTATCTCCAAACTCTAGATTCCACGCAGTTTGGTTTTGTGAAAGGTAGATCATGCCTGCTCAACCTGGTTGACTTCTTTGAGTCAGTCACCAGAGTTGTGGATGAGGGCAGGGCAGGTCATACAGCCTACCTCAATCTGGCCAAGGCCATTGATACCATTCCCCCCATTCAGGAATTATTGATAAACTCACCAAACTAGGCATCAGCCCATATATCACTGGGTGGGTTGCAAATTGGCTCATAGATAAAACCCACAGTTTGAAAGTAGCGGACTCCAAGTCAGACTGCCGACCAGTCATGAGTGGAGTCCCACAGGGATCGGTCCTGGGTCCTCTCGTGTTTGGCATCTACTTCTCAGAGGTCCAGGCCAACATAGAGGGACTCTGGCTGACCACATTCGCAGACTACTGGAAGCTGGGAGTGATTATTAACTTTCCAAGTGATGTAGACATCCTACAGAAAGGCCTCACTGAGACCAATGACTGGTGTCGAAACCATGGCCTTAAGCTTAATGCCAAAAAATGCGTCATCATCCCCTTTGGGAAAAACTCAGTTCCCACTAATTACCACATCGATGGGAGCCGACTGAACACTGAAGGTGTTATAAGAGATCTGAGGACACAGGCTGAGAGCCAACCTCTCCTTCGACCACCACATTGCCACTGTCCTATGTGGCACATCTCATTACCACGGGTTTTGCATCCAGGAAGAAAGAAGTCATCATCTCTCTCTACTCTTCCTTCATTAGGCCAATCATAGAGTATAATGCCCCATTTGGCATGTACCTCACTAGACACGTGCAACAGCTGGAAAGGCCACAAAACTACCTCACAAAGAGGATTCTAGGCCTTAAACACATGTCCTACATGAACAGACTCAAAAAACTCCAGCTATTCCCTGGCTCATATTATCTATTAAGAGGCAGTCTTTGCTTGACTTGCAAAGCCATGTCTGACCCAGCTTTATTAGAAATGCTACATCTAAAGAAATCCCAAATCCTTCCACACCACATGCTCTAGATACCTCAACCTCATTACCACAATCAACAGAACATGCTGGAGGGACAGGTTCTCATAATCCAGAGACTGCCCATGCTCTGAAATAGTCTTTCCATACATGTCAAGCAGAACACCTCACTGGCCCTCTTTAAGAGAAATCTTAATGAGTGAATGGGAAATAGAAGGTTCACCCCGGGATCACTGCAGTGGCTGTACTTGATAGAGGCACTGGGAATTAACGTTGGGCGGGCACTGGGAATTAATGTTGGGTGACACGATGCCAGGGCACTTCTATGGGCCAGGCTTGTAAAAGATCCAGGGCCATTAGCCTACTACACACCTATGAAACTATAACGCCCCTTTTGGTGTGTATCTCGCAAAGCACATATAGCAGCTGGAGAGACCACAGATGTTCCTCATCAGAAGAATTCAGGGCTTCAAACATCTGCCATACACAGGCTAAAAGCCTATCCCTCTATTTAGTTTCATACAGACTCCTCAGAGATGACCTCTGTCTGGCATACAAGGTGATCACAGACCCCACCTTGTGCAGTGGAGGCTGCTGGTGATTTAGAAGTATTGGTTGGAATGCACTCGTTTGAATTCTGTGTATTGTCCTGCTCCTTACTTGTAAAATTTTGTAGCCTACTAATTAAGGTGCAACTCCTCACCTTGAAATTCTTCAAGATGATCCAAAAGATGTTCTTTTTTTCACAGCATAATTGTACTTACAATTTACAAATAGTGATCTGAAGTTGTTGTTTTCATTTGGTCTTCAACCTGTGGGTTCGGATCTGATATCAGATCAGACTGTGCTGTATACTACAGCTCTATGATCTGGAAAAATCTGAGCTCTTCCTCTACTCATAATACCCTGGTCTCCCTTCATCCCTTCAGATCTTTTCTGCCACATTTTGGAACGGTATCAGGATAGCAATTATCTGTGCTTCTTTTGGGTTTGTGAGTAGATTTTCACATTTTTTTCTTAAAATGTCTTTCTTCCTGTTAGCTTTTCTCTCCTATCCTATATCTGCATGCATGGGTCCGTTCCCTTTACTGTTCTTTCTATTTTTTCTTCTACTTCCTTTTCCATTAAAAAAAAAAAAAGTAATCTTTCCTTCTAGTTTTAGTCTGTGTGTTTGAAACCTTTTTTATTAGCATCCGTTGTTGCTTCTATCATGTCTGTTAAGCCAGCGGAGTTTAAAAAGTGCACTACATTTGGGCATAAAATTCCTCGGTCCGATACCCACACAGAGTACATTGTTTGCTTGGGGGCCTTTCACTTGGATTCCTCTTGCCCTATTTATGCTGGCTTCAATCAGTGTGTGCTGACTGACAGAAGAAACAATTGATTCTTAAGGGTCTTCTCCATCTTCTTTTTCTGCTGGTTCTCCATCTACTTCAGGGGCTCATACCTCCACCAAGAGGCACAAAGAAAAGAAAAGGTCCCCGGACAGAAGTCTTCCTTGCCCGGGAAACCTTCTTGCAAGGCCACCAAAACTTTGGATCCTAAGCCTTTGGATCCGAGTATCGGGGATCAATTGGTCCAGATCTAGCCCCCTAGGTTTTCTCTGGAGCTGGTTACCTCCAGGCCTAAGTCACCACTGCTACATTCCCCTAGACCAGTTTCCAGGCTGTTTTCTGTTGTTTCATCTGCCAGGTCCTCATTGAGCCTTTCTGAAGCAGAGGTTGACGGAATGTTGATGAGGGCCCTGAAGGCACAAATTCAACTATAGGTCTTGCCCACTCTGTCCCACCGTTGGAACCTGTAGCCTCCAGCATGCCTTTGTCCCCATCTCTCTTTCTCTGATATGACCCCCAGCTTTGGGGTTGTCAGATCCAAGGATCCTGAGAGTCAACATGTCAGACCCCACAGGTGCTGTTACCTCAACTCCGACTGTTGCCCTGAGTACTTCGGCCCCAACAGTTTTAGATCAGGGCAACTCTTGGAGCCGTAGCACAGACACTGAGTGTGAGGGGTTGTTGTCAGCTGCAAAGTTTATGGAGCTATCTGTTCCCCTCAGAGCCTCGGAGCTTGATAGTTTGGCTCCGACTTCCCCCTTGGATCCAGGAGTGGCGGGAACTCATAGGGTTTCTCCACCGACAGCTGCAGCTCCGGTGAAGGTTCCCCTAGATTTCTGTTTACCCTTGGCATTTGAGGTGGTGGAGAGTGTTATGTCCACTCCTAGGACACTTGACTCTCCCTCCCTCGGAACCTGATCACTCCTCAGGAGAATTTATGCAAGAGTCATCTTCCTCCCAGACAGCCAACCTAAAAGAGCTTCCAGACGTCTTCCCAGTTGGAATGTCTCGAGTCTTCCGATACCTCCCTAGGGCATCCCACTGAGGAGGTTCCTCATAAATGTGCATGTAAAAGGAGACACATCTCCATTATCCCTTACTGAGGACACCAATTTAGAGGAAGAGGAGGTGTCCCCAAGATCCCCACCTGAGGATGTCTCATTTGGAGACATCATGGAAATCCTTCACCAGAAAGGTGGATGGTCCATCCAAAACCCTAACCCCGGAGAGTCTGTGTTCCTGGAAGTCTTTGAGTCAGGCCCATCTACTTTTTGGGTGTCCCCCCCGTGGACCCTCTTATTGATCTCATCTATTGCAGGGCGTGGAAGGAGACGGACACAGTGGAACCCATCCCCAAATTCCTGGACAAGATACTTAGTGCACCTTCAGATAGGCCGCATTGGACTAAGGGTGTCCCTGTCAATACCATGGTGGTTGCAGCAGCCACCAAAAAGGAACTGGCTCAGGAAAGCTCCTCTGTTCAGATGGTGGACAGATTTGGGAAGTTGGGTGAATGTTTAAGCTACATTCTCTTTCCGTGCACTGAACTGTTTGGCACATGTGACCAGATTTCAGCGAGACCTGGTAAAGGAGCTCTCTAGTTCTATCCCAGGGTCTCTGTCTGCAGAGGAACAGAAAACTTTTCCCTCCAGAATGGCCATTCTTCTTTCTATAGCAAATACGTCCATGAGGCTGATCTTTCATGCATCAGAGGGTACCTCATTGGTGGCTGGTTCAGGCATTGCTATAAGGCACCATGCCTGGATCACATGCCGCTCTGTGATTTCACAGAATGCTTTAAGGCATCATTTACTAATGCTCCCTTTGACGATCATCATTGTTTGGCCCTATGGTTAGAGACATGCTTTCCCAGAGTGAGAAGGATGGGAGGACCTCATCTGTCTTTGGAATCCATTTTATCACCCCCCCAACAATCCTTTTCCAGGAACCAATATGGTGGCAAGAAGTTGTGGTTCTGAAGATCTTAAGGTCCTTTCCAGGAATCACTAGGAGACATTCCTCCAGAGGCAGAGGTGGAAACAAAACAATGCTAATGGCAGATGTTGCCCTCTTGGCAGCGGGGATCCCATGAACCAGGGGTCTGGAGATCCCTTCTCAGACAGGCCTAGTCAGCAGTCCTGAAGGATTGCCTGACTGCTCAGCTCTGGAGGCAGTCAGAGGGATGTCTTTCTCTAGATCCAACAGCCTGAGAAGCCATCACAAGCAACCATTGGGTGTTGAACATAATATCCAGAGGCTATGTCATTCCCTTTTTCCAAAGTCCCTCTCCAACCAAGTCCCTCCCTGCTGTTCCACCCAGTCAGAGGGAGGCTGCGGCATTAGAAATTTCAAAGCTGCTTGCAAAAAGAGTTATCCATACCATTCCCCCAAGACCAGTTTGGATCAGGCATCTATTGAGATTCTTTTTAGTTGCCAAGAAAATGGGGGACCTGCGATTCTGGATCTGACAAACCTGGACAAATACATTGCCAAATTCGAAGTTTCAGATGGTCACAATTCAGTCCATTCTACCCTTCCTGCAGAAGGCCAAGTGGATGTGCTCAGTAGCCCTTCAGGACGCTTACTATCACATCAAAATGAACAGACGCTCTAGAAAGTTTCTCTGCTTCTGGCTGGGTCCCAATTACTACCAGTTTAGAACTTCCCTTTTTGTCCCACCACAGCCTCCAGGGTGTTCACCAAATGCATAGCAGTAGTGATAGCTCACCTGAGAGTGCAAGGATTCTGTGTGTTTCCCTATCTGGATGATTGGCTCCTAACTGCCTACACCAGGCATTGACTCCTTCAATCCAGGGACTACTTACTTCAACTAGCCTCAACTTTGGGCATCTCCATAAACCTAAAGAAATCACATCTACAACTGGTACAGGTATTAGACTTCATCGGAGCCCATCAGGACACAATGCATTGCTTAGCCCTTCATGCTCTGTACAGGACCTCCCCCCTCGGACTCCATGTCAGAGTCTAGACATCCCTACGCCTCCAGCATGTCTTGTTCCAAGAGTGTTGGGCAATATGGCTCCCATCATAACTCTTGTTCTTACAGCTCATCTTCGCATGAGAGTTCTTCAGTGGACTCTAGCAGTTCAATGGCCCTTCCTTTCTTATCCTCTAAATCATCTGATCAGGCTATCTTGAGTATACAAGGAGCCTGTTATCTAGTGGCTTCAATCGCAGGTTCTAGAGCCAGGTCATCCCTTTGTCCATCCTCCTCCAAAGGCCATGGTGACCACGGACGCCTCCCAGCTTGGGGGTGAGCATTTTCTGGGTCAGACAGTCCAAGGCATCTGGTCCTCTTTAGAGACCAATTTGCATATAAATGTTCTGGAGATGAGAGTGGTGCTCCTAGCGTTGCACACCCTTCATACCTCTCTTCCCTGAGTAAGATTGCAGTTTAGACAAACAACATGTCCCTTGTTTGAGGCATCAACAAGCAGGGAGAAACCAAGTCTTACCCTTTATGTTGAGAGGCCATGAGGTTGTGGCAATGGGCGATCTCCTCCAACTGCTTTTTAGTGGCAACACACATTTCAGAGAAGTCAAACATTTCAGCAGACAGGCTGAGCAGGGCCATTCTGATGCCTCACAAGTGGTCTCTGAACCCTTCAGTGGCAGACATGATCTTCCAGAACCGGGGTCAGTCTTGCTGTGATCTCTTTGCATCTCCTTACAACATCAAATGCAGCTAGTTTTTTTTTTTTTCCCTGATCCCCCCTCAGAGACATTCACCTAGAGACGCTATAGTCCATGTTTGGCCCCCCAGTCTGCTTTATGCCTAGCTCCCTCTTCCTCTTATTCCCAAATGTTTTCAGAAAGCTCAGAGGTTGAAGAACAAAGTTCTCCGTATTGCTCCCTTTTGGCCTTGACATGTGTGGTTTCCCTTCCTTTGATCTCACCTAATACATCCACCATGGACTGGATCCCATTCCAGACCTTCTCTCCCATCCATTGGGAAATCCTCACCAGGATCTGTCCAACCTGAAGTTGACTGCTTGGTTGCTCCAGTTCCATTGATGGCTAGAAATTTTGGGCTTTCTTCCCCAGTTAAAGAAATTTTAGTAGCAGCACATACATCTTCAACCAGGAAAGTGTATATCAGCAAGTGGAAGAGATTTCCTGTGTGGACCCTCGGAAACCATCTGGATCCTTTCATGGCTTCTGATGTTCATCGTGTTACACTGCTGCAGTCATTACACTTGGGTTACCTGCCATCAGGCGGTTCCCCAGTCGGCCTGAGTTCCGAAGTCTTGGTCCGGCGTCGGTTGCTGTCGCCTCCTCCCTGATGTCAGTGTGGCAGGGGTATATAAGATGCAGCCGACACCATTTTCTTCAGTCTTTCTTGCCGCACGGTGCCCTGAAGCAGAAGCAGTTTGCAAGTGCCGGTCGGCCGACTCCTGAGATTTTCATTCTGAATCCAGAACCGAAGTCTTCTACAAAGCTAAGTACCCCGTTGGGGAAACTTTTTCTTGCCTCAGACCGATGTCAGTAAAAGTTAATAACTGTATTTCTTGTGGGAAGCAAATACCTCATAAGGATTTCCACTCCTATTGTATTCCATGCCTAGGCCCAGACCACAATGTCACTGGTTGTCCGTTTTGTGCTAGGTTTAACAAGCACACTATTAAACGTCGGTTTGATTTTGACCGACATTATATTGGCAGAAAATTCAATTACACCATGCCATCAGAACTTCCGACGACCGGAATACATAAAAAGCGCAAAGACAACAACAGGCATCCGAGGCCCAAAACTGACCACGAGGCCTCTTCTAGGCCGGTTGCCAGTTCTCCAGTTTTCAGTGAGGCACCTACGCAGCCCCTGACGACCACTTCCACAGAACCACAGACTGCCTCAGACTCCCACGTAAAGCTGGCTGGGCCTTCGGACGCTCTAGGTTTTCAGCCTACCGAAACTAACCCTTTAGAGGGAACCAAAGTAGCTGAGCAATCCACTGCCTCAGAGGGTGTTTTCAGACCTACCCAGTTAACCATTAAACCCTCTGCTAAGTCTAAGGCCCCCTTGAAAACAAAGAAACAGATACAGCATTCTCCAGGACAGGCTTCCATGCCTAAGAAACAAATGCTCAAAATGTCCGAAGACCTAATCACCCTGATCAGGGAGTCCCATCCCCCTCCTGATAAAAGGCCCAGACAGGATGCAGACTATGAATCTTCCAACCAGGTGTCCATTTCTTCAGATTCATCCTCAGACCTAGGGTATTCTTCACCCCCTTATGAGTATTCTGATGCTGAGGAATCAATTCCATCAGCCTCTCCACCTGAGGACTATTCCTTTGGGGAGACCTTACATACCATGAGGGAGCATTTCCATTGGGAAGGCCAGGATTACTCAGAATCCAAGAAAAGGCTCAGAGACTTCCTTTTATTACCTCAACACAGACCCATTGCTATTCTGCCAGTGTTAGATATTGTGGATGATGTGTACACTGAATCCAGCTTAAACCCTGACTCCTTACTTCCAGCCCCAGTTAAACCTGATAGATATTACAGAGTCCCTGACTCTCACAAATTTCTGTATAAAAGCCCTGTTGCTGACCCTGAAAATATTTCTCAGAGACCCAAAGGGATTAAGGCCTCATCAGCAAAAAACCCAGTTCCCTCTGACAGAGATTCCAGAGCATTAGACAGATGGGGAAAGAAAGTTTATACGTCTGCAACTTTAGCAATGAGATCCTTAAGTTGCCAGTTTCACATGCTAAAATATCAGCAATTTTTGATGTCTCAGTTGAAACAAAGGATGCTTCCAGATTCATATCCTCCAAATTTTAAAGAAATGCAGGATTTATTGCATGCAGCTGAACAAGTGGGAAAACATACTTTGCAATTTGGGTTTGATGCCTTAGAGGCCTCCTGTAGAGCAGCAGTTACAGGCTCTGTTATTAGAAGGCATGCTTGGTTAAAAGAACATACATTACCAGATCATGTTAAGGCAAAATTATTGGATGCACCTTTGCATTGGGATGTGTTGTTTGGAGTTAAGGCAGAGGAGGATGGAGGATAAGGCAAAATCTATGCAAACGGTGAAGGATTTCTTACAGGTTCAGCCTCCTCGTTTTAGCAGAAATTGGCCAACAAAGAATTGGTCCTTTCCAGTCAGACAGACCTCAAAAGGGCAGATACAGACGTCCAAGAGGTAGAGGTCAAGCACAAGGTCTTTACCGGCCTCGACAATGGGGTACACCAGGCCAGAAAGAAGGGGAAGACAGGCCAAAACCTTATAAAAAACAGCCGCAATGACTTCCCACTACAGCTGCCAAACAGCTCTCTCTTGACAGCCCCCTTAGGAGGAAAACTGGCGCTTTTCTATCACAATTGGCATTGCATCCCCAAAGACAAATGGGTTCTCAACATTTTTTCTCAAGGTTACAGGTTCCACTTTCACACTCTCTGCCAAGGTTAAAAGGAATGCCAAATCTGCCACCAAATCAATGGGCAGAGGCTTAAAAACAAATTACAGCACTCATGGACATGAGAGCTATTCAAAAGGCACCACCACAGGAGCAAGGACAAGGATTTTACTCGAGACTCTTTCTGGTTCCCAGAAAGGACAAAGCCTGGAGACCCATTCTGGATCTTTCTTCTTTAAACACTTACCTGGATGTTCCGAAATTCAAAATGTTGACACTACAGCAGCTTCTTCCCATGCTGGGCAAGAAAGCTTGGCTTGTGACTTTGGACCTCAAGGAGGCATACCTTCATGCCCCTGTCAGACAAAACTGCAGAAGATACCTCAGATTTCTAGCTGGTTCAATGCACTGTCAATTCTCTGCACTGCCCTTTGGCTTATCTACTGCGCCCAGGGTCTTCACAAAGTGCCTGGCACCAGTAATTGCATTTTGCAGGCAAAAAGGAATTCATATTTACCCATACCTGGACGACTGCCTGATTCAAGCAGAGAGCAAGGACATTCTTCTAAAGCATCTGGCATTCGTAAAAAAGATTTTAAGTTGCCTGGGGTACACAGTAAGTGAAAAGAAATCAAAACTAGTGCCCTCACAACAGATAATATTCCTGGGTGCCAGCTTGAACACAACGGCCCAGATGGCTTATCTCATGCCAGGCAAGCAAGGACAACTGACTCAATACTTTCAATTGATGGCAACAAAAACCCAACTCCCTTCAAGAAAAATTCTGCAGGCCTTGGGCTACATGGCATCTTGCATACTACTAATTCCATATGCCAGACTGCATATGAGGAAACTACAATGGTACCTAAAGAGTGTATGGTCTCAACACTGCCAAAGTTTGGAAACAGTTATACCACTTATTCCTTGCCTTCAACAGGAGTTTCGATGGTGGGCTCAAGCTTGTCACCTCAACAAGGGACAGCCTTTTCCTCAACCCACAGCCAGGCAAACACTGACAACAGATGCATCGGATTACGCCTGGGGAGCATACATGGCAGGAAAACGTATTTAGGGCGAGTGGCCCACAGAGCAGAGGCATCTACACATCAATCAAAAAGAGATGCTAGCTGTACAAAATGCACTTATAGCTTTCAAGGACCTGCTGCATCCAGGACAACTACTACTAAAGACAGACAACACCACATTTATGTGGTACATTAACAAGCAAGGGGGCACACACTCCTACCCCCTCTGCAGACAAGCCATGACCTTGTGGAACACAGCTCTAGACTACCAAGTTCATCTGCAAGCACAATTCCTGCCAGGAGAGAAAAACACACTGGCAGACGACCTAAGCAGAAACATCATGGATCCCCACGAATGGGAATTGAATCCACAAATATTCAGAATGATGACACAAAAATGGTGGAGCACGAACATAAATCTGTTTGCATCCCCAATGAACTGCCAGCTACAGAAATTCTGCACAAGGAATTACCATCCACAAGCATGGAAAGTGGATGCCCTCTCATTCAGCTGGAAAAAACCTGCAAGTATACGCTTTCCCTCCTTTACCTCTCCTTCCAAAGGTACTCATAAAAGCCAGGCAAGAAGAGCCAAAGATGATCCTGATTGCACCAGACTGGCCACGCCAGCACTGGTACCCAATCTTAAAGAACTTAGCACAAGAACCACCATGGATTTTGCCTCAAATCCCACATTTGCTGACACAGCATAATAATCAGATACTTTACAGCCAGCTAAAGACATTAAACCTACCTGCATGGAAAATTCCTTAGTCAGGCAAGCAATGCCCGTCTCCAAAGCTGTTATGGATGTCATTCTGGAGGTCAGAAGGCCTAGCACCAGGAAAGCCTACTCGGATAAATGGAAGAGATTCTGTTCCTGGAACCAGGCACACAGCCTTGACTCTCTTGTCCCAAACATTCCTCAGATACTTCAATATTTAACTGAGATGCTGGACAAGGGCCTCTCCTTCTCATCCATCAAGATCCACACCTCAGCCATTTCTGCTCATTACAACACGGAACCACCAATTTTTTCTAATCCTTTCCTCAAACAGTACCTCAGAGGGGCTAAAAACATAAGACCACCCCGTAGAGCACCTACCCCAACTTGGGACCTCAACTTTCGAAAAATTAACTTTACCTTCTTTTGAGCCAGCTAACTCAGCAAAATTAAAATACATCTCTTGGAAAACTGATCTGCTACTGGCAATAACATCAGCACAAAGACTTTCAGAATTACAAACACTAATGGCAGTGGAACCTTTCCTCATTTTCCACCAGGACAGGGTGTCTTTAAGAACTAACTCTACTTTTATGCCAAAGGTGGTATCAAGTGTGGCTCTAAACCAAACTATTCACTTGCAACTTTCTATCCAAAACCACAGAACAAAGGGGAGAGACTACTACATTCTTTGGACATTCACAGGCAGTTACATTTCTACTTGGACAAAACCAAAGCTTTCAGAAAATCTGAGCAATTATTGGTAGCATATGCTGCAGGAGCACAGGGAAAAGCCATTTCAAAACAAACTATCTCAAAATGGATAGGACATTGCATACGTTTCTGCTATACTCACCATGGAAAACCTGTACCTAGCAGCATTAGATCTCACTTCACCAGGGCAACAGCCACTTCAACTGCCTACCTCAGAGGAGTACCTACCAAGGATATTTTGGAAGCAGCAACATGGAGTTCTGTGCATACCTTCACCAAGCATTACCATTTGCCTTTATACTCGAAATCCAGAGCTGGCTTCGCCACTGCTGTGCTGCAGGGCCTTATAGCCACCCCTAATGCCTTATAGAACCAGCCTCTCTACCTCAGCTTTGGGATTCCACCCAAGTGTAATGACTGCAGCAGTGTAACACGATGAACATAGTACAGTTTTGTACCTACCGTAAATGTAGATGTTCGAGTGTACACATTGCTGCAGTCCAGGTTACCCTCCCTCCTTCCCCTCTTACTTGCTGGTACGTACCTATGCCTTCTACCCTTTACTACCTATGGGGAGTATTTTCTGGTAACTGAAAGTTGTTGTTTGCTTTTCTTATGTATGTTTTATTAGCAATTTGAATTGCCTACCTATTTGGGGGCACCTGACATCTGGGGCAAGAAAAACTGAAGAAAATGGCGTCAGCTGCATCTTATATACCCCTGTCGCACTGACGTCATGGAGGAGGCAACAGCAACTGATGCCGGGCCAAGACTTTGGAACTCAGGCTGACTGGGGAACCGCCTGACGGCAGGATAACCCAAGTGTAATGACTGCAGCAGTGTGTACACTTGAACATCTACATTTATGGTAGGTACAAAACTGTACTTTCCTGCAGTGTTAGATTTTTTAACGTCCATTTTTCATAACGGAGCTAGCTTTACCACTGTCAAGCAATTGGCAGCTATCTCAAACTATCACTTTTGGGAAAATTTATTACCTTTAGCCTCTTCCAAGTTGTGTAAAACCTTCCTCATGGGCATCTTCTTCATCCTCCCATTAAGGATCTCACTCCTCCTTGGGACCTTACCATGGTGTTACAAGCATTGGTTGTGCCTCCTTTCAAACCAGTAGCAAAGGTCGATTTTAAGTTTTTATCATGGAAGACTACTTTCTTAGTAGCCATCACTTAAGCTAAAAGAGTGAACTTCAAGCGTTATCTATGAAACCACCCTATTTGGTCTTCCACAAGGAAAGAGCTACATTGAGCACCAATCCTTCCTTCCTTCCTGCCCAAGGTTGCTTCTGAGGCTAATATTAACCAGGTCATCAATCTTCCAGTTTTCTTCCCTAATTTACAAAACAAAGGAGAATACAAACTCCATATGCTGGATGTGCATAGTCAATTAAGTTTTATATCTGGATAGGACTAAACACTTCAGAAAGTCTGACCAGCTTTTTGTTTCATATTCTAAGACTAAATTTGGGAAGCCAATTTCCAAAGTTACTCTGTAAAATTGCATTACAAGTTTTATTTCTCTGGTGTACTCTAATAGAGGGATTCCTTTACTGCTATCCATCAAAGGTCATTCCACTAGGTCAGTATCCACATTCGCTGCCTTCGGATCTAGAGTGCCCACAGAGGATATTTGTTCTGCAGCTACTTGGTCAAGCTCGCATACCTTTATATCTCACCATAAATTGGACATTATTTCCAGAAACAGAACTTCCTTTGGTTCTGCTGTGCTCTGGAATATCCTTCCATAAGGACCTCCCAAGATTTATAAAGCTGGGGACTCTGTCCCACAGGTTGAAGACCAAAAGACCAAATGGAAACAACAGCTTCAGATATAGAAGTTATGTACTTACCATAACGTTCCATCTGAGTTGTTTTTTTCATTTTGTCTTCACCTTTCCCTCCCTCCATCCTCCTTCCATATTATTCCTTTCTGGAGACCTGGCAGATGCTGCTGTTTTGGTCACTCCTGTGTCTGTGTTGAGATCCTGAAGTACCCTTGTTCCTTTTCTATTCAGGGACATTTTCTTTCACTCATTTTATATGTGTACAGTGGATATAAAAAGCATACACACCCCTGTTAAAATGCCAGGTTGTTGTGATATAAAGAATGAGACCACAATAAATCATTTCAAAACTTTTCCCACCTTTAATGTGACCTATAACCTGTAAAAGTCGATTGAAAAACAAATCTGTTAGGGGAAAAATATAGAAAATAAAAAACATACAGTAAGCTGGTTGCATAATTGTGCACACCCTTAAACTAATACTTTGTCTTCCTGGGTACACACCTGCCATCAATTAAGGAGACTGATTAACCCCAAATAAAGTTCAGCTGTCCTAGTAGGATTTTCCTGACATTTACTCAGTTGCCTGCTACAGCAAAAGCCATGGTTTGCAAAGAGCTTGCAAAGCATCAAAGGGATCTCATTGTTGAAAGGTATCAGTCAGGAGAAGGGTACAAGGAAAATTCCACAGCATTGGATATACCAAGGAACACAGTGAAGATAGTCATCAAAAAGTGGAGAAAATATGGGACAACAGTGATTTTGCAAAGAACTGGACGTCCCTCCAGAATTGATAAAAAGTCAAAACAAAAACTGGTCAGGGAGGCTGCCAAGAGACCTACAGCAACACTGAAGGAGCTGCAGGAATTTCTGGCAAGTACTGGTTGTGTACTATATGTGACAACAATCTCCCGTAGTCTCCATATGTCTGGACTATGGGGTAGGGTTGCAAGACAGAAACCTTTTCTTACACAGGAAAAACATCCAGGCCTGGCTATAATTTGCAAAACAATACATCGTCTCCCAAAAGCATGTGGGAAAATTTGTTATGGTCTGATGAGACCAAATTTGAACTTTTTGGCCCCAAATCCAAAAAGTATGTTTGGCGCAAAAACAACACTTTGCATCACCATTCCCAGAGTGAAGCATGGTGGTGGCAGTATCATGCTTTGGGTTGCTTTTCTTCAGCTGGAACTGGGGCTTTAGTCAAAGTGGAGGGAATTATAAACAGTTCCAAATACCAGTCACTTTTGGCTCAAAACCTTCAGGCATCTGGTAGAAAGCTGAAGACGAATTTCACCTTTCAGCAAGACAATGACCCCAAGTATACATCCAAATCAACAAAGGAGTGGCTTCACCAGAAGAAAATAAAAGTTTTGGAATGGCCCAACCAGAGCCCAGACCTAAGTCCAATATAAAATCTGTGGGGTGACCAGAAGAAGGCTGTCTATAAGAGATGCCCTTGCAATCTGACAGATTTGGAGCAATTTTGCAAGGAAGAGTGGGCAAATATTGCCAAATGTGCCATGCAGATAGACTTCTACCCAAGAAGACTGAATGTTGTAATTAAATCAAAAGGTGCTTCAGCAAAGTATTACTGTAGTTTAAGGGTGTGCGCACTTATGCAACCAGCTTAATGTATGTTTTTTTTGTTTTATATTTTTTCCTCTAATAGATTTGCTTGTTTTTCAATTGAGTTGTACAGGTTAAACTTATAAGTCACATTAAAGGTGGGAAAAGTTTTGAAATGATTTATTGTGGTCTCATTTTTGGATTGGAAAGCTTAGAGCACATCAGAAACCTGGACTTAATACAGCATTCCCTATGAAACCCGCCTTGAAAAGGCGGAGACTGAAGAGGCACTTATGACGCACCTGCCTGAGTAGGTGTGACTATGCAATAGACTGCCTTCTTGGTGTAAACCTGCTATTTTAAAAGAAGAAAATGATGTAATATCATTAATATGCAACAGACTGTCTTATTCTTGTAAACCTGCCATTTTAAAAGAAGGAAATGATGTAATATCAGTTATAAGGATCTGAGGAAGGGTCGTGGTGGTGACCCGAAAGCGCTTATCCTGTGTTCTTCCTTTTTATTGTTTTATTGTTATTTTAATAAATTTATGGATTATTTAGTACTATTTAGTGCTTGGCTTGCGTATATGCTTCAATAGAAAATATTATTGCGTATGGCATGTCTGAGTGATATGGAGCTATGGAGCTACTAAGCTGTGCTCTAGAAAGTTAAAAGTGTGATAGTACGCCTTTGCTGTTCATCGCCTATCGTCAGCTGCTTGAAGTTTGAGCGTATATACCAAGAACTGTGTAGCTGCTTGTGATTTGAACGTATTTTGAAACAAGTAAAAGTTTGAACAGCGCATTGGATTTGTTGATTGATCCTGGCCGTGGTTATTGTGCTGTTTGTTGGTGTTTTAATAATTTGGATTTTATACAGCACACTCCTGTCGTATTCCGGTGTTGTGTTGATTGGACTTATTTTGTTTCTATACGGAATCGAGGGAGGCATGGCGGAAGGACGAGCCGAAAGGGCAATGGATGAATACACTGGTAATGGATATATGAACCATGTGGTACCTCTAAGAGTAGAAGAAAGACAGTTATCAACACAAAGTAAGTCAAATAAATTTTTATTCAACAAAAGTGATGATCCATTATTGAAACTAGATTTTATGGAGGAAGCGATACAGACTGAAGTGACAGAGAAAGACAGAGAGAATGTTTTAGACATGAGAAAATTTTATAGTAATGCAAGGGAGATGGAGGATGGTCTATATGAATTAAAGAGACTACAGTGGCAACGGCAGCACTTGGAGGCATGCCTGCACTATAATATTGTGCCGAGAGGCCTTAGAGTTTTATTAATGCCTACGCAAGGAAACTCTCAGCCAGAACTGTTGAAAAAATGGCAGAGTCTTAATCTAGATCACAGCCGTAGCTATATGAAACTTTTAATAAAACACTATTTACCTAGAGAAAAAGATTTAGTGAAGAAAATAGAAGATTTACAAACATACTTGGAACAGGAATTTGACAGTGAAATTTGTACCTCGAAGTTAGAGGAGATATACTATAAGATCTCGTTATATGATAATAAGTTGGAAGAAATAAAGACTAAGAAAATTAAAAGAGACTATGCTGATTTTAAGAGAGGGGATGTTTTCACTTGGTCGAGGGACTTCAATAAAGAACAGCAAATATTTAAAGAGAATGAATCATATAATAAATAACCACAGAGAATTGCAAGAATGTTTCCGTCTAATGTAG
Source organism: Protopterus annectens (assembly GCF_019279795.1). Lineage (NCBI taxonomy): Eukaryota > Metazoa > Chordata > Ceratodontiformes > Protopteridae > Protopterus > Protopterus annectens. Next base: position 13,298,410 of record NC_056726.1, read on the forward strand.
CTGATGGAAACAAAGATAAAACGAATAAGAACAGTGATAGCCCAAGTGATGAGTCATATGGATATTGTATCTACACAAGGAATAGTGCAGTCCCCTAATCGGATATTGGATACCTCTAGCTCAATTCAGAATATGAATAATCAAAGAGAAGGAATGAATCCAGGAGCTGTATCTAAGAATACCATGAAAGATGGGGTTTTCCAGTACCCCCACTTTGAATAAAAGAAGTGAGAAACAAGAAGGAGATGAGATCATTAAGTAGAGGAACGGTAGATGAAAGGAATAATGAATCTCTGTTTTTTAACCTCTCATCTTTTGAGTTGACAAGAGCACATGTTAATGTTTTAAACAAGGGGTTGAAATTTATACCCACGAGAGGCATGGACGATAATGAAGCAATATTAAGTCTGAGGACATTTGGGAGAGATGTTAGGCTGAGAAGCATGCACAAAGACAATAAAGCGACTGCAATGAATTTGTTAAAGAAACCAAGCAGCTTCATACCACAAAATAATGCTGTCGTAGACACATTTATTAACGTCTGTGAACAAGAAATTATTGATTACTTACAGAACAATAAAAGGAGAATATACAACACTACTAAATAGGAAAAACAGGCTCTAAAAGAGTTAGAAGAGAATGAAGAATTAACTGTTAGACCTGCAGATAAAGGTGGAGGGGTTGTCTTGATGGACACTGTGAGTGTGAGATATAAGGAAGATGTAAGAACTCTCCTACAAGATGCTACCTGTATAAAGAGATTAGTGAGCATGAGTTAGAAAGGATTGAAATGAGAGTGAGGCTGTACCTGGAGGAAATGAAGGAGCAGAATCAGATTACAGTAGAACTATGTAGCTACTTGCAGGTGGAATATCCACTAGTGCCAATGTTCAAATGACTTCCAAAGATACATAAAGATCTGCAGAAACCTCCAATGAGGCCAATTGTGGCTGGAGCTGGATGGATTACAGCGCCTGCGTCCATCTATGTGGAATACCACATCAAGAAAATCTTAGAGAAGACTCCAGCTGTATTAAAAGACACAAAGTCGTTTCTTGGAAAATTAAGTGAATATAATAATACAAAGAAATGGAGAAAAACACCTTATGGCTACTATGGACATCAAAAATCTGTTCATTAGTATCCCTAACAGCTATGGCATTACAGCATTAAGGGATTTTTTACTGAATGAAGGCACATATGGTGAAAGACAGGTTACAGTGTTGAATAGTCTGATGGAATTGATCTTAAATAACAATGTCTTCATGTTTGATGGAAAATTTTATGTACAGCTCTGTGGTGTAGCTATGGGTATGCCATGCGCCAATAGCTATGCAAATATAGTATTGGCGCAATGGGAAAATAAAGTGGTTCATCAGGACAACCCTTGGAAGAATTATTTGAGGGTCTATCAAAGATTTGTAGATTATATATATATTATGTGGGAAGGAGAAGCTATGGAATTGACAAATTTTCATGCATATTTAGAAGACAGCACAAACTTCTTTAGATTTACTATGGCATATAGCAATACACAAATGGATTTTTTGGATGTGCGTATCTCACAAAATGAAGAAGGCATTATAGAGACCAGCCTTTACAGAAAAGAATGTTGGAAGAACAACATCTTACCAAGAAATAGTATGCATCCAAGGTATACTCATAAAAATATAGTTAGAGGACAGTTCCTAAGAACTTCAAGGATACATTCAAATGATGCCACTATTGGCCTGGCTATGAATGATCTGTCTGAAGGTGTGAAGCTGTAAAGAGAAGGAGGTGTCGGAAGTGAAACAACAAGTAATTATGGAGAGACATGGCAAAGGGAAACCATTCCTAAAAGGAGGATATGAGAACATCTACGATGGTAAGAATGAACAAAAAGAATTGAGGATGACGCTTACGCACACAACAGATATTCAGGGAGTCTGTGAGATTGTTAAGAAAAACTGGAAAATATTAATGTCAAATGAGGAATGCAAAGGATTGGTAGGAGAAGAACCTAGATTTTGTTTCAAGAATGCAAAGAATTTAAAAACAATATTATGTAAAGATAACTGCTTGTAATCATATGTCACATTGAAAAGAACTGGAACTTTTCCTTGTAGAAGATGCACAATGTGCAAATTTATATGTACTGATAGCTGCTTCGGACATCCAACTACTAAGAAGAAATATACTACTAATTTTTATGCTGACTGCACAACCAAGAACATTGTGTATTTGGCTACATGTTCTGCATGCAGCAATTTCTACGTTGGAAAAACTGTGAGACAAATGAAAGAAAGAATGTCCAAACATGTTAGTGACATAAGGTTAAGGGATTATAAAAACCCACTTGCGAAACATGTTAGAGACAATGTGGGACGCAATTTTATGTTTAGAGTCTTGAAAACTGTGTTTGCCTCAAAAGGGGGGGAGGGTGATATTAACACCAGACTTGAGCAGGAGGAAATGTTTTGGATTGGAAAGCTTAGAGCACATCAGAAACCAGGACTTAATACAGTATTCCCTATGAAACCCGCCTTGAAAAGGCGGAGACTGAAGAGGCACTTATGACACACCTGCCTGAGTAGGTGTGACTATGCAATAGACTGCCTTATCGGTGTAAACCTGCTATTTTAAAAGTAGGAAATGATGTAATATCATTAATATGCAATAGACTGTCTTATTGGTGTAAACCTGCCATTTTAAAAGAAGGAAATGATGTGATATCGGTTATAAGGATCTGAGGAAGGGTTGTGGTGGTGACCAGAAAGCGCTTATCCTATGTTCTTCCTTTTTATTGTTTTATTGTTATTTTAATAAATTTATGGATTATTTAGTACTATTTAGTGCTTGGCTTGAATATATGCTTCAATAGAAAATATTATTGCGTATGGCATGTCTGAGTGATATGGAGCTACGGAGCTACTAAGCTGTGCTCTAGAAAGTTAAAAGTGTGATAGTACGCCTTTGCTGTTCATCGCCTATCGTCAGCTGCTTGCAGTTTGAGCGTATATACCAAGAACTGTGTAGCTGCTTGTGATTTGAAAGTATTTTGAAACAAGTAAAAGTTTGAACAGCGCATTGGATTTGTTGATTGATCCTGGCCGTGTTTATTGTGCTGTTTGTCGGTGTTTTTATATATATATATATATATATATATATATATGTATATATATATATATATATACCACACACACACACACATATATATATATATATATATATATATATATATATATATATATATATACATACATACATATGTACACACACACATATATTTTAGATATTTGCCTTCTGAGTAGCAGACTTGATCTGTGATCTGAGTGGATGAAGGGGAGAGCAGGGCATTATGGGTAGGGGACAAGCTCAGATTTTTTTTTGATCCTAGAGCTATAGTATACGTCCGAGTCTCATCCAATATTGGATCCGAACCCACAGGTTGAAGATCAAATGAAAAAAATCAGCAACTCAGAACGTTATGGTAAGTACATAACTTCTTTTTTCCTTGTAAATGTGGTTTTATAATAATAAGTTATACTGATAGATGGCATGTTAGCGTTTTGTGACAACAGTAAGTTAAGGCTTGATTAGTAAACTGATTTGATTCCAATCTCAAGGACTGTTTTTTGGATGTAGCTTCTAGGTGTTGCAGCAGATGATGTCATTGAGTTCTGCAGGAGCTTTTAGTGTGATGTTGGTATAATTCACCTAATCTTAATTATTTGGCTGTATGTTTATTTGGTGTGCATTTCTTTGTGAAAATCTGCTACAGGAGTTCTTTTCAAATACTGCTGATGTTCTTCGTGTTTCCCTGTTGCAGTCACCTGTGGGGTTATTCCTGCTGTGGTAGCCCTCGGCCGGCCTGAATAACAGAGTCAATATTTTTGTGCACTGGCTGTTGTCGCCTGTAGTCTGATGTCAGGTCATCAGTACTATAAAGCAAGGCAGTCGACATCATTATATCAGTCTTTCTTGCTGTGTAGCCCCGTAGCAGAAGCAGTTCGCACGAGTGCCGGTTGGTCGCTACCAGAAGTCGAATTTCAGCAGAAAACATCTAAAGCTAAGTACCCCGTTAGGGACCCTTTTTTCTTGCTCTAACCGATGTCCGAAAAAGTTAACAATTGTCTCTCCTGTGGAAAGCAGATCCCACACTGACACTTTCATTCTTACTGCATCAGTTGTTTAGGCCCAGACAACTTTCTAGATGTCCCTCATTGCTGATTCTGTGCCCTCTTTAATGCGAGAACCATTTGCCATAAAGCTCTTTTTGTAGACAGTTATTTTCATATTCCATCTTCGAATTCTGATATGGCATTTGTCAGTCAACAATTTGCTGACATTCTGAAAAAATGTAAAGATAGAGACAGGGCACAAAAGGCTAAGCCTTCCGATGATGCTGCTGCTAAGCAAGTCATCAGTTCTCCAGAATTCAGTGAGGCGCTTTAGCAGTCCCTGATGTCCAACTAGCTTTCTACACAGGCCTCTGCCAAGACCCTTTCGGAGTCCGGTTTGCCGCAGAAATCCACTTCATCTTCCGAGCCTTTAGCTGTCTCTGCCTCGGTTATGTCTGGAGCAGCGACGCAGGCACTGGCTTTCGAGGAGGCTGTTTGCACTACTGATTTTTAGACAAAATCCGGCGTCTTCTCTTCTGACTACCATTTCTCAGAGAACAACGGATTCTCTCAGGCTTCGAAGCCAGGTCACTCCTAGGAAGTCTGCTTCTAGCCACCATCTTGCTACTGCTCCCCCACCCCAAGCTCAATTGCTTAAAATGGCGGAGGATCTCATCTCCCTTATCTGAGGTACTCAAGCCCCCACTCCAAAAAGGAAAAGGCTTCCTTCTCCAGAAATTATGACAGACCAAGAGTCTGAGGAATCTGATTATTCTGCCTTTGAAGAGGAGCAACAGCCCTTAACTGTTTATGAGGATTCATATGCAGAGGAATCCATTCACTCTGCCTCCCCTGCAGACGACCTCTCCTTCGGGGAAATCCTTCACTCCTTCAGGGAACATTTTCAGTGGGAATCTCAGGACTACCCACAGTCAAAGAAATGACTTAGAGAGTTTCTGGACCTGCCCCAGCACAGACCCCTGGCCATCCCACCTATTATAGAAGTGGTGGATGATGTTTTCCATGAATCCAGTTTAGCCCCTGATGCCCTGCCTCCTGCTCCAGCTAAATCTGACAGGTACTACAGAGTACCGGATTCTCACAAATACTTGTACAGCAACCCTGCTGCAGACCTGTATGTCATTACACAGGGACCCAAAGGAGCTAAGACTAGTTCTACCAAGAATCTTCTTCCTTCTGTCAAAGACTCCAGAGCTCTGGACAGATGGGGTAAGAAAGTATGCACCTCTGCAACCTTAGCTATCAGAGCACTCAATTGTCAGTTCCATATGTTAAAATATCAACAACACACTTTGGAACAATTAAAACAGAAGATTGCTACCTCTCCTGACAGTGACAACTCAAAAGAGCTGGCAGAATTACTACACTATGCTTGTCAAGTGGCCAAGCACTCATTACATTGTGGATATGACACCCTAGAAGCCTCTAGCAGGGCAGCAGTAACAGGATCTGTTAATAGAATGTAAGCATGGCTGATCATGTCACTTCTAAACTTATTGATGCACCCCATTTAATGAACGCCTGTTTGGGGAAAAAGCAGAAGAGGTGCTTAAAAAGATGGAAGACAAAGCAAAATCTGTGCAAACAGTAAAAGATTTATTTCAAGTTCAACTGCCCAGATTCAGCAGGAACTTTCCCTCTAAGCACTGGGCCTTCCCTGCACCCAGCAGATAGGGCCAAAGTAACTCCCACAGGGACAGGACATCCAGGCCCCTATCCCAGGGCCAACAAAGAAGCAAACAATGGACCACTTCTGCCTCTAAGGCAGGGAGCTCTAAGCCAAGCTTCTATGGTAAGCACTCACAATGAATCTCCCTCCCCCCTCTGCCCTCCTTTCACTCATCTAAAACTAGGAGGAAGGCTCACCTTCTTCAAGGACAATTGGGTCTCTATAACTAAGGACCAATGGGTATTAAAAATCATTTCTCAGGGATACAGATTCTCCTTCAGCAAACTCCCAATTCCAAGAGGGGGGTACCCAAACCTCCCCCCAAAACCAGTGGGCAGAGGCATTAAAACAGGTAAAAACACTAATATCCCAGGGGGCAGTAGAACCTGTCCCTCCGGATCAAACAGGAAAAGGTTTTTACTCCAGACTATTCCTTGTTCCCAGAAAAGAGGGCACTTGGCGCCCCATCGTGGATCTGTCTAAACTGAACACCTCCTTGGTGGTCTCCAGATTCAAAATGCTTACCTTGCAGCAGCTCCTGCCTATGCTCACACAAAATGACTGCCTGGTGACACTAGACCTAAAAGATGCCTACCTCCACATCCCCATTAGGGAATTGTGCAGAAAATTACTGCGCTTCAGAGCAGGCAGTCAGCACTTTCAGTTCTCTGCACTGCCCTTTGGCTTATCTGCTGCTCCCAGAGTATTCACCAAGTGTTTGGCCCCGGCTATAGCATTCTGCAGACAGAGAAATATACAGATTTACCCTTACCTGGACGACTGCCTCATTCAGGCGAACAGCAAAGAAAAGTTGCTCCAGGATCTTCTCTTTGTCAAAAAACTCCTAACTTCTTTAGGGTTCACCATCAATGAGAAAAAAATCAAAGCAAAACCCCTCCAGGGAAATTATTTTCCTGGGAGCTGTGCTAGACACAGCAACCCTAATGGCCTTCCTATCCCCAGAAAAACAGAGCCTCCTGCCTCCCTCTACTTTACCCAGCTGGCTTCCAGAAGTCACCTTACTGCGAGGAAGTTCCTGCAAGCATTGAGATACATGGTATCTTGCATCCTCCTCATCCCTCTCACCAGGCTTCACATGAGAAAGCTTTGGTGGTACTTAAAGAACCTGTGGTGACAGCACTCTGTCCCTTGAGACCACTCTCCCACTGATCCCTTGCATAAGGGATGAATTTCTCTGGTGGGCAGTGGCCTGCGCCATGCACAAGAGTCTTCCCTTCATCCTCCACCCTTCCAGCCAGACCATCACCACCGACGCCTCAGACATATCATGTGACGCTCACCTAGCAGACAGGTGTACCCAAGGCCTTTGGAATGCCCAGCAACTTCACTTGCACATCAACCAGAAAGAAGTGATGGCAGTGCAAAACGTTCTGACTCCCTTCCAACCCCATCTCAGGCCAGGAGTCCTCCTTATAAAAACAGACAACACCACAGTAAGTTGGTACATCAACAAGCAGGGGGGCACCCAATCTTACCCCCTGTGCAGGTTAGCCATGAGTCTGTGGCTTACAGCCACCTCCATGGGGCTACACCTAATTGCTCAATACTTACCAGGGATCAACACCATACTGGCAGACCACCTAAGCAGAAACTTACTGGACCCCCACAAATGTCAGCTCCACAGAAAAAATCTTTCTGCAAATCACCCTGGAGTGGGCGACCCCAGAGGTGGACCTCTTTGCCTCGCACCTCAACCACCAGCTGCGCAAGTTTTGTACCAGGGAGTATCACCTCCTAGCATGGAAGGTGGATGCCTTAACCTTTCCCTGGAGCTCCCTCTTTGTGTATGCATACCCTCCTCTACCCCTTATTCCCAAGGTTCTGATCAAAATAAGAGAGGAGAGACCAATGGCCATCCTCATCGTTCCAGATTGACACAGACACTATTGGTACCCCTTACTATGTAGTCTGACCTTACAGCCCCTGAAGCTGCTTCCTCTGTTGTCAGATCTCTTGACCCAGGAGAGAGGGAAGGTACTGTACCCAGACCTACAGACTCTCAAACTTTCAGCATGGCTCATACATTAAAAACTAACAAGAAGTCACTGTTAAGCAAACGGGTCCTGGACATCATCACAGAGGCCAGAAGGCCCAGCACAAGAAAATCTTGTGCAGGAAAATGGAAAAGATTCTGCTCCTGGAAACCATCAAAAGGGGGCAGTTCCTCCCAACCTTCCATCCCTCTCATCCTGGATTACTTAGCGGAGTTGCTCAGTAGTGGCCTCTCCTTCTCCTCCATTAAAATCCCTGCCTCGGCCATCTCTGCCCATTATGATACAGACCCACCCCTCTTCTCTCATCCTTTAATTAAGCAATTCCTCAGAGGGGCTTCTAATATCAGGCCTCCCGGAATACCTCCTACTCCACCCTGGGACCTGAATTATGTGTTAGAGAAACTAACCATGTGAAATTGTTCGATCTCGCCGTTTGTTCTTACACACGGGTTCGGAGCCGATCCTTGGCTTCGAGTCGGCCACATCACCAGCTCAGCATCTTCGAGAAAGCTCGAGGCACAGTTCTATCCCATGATCCTCCTGTGCTAACCCTCAGATCTAGTTTGCCGCTAGCAGCAGATCGCATCGTGAGAGGCTCAGGCCAGTATTTTTTCATTCTTTTTTGAAGTTGTAGTTGTCAAAATAGTTTAAAATAGTTAAAAAGTAGTTAAAAAGTAGTTTTTAGTGTAATAGTTTATTACAGAGTGTGTTTTTTCTATAGTTAAAGTAGTTTATAGTAGTTTAGTAAATTTTTACTTTAGTTAAGGCCTTGTTAAAATTCTGTCAGGCTTTGAAATTGTTAATTTCTACTTTAAAAATTTTCTTCTCTTTTTATATATATTGGATATAAGAATTATTCTTACCTTTACAAGAGTTTGTAGTGTGTTGTTATATTTATATATATATATATATATATATATATATATATATATATATATATATATACATATATATATAAGTGTGTTGTTAGAATTTTGTATATTTAGGTCAGATACTATGTCTGAAAAAGCCAAGTCAGGCTTTAAAAGGTGTCAGTGTGGACAAAAGATGTCCATTACTGATAACCATTCTTCCTGCGTCTACTGCCTTGGCTCTCTCCACTTGCAGGAAGACTGTTCCATCTGTCATTCCTTCAGTGGGAGGGTCATGCTAGAAAGGCGCAGGAAGTTGGTGGACAGAGGGTTATTAAAACCCGAATTTCAGGAGGCCATGGACAAGGCTGAACAAGTGTCCAAGTCTTCGAAGGGGTCCAAGTCTTCAAGAGTGTCGGAGCCTAAGTCCTCGGCTCCAAGCACCTCTTTTCAGATTCGGACACCGGCTCCAAAGACCTTGGGGTCGGGCGTCAAATGCTTATCTCTGATTGAGACTTAGGTATTGGAGCCGGTATCGGCTGTACCACCGCCTTCAATCCTTCGCTCAGTGATGGCTTCGGCCCCTTCGACCCATTCTTCGAGGCCGCTTTCCGACTCTGACAAGGACCAAGTGGTACAGAAGCTAATGGAGAACTCGGCTCTGTCCAAGTTAATCGAAGTTTCGTCCTAATTGGTTTCGAAACTCGAGGCTCTTCCCGCCCCTGAGACAAATCCTCCTTCGAGACCCATTGAGTCGTCGGAGCCGGAGATCGAAGAGCCAGTGATTGTAGAGCCCTTGGTGCTGAAGCCTCCAGTAGCTCTATCAGCACCGTTGACCTCGACACCTTCGGAACCAGCCGGGAGGTCTCGGAGCCGACTATCTTTCCTAGGTTCCGAGGCAGACAGTCGAACCGAACTATCGGTTCTGACTCTCCCCTCGGGGCCTTGGCTCAGATCAGCTCGGATCCGTCCTCAGGGTCGGAGCCCATGGTCCTGGTTCCGGGGAAACTACTGGCTTCTTCGGAACCGATGGGATCTTTGAGCTGGGGCAGCGGTGCCTTTGACATCATGAGGAAGGTCTTGTCTGAACAGACACATACGTCATCGGCATCTTCTTCTCCTCCCCCAAAGGGTCCGCGTTCTGCTTCTGTACCTTCGGCTCCTACCAAGCGTCGAGACCCAATGCCTCAGCCAGCCCCAGAGGGCACCCCTGGTTCCTTGGATGCCTCCCCAGAAGCCCCCTCTGAGGATGTACCAAGGAAAAGATTGTGCAAGAGGAGGCACATTGATTCCCCACAGGAATCTCTGACCTCTGATACCGATTTGGATGAAGCAGAAGGGTCCCCACGGTCCCCCTCTGAAGATGTCTCCTTTGCTGACATCTTGGAAATCTTGAAACAGAGGGGAGACTGGCAGACCCTTACCCCTTCTGTAGACGAATCGGTATTGCTGAAGGCATTTGGGGCTCAACCTTCTACCTCCTGGGTGACCCCTCCCTTTGACAAACTCATGGACCTGATAGCGCAAAGGGCGTGGGAGACACCTGATACAGTGGAACCGGTCCCCCGAAGACCCAACAAGTATATCACAGCCCCTCAAGATAAAAGCTTTCTAACTAAAGGAGTGCCAGTGGATACTATGGTGGTGGCGGCAGCCACTAAAAAGGAAATGTCTGAATCATCTTCCTCTGTCCATCCTCCTAATAAGGATTCTAGGATAATGGACAGATATGGGAAGCGTGTCTTTAGGTCCGTGACGTTTTCCATGCGATCGCTGAGCTACCTTACGCACTTCACGCGTCTACAGAGAGATCTCCTCAAGGAACTGGGAGATACTCTCCAGGGCAATACAGATGCTGCTGTCTCCGAGAAAGTGACAGCACACCTTAACACCCTCAGCTCCATAGTAAACTCATCCATGAGGCTCATTTCATATGCAGCTGAAGGTTCGAGTAGGGCAGCAGCCTCAGCAATTGCTCTGAGGAGACAATCCTGGCTGCGCCTGTGCTCCTTTGCGGAAGCCTTCAAGTCTTCCTTTGCTAACTCCCCTTTTGATGGTGCCTCACTGTTTGGTCCCAAAGTAAAGGAGACTCTCACTAAGTGCGAGCAAGAAGGGAAGACCCTGTCTGCTGTGGGGGTCCGTTCCCCCCCCCCATCTAGACCATACCCCAAAGGGCAAAGAGGCGGAAAAATGTGGTTCCGAAAGACTCAGGGATCCTTTCAGCCCACACAGAGTGATGCCCCCTCCAGAGGCAGAGGAGGGGGAAGAAATGGAAGACGCCGTCCAGGCGGCAGAGGGGGTCCGCAGAATCAGGGCGACAGAGATACGTTCTCTGGGAGGCCCTTTCAGCACTCCTTAGTGCATGCCCGGCTGTCCTACTCTGGAGGCAGTCAGGGGTTGTTTGGCTTTATACCCAGTGGCCTGGCTAAATCTTACATCAGATTCCTGGGTAAAAAGCATAGTTACCAGAGGCTACACTATTCCATTTATAAAAATTCCACCTGCCCCCAAAAAGCTCCCAAATGTTCCACCCAGTCTGCGAGACCAAGCAGCCATAGAAATAAAAAGGCTGCTTGAAAACAGAGTCATCCATCCAGTCCCGGCGGACCAGAAAGGATCCGGAACTTACTCAAGATTCTTTTTAGTTCCAAAGAAAACAGGGGACTGGAGGCCAGTTTTGGACCTCTGCAGACTCAACACTTTCGTGAAAAAGGAAAAGTTCCGGATGGTCACGCTATAGTTGATCCTTCCTTTCCTACAGGACGGTGACTGGATGTGCTCTATAGATCTCAAAGACGCGTACTACCATATCAAAATGGCCAGAGCGTGCAGAGATCACCTGCGCTTCCGGCTGGGAGCCAGTCACTTTCAGTTTCGTCCTCTGCCCTTTGGCCTCACCACAGCCCCCAGGGTGTTCACCAAATGCATGGCAGTAGTAGCGTCTCACCTGAGACAAATGGGATTCTGAGTGTTTCCTTACCTAGATGACTGGCTCCTGTCCGCCACCACCGAGTATCGTCTTGTGCAAGCCAGGGATTACACCATCAACCTTTGCTCCTCTCTGGGCATAACAGTCAATTTTGGAAAATCTGTCTTATCACCCTCACAGCGTATCTCATTTATGGGGCAGAGTTAGACACTACACTGGCTCGAATCAATCTCCCCCCACTAAGAGTATCAGCCCTCAGAAATCAAATTTCTATCCTTCTTCAGAGCAAGAGAGTCCCTGCTCAACAAGTCTTGAGAGTACTAGGAATGATGGCAGCTGCTCTTATCGTAGTTCCCCTAGGCAGGATGCACATGAGGATCCTTCAATGGATGCTATTCGCTCAATGGTCGTACCTACAGCTTCCACTATCTAACGAGATCTTAATCACGAACCCCTGCAAATGAGATCTCCTATGGTGGATGCACAGTCAGGACCTAACAGTAGGCCGACCGTTTGTGTTGCCCAGTCCTATAGCTACTGTAACCACGGACGCTTCCCTGATAGGGTGGGGGGGACTTTTTCAGGGCAGAACAGTCCAAGGTCAATGGTCCAACTTTGGAGTACAACCTTCACATCAATGTCCTAGAGCTGAGGGCAGCGTTTCTTGCGTTGCAACACTTTCACAAGTTCTTGCCTCTGGGAACAATGACAGTTCAGACGGACAACGTGTCAGTAGCCTGGTACATAAACAAACAAGGAGGAACCAGGTCTTATCCATTGTGCAGAGAGGCCCTCAGGATTTGGCAATGGTTTGTGTCTACCGGACGCTTTCTGATAGCAACGCACATCCCGGGGACATCCAACGTCATTGCGGACAGGTTGAGCAGAGCCATCCTGTTGCTCCACGAGTGGTCCCTCAAATCTCAAGTCGCAGAAAAGATTTTCCGCAGATGGGGCCAGCCTTGCTGCGACCTATTTGCATCCCCATTGAATGCCAAATGCAGAAGCTACTTTGCCCCTGTGCACGATTGGCCCCCGGGTCTCCTTTATGCTTTTCCCCCTGTTCCACTAATTCCCAAATTCCTGCAGAAAGCCAAACGTCTGGAAAGGACCATAATTCTGATAGCCCCATTCTGGCCTCTACAAATCTGGTTCCCCTTCCTTCAAACTCATCAGGTGGAGGAACCGTGGATTCTGGACCCAGTCCCAGATCTGTTGACGCACTCGTCGGGAGTTCCTCACACATCTCTCAAGTCCCTCAAACTGACAGCTTGGCTGCTCCACTTCCTATCTTAGCCAGGTCAGATTTATTGTCCCCTGCAGTACAACACATAATTGTATCTTCCCACAAGCCGTCCACAAGGAAGCTATACAAAAGCAAATGGAAACGTTTTGCATACTGGGCCTCGCAGCAGGGTATAGATCCATCAGGGGCTCCAGTACACAAGATATTAGAGTTTCTTTCGACACTTTTTCATGAAGGAGCATCGACTTCCACGATAAGGGTACAACTTGTGGCTATATCTAATTTTCATGTTGGCCAGGGACATAGTTCCCTCATGTCTCACAGACTTTGCAAAGCCTTTATGAAAGGTACCTTTCACCTCTGTTCCCCCCTTTTGTAGTCCAGTGGCCCCATGGAATCTTAACCTGATGTTATCATAGCTCATGTTGCCCCCATTCGAACCAGCCGCCACAACCCTTCTAAAATTCTTATCGTGGAAGACACTTTTTCTGGTTGCCATCACTTCCGCCCGGAGGGTTTCAGAGTTGCAAGCGGTATCCGTTCGGCCCCCATATATGATATTTCATCCATATAGGGTAACATTGCGCACCAATCCGTCCTTCCTTCCAAAGATTTGTTCAGTCCAAAATATTAATCAATCGATTGAACTACCCACCTTCTTCAAAAATCACTCCAGTAAGTAGCTAGAATACATGCTGCACAAACTAGACGTCCACAGGCAGCTGAGATTTTACTTAGGACGAAGGAATACAGAAAGTCAGACCAACTGTTTGTATCATATGCTGACCAAAGGAAAGGAAAGGTGGTAACAAAAGTTACTTTACGAAATTTATAAAGTCTGAGAGCCATTTGGATATATTCAGAATCAAAACAACAACTCCCCTTTAAACCCAAGGCTCATTCTACGAGGGCGATTGCTACTTCCTTAGCCCATGCCGCCCGCTTGCCATTAGATACAATTTGTGCGGCGGCAACTTGGGCGAAACCACATACTTTCATCGCTCACTACAAATTAGACAAAAACTCCAGAGACAGGGTGACGTTTGGTTCCACTGTTCTCAGGAATGTTCTCCCGTGAGCCACCCAGGATAAAGAAGCTAGGGACGCTACCCGTGTGTAAGAACAAACGGCGAGATCGAACAATTTCACATAAAGAAGTTATGTTCTTACCATAACGTTCCATGTGAATTGTTCATCTCGCCTTTGTTCTTACATTCCCCCCCTCCATCCCCCGTCCTGCGTTCCCGAAGAACGGGTAAGACTGCATTCGGGTTCAGTCTTCTCTAGATATTGTTATTCTTGAGCTTCCTAGTGTACATCAGGGATGGCATCTTTTTTCTTCTATTGATGACAAAGTTTCAGACAGTGTGGTTGCGTTTTTTCTAGGCGCTTAAGGCGCAGTAACTACTGGGATTCTTCTGGTGTTAGCAAACTAGATCTGAGGGTTAGCGCAGGAGGATCATGGGATAGAACTGTGCCTCGAGCTTTCTCGAAGATGCTGAGCTGGTGATGTGGCCGAATCAGAGCCGAGGATTGGCTCCGAACCCGTGTGTAAGAACAAAGGCGAGATGAACAATTCACATGGAACGTTATGGTAAGAACATAACTTCTTTTTACCTCCTTTTGAACCTGCTGCTTCAACAGAATTGAAATACCTCTCCTGGAAGACTGCATTCCTACTAGCTATCACTTCAGCCAAAAAGGTCTCAGAGCTTCAAGCTATCATGGCTGTCAAGGTTTTCAGAATTTTCCATGCAGCAGTCTTTCCCTGAGGACTAATCCCTCCTTTATGCCCAACGCGGTATCTGATTTGACCCTTAACCAGGCCGTACACCTTCCCACCTTCTTTTCCAACCCTCAAAACAAGGGGGAAAGAATTCTACACTCACTAGACGTGCACAGACAACTTGGATACTATCTGGACTGCACTAAGCCATTCAGAAAAACTGACCAGCTTCTTGTAAGCTTTGCCCCAGGGGCAAAGGGGAAGCCTATCTCCAAACAAACCATTTCCAAATGGATTTCACACTGTATCCATTTTTGCTACAGACTACATGGAAAACCCATCCCTAAGTCGATCCGTACCTGCTCCACTAGGGCAACCTCCACTTCCACTGCCTTCCTCAGAGGAGTACCTACCAAGGACATATTGGAAGCGGCCACCTGGACCTCTGTCCATTCCTTTACAAAGCATTACCACCTACCTCTCTTTTCTAAGTCTAGGACATGGTTTGCCTGTGCAGTCATGCAGGGCCTCCTGACCCATACCTTAGACTCTACCTATCCTTCCACCCTTTACCTCAGCTTTGGGAATCCTCCCGCAGGTGATAACTGTAACAGTAAAACACGAAGAACATAGTAGAGTTATGTAAACTTACCATAAATGTAGATGTTCGAGTGTACTCACTGTTGCAGTCTTGGTTTCCCTCCCTCCCTCCCCCATTTCACATCTTCCCCTAAGGGAACACATGCTTCCCAAGGTGGCTGTTAGCCACCAGGACCACTACTGTATTTTCCCTTGTGCTTCTGACGGGTTAGGGCAAGAAAAACTGATGTAATGATGTCGGCTGCCTTGCTTTATAGTACTGACAACCTGATGTCAGACTACAGGCGACACAAAAACATTGACTCTGGTATTTGGGCCGGCCGAGGGCTACCACAGTAGGGATAACCCTACAGGTGGTACTGTAACAGTGAATACACTCGAACATCTACATTTATGGTAAGTGTACACAATTGTACTTTGTCCAAGTACTCATCTTAACAGTAGATATCCAAGGGAGGTGTCTGGAACATGTACAAGCCCCATCTTCCTTAATCTGTAGCCAAGATGAAGATTCACATAATTTTCATGATCACGGGCTTGTCTTCCTCTTCAGTCTCTCTTTACTGAAATAACTTCAGTGAGGTTAAGCTGATTACCACCTTTATCAGGCACAATCATGTGATCCATATGTTAATGTAAAGACAGTTCATCAAAGACTGCTGTTTGGAACTTAATGTGTTAAGTACGATAGGCTGACTGTCATTAGTCCAGGTATGTGGGGACTAAATGGCCTTTTGAAAGAGTTTCTCTTTTATTCACAGAAATTGTTTTTAGAAAAATGTATTAAATATAAGTATTGTACGCACACAAAATCATGTCTAGTGTTTTTAATTTCTATATTTATTGTACACAGCAAACCATTTTATTTAGTTAGCATCTTGAATTTGTCTTCTGCAGATTTCTGCAAACCATGCTTTACTGTGATAGATAAAAGCTGTAACATTTCTAGTTTTCAGCCATATATCTGATTTGTATGCTTTTGTAGAATTTGTGTATGATGAGTGTACAAGTTATTTTGTTATTAAAGAATGTCTTGTAGTTATAAATGTTTCAAGTGCAATGCAAACCTCATCCACCAGTTATATTTTAAGGAAATACTTGTCTTTTGTGTTTCTTGCATTACATTGCATTAACTTCATAGCATCCATGAGAGAAAATGTTACAGTCTATCCTGTTCTCAATCTGTCTATCCAATCTGATATATGGGTCCACGAGCACCAACATGAATCCACTCTGGCCATTCTCATGCTCCAGCCTTGAGCCCTTCCTAGATGTTTTCCCCAGAATGCCCTATGCTCCCCCAACTAACTCGGATCTCATTTGCCACCTCTTGGAGGAGCAACGCGTTTCTCTTATTAAACTACATTTTAATGGTTGTTTACTCTTCAGCTTAGTTTTCTTTCTTTCTCTCCTTGTAGCTTAGAAAAAAGAATTTTGATAAATAGGTATATAGTTTTGCAAAAGTGTGTAGTGTGCTGTCCCATAGTAAATTACCCTCACTAGTGCCATTTTAGTGATTGTATATTAACTGTACTTTTAAAGTTATATAGTTAATTTGATATATATATATATATATATATATATATATATATATATATATATTAATATATAGTTATATGAATTTTAACTTTTATAGAAGTGTAGTTGTGGTTATTTAAAACGTTTTTGCTTACTACACATTGTTTCTAGTAGGAGTGCTTTATCTTGAATTTCACAATAAATTCAAAAGCTTCAAGTTGCAAGAATTGCTGAAAATGTGGGCAGAAGATTCCACACCAAGACCCCCATGATCTCTCTGGGAGTGGTAGCCTCCTATACAGTTTGTTCTGCCTTCAAACCAACAGATCTTTCATATAGAAGAAACAAGCCCATCTATGGACTTTCTACCTCTGGATCCAGAGACTTAAGTCCAGAAAACCAGTGGATAAATCTTCCAGCTTCAAAGAGTGTAAGTCGAAGAAGCGACGAGCAGAACCTTCAGACCTGGCTTCAACTCCTAAGGCTTCAAAAACAGAAGGACATAGAGCCCACACTCCAACCTGTGCTCCACCACTGGACCCAGAACCACCAGTTCCTCTATTACATTTCAAGACCCTCCTTAAAAAACAAGAGAAGCCCATCTGCATATCCTCATTGCCACACTCCACTAAATCCTTTAAATCCTACAAGAACACTTCCGATGTTGCCTTAGATTGCCTGCTGCAAAGGTTTCTCAAAACTCAGTTAGAGGTGGGGATTATTGCTACTCTGTCTGCTCTGAAGCAGATTAGATGCATGCATTTTACCCATTCCAGACTCCTTCTCCAGTCTGTGCTTTGGCTCTTGTGCCCCTGGATCTGATAGGTCTCCTGGATTTTGTAGTCCAGGATCCATTAACTCAAATGTCTTTGGCTCCGAGAACTTTGGATTTGACTTCATCAGCTCAGATCCAATCAGATATGATGTCAGAGTCTCGCAGCTGAGGGATCGGGTGGACAGCTCTTTTGGTTTTATTGGACCCATCTGCCTTTGAGATTTTAGTTACACTCCTCGGTGCCATCCATTCATTCAGATCCGAGGATCCACCCCTAGTTGCATTCACTCTCCCCTTTAAGTTGGAGCTGACCTCTGCAGATGTATCTTTGGATCACTATGAATTTGGAGCAGTATTCCTGGTGCTGTGGAGAATCATTTCACCCAGAAAGGTGAAACCACAGGAACCAGCAAATACGGTCTCCTCCCCATGATACTTGCTCCTTGAGTTTTTCCTCTCGGCAGGCATTTCTTGCACAAATTCATTACTGTGACCTCAAACATAATGTCATTGTGCAGAAACAATCTTCAGAGGACTTAAGAGTATGCATCTTCCCCTGAGCCACTGAGAAAAAGGGTATTTAAAAGGAAACATGATGACTCCCCCAAGGAGTCTGTTACTTCAGCTTCTGCCTCAGAGGATGGAGAAGGGTTCCCCATAATCCCCTCCCAAGGATGTTTCCTTCTGTGAGATCCTGGAACTCGCAAAACAGAGAGTATCCTGGCCCACAGAACCTCTCGCTATAGATGAGACAGTTCTTTATGAAGTGGACAAAATGACTCTATCCACTTCCTGGGTGGTCCCACCAGCTGATAGAATGGTGGAGCTGTCAAAAAAAATCACATTGTTAAAGGTAACAGTTCAGACATTATTGGAGAGTGGTTATCCTTTATCAAGGATAGTTTTAAGAGCATTAGGACTAATGGCAGCTGCCATTCTCATGGTCTGCTTCATCCTTTATTCCATGAGAATTCTCCAATGGATACTATAAACTCAGTGGTCACAGAAACATGAATCACTCTGTTATCCTATCAGAATTACCCTGTCATGTACTACTTATCTCAGATGGTGGTTTCAGTAACTGTTAATAGCAGAGGGAAAACCCTTTAAACTTCCTTCTCCAGTAGAAACAATATCCATGTTTGTATCCTTGCTTAAGTGGTCTGGGGGGTGGTTTTTATGAAGAGAGAATGATCTAGGGTTTATGGTCAGAATCAGAGGCTTGTCTTCACATTAGCATATTAAAGATGAGGATAGTTCTCCTTATGTTACAAGAACTTCAGAATTGTCTTCCTCTCTGAGTGATAAATATCCAGACAGACAACATGATAGGTGTTTGGTACATCAACAAACGGGGGAGTGGCAGATCTTACCCACTCTGCCAAGAAGCAATGAGAGTATGGAAAGGAGTGATGGCATCTCACCAATTTCCTGCTGCAGCACATCTCTGGAAAATTCAACAGGTTAGCCTACAGGTTGAGCATAAGTCTCCTCCTTCTTCACCAGTGAACTCTAAATCCAGTGATAGCAAGGAAGATTTTTTTTATCATAGGACAAACCTTGCTGTGCTCTGTTTCTGACTCCGCACAACACCAAGTGCAGCCACTATTTCAGCATCCTTCCTCATCAGGAACAACACCCTAGGGATGCTCTGTCCAGTCATTGACCTCGTCGACTTCTCTACTCTTATCTCCCTACGCCTCTCATATCAAAATTCATACTGAAGGCCATTTGGTGCAAGTCAACAGTCATCTGCATTGCCCCATTTTGGCTAAGACAGATTTGGCTTCATCTTCTAACTCCAGTATGAAAAGGAACCCCCTGGGTTCCTCCATCCATTTTGGGATTTGATATCACACTTGTCCAGAGAGTTTCACCCAAACCTTCCCAACCTGAAGCTCACTGCTTGGTTTCTCCAATTCAGTTGATGGCACGGGAATCCTTCCTTCCTTATAAGGTACATATTCTTGCAGCCTCTCAGAAGGCTTCTACATGCAAGGTGTACCACAACAGCGGAAAAGCTTTGTTTTATGAGTCAAATCTGATGATCTTTGTTTAAGGCAGGATCTAATTTTTCTACCATCAAATTTCAGTTGCAACTGTTTCATCATTTCACACTGGTTTTCAGAATGCATTTTTAGCTTCCCATAAATGTGTTATACTTTTGTCAAAGGGACGTTTCACTTCAGACCTCCCATTAAAGACCTGGTCTCTCCTTGGGATTTGAACTTTGTTTTGGAAGCGTTGACCAAAACACCATTTCAACCTGCTTCTTCTGCAGAGCTTAAATGTCAGTCTTAGAAAACAATCTCGTTTTGGTGGCTGTCTGCCAGGTGAATTTCTGAACTCCAAGCATTATCCTTTGTTTTTCCTTTCATTATTTTTCATAAACATAGAGTTACTGTCTGAACTAATCCTTCCTTTCTACCTAAAGTGGATTCTAAAACTAATTGTTCTAAGCTCATACATTTACCAGTATTTTCCCAAACTACCAGAACTAACAAGAATACATTCTATACACCTTGGACATGAACACCCAGACAACTTTGATTTTATTTGCACAGGACTGCTACAGTTAGGAAGAATGAACAGCTTATTGTCACATTCTCATATAACAAATTGGTAAAAAGGTTTCCAAAGTTTCTTTCTCTAGATGGCTGTCTAAGTGTATCATGTTAATTTCCTCCTCGCAAAATAAATCATTGCACACTAAACCAAAGGCACATTCTACCATAGCAGTTGCTACTTCAACAGCCTTTTTGGGACTGTATCTTTGGATGAAATTGTCAGACTGCTGTCTGATCTTCTACAAAAACATTTATCAAGCTTTATAAGCTGGACTGTACATGCAGAGCTAGGACTTCCTTTGGGGCTTCCATCCTGAAACAGCTTCTGCTTTGAGACCACCTAGGGTTCAAGTAGCTGGGTACTCTGACCCATGTGTCTGATTGGGCAGACTGAATGAATATTGTGCAAAAGTATATTGTACAAAAGTTATGTTCTTGCTATAATGATAGACCCTTTCATTCCAGTCCATCTGATATGACAATCCACCTTCCTTCCCCTGCCAGCTCATTGGACTTTGTTGTTTTTTTGAATAAAGGTAGTGCAGAGTGCATGGTTTTGGGGCATCAGACTCGATCTGAGTTAGTCAGGGGAGAGCAGGGTGTTCTGGGAAAAAAAGTCCTGGGAGGGCTTGAGGCTGGAACCCTAGAGTGGTCAGATTGGATCTAAAAGACACTTGAGGACCAGTGTGTCATATTGAATGGACTGGAATGAAAGAATCTAGAGTTATGTTCTTAACATAACTAGAGTTTTTATTTCATGTAGAACAGGTGCTGAACTACATTCTGCAGTCTTTTGTAGAAAGCTCTGCAAAGCTGCAGTGTTATTTGAGGGTAGAACAATGTAGCTTACTGTAGATAGTTGCCTCTATGACTTTGCAGATGTAAAGTAAATTAGCCTGAGTTGAGCAAAGCAGGTTTTTTTTCCCTCTTGCAAGAATGTAAAATTGAGAGGTAAGTTGGTGGTGGTGGTGAAGGAGAGAACCTTCTGACTTGTAGCTGATTTATTTGATGTAAATTAGCAAAGGGGAAGCACATATATAGCTGTTTTTGAATGTATATTGCATTTTTTCATAAAATTGTATTACTATTACAGGTTTTGGTAACAATCCAAGTGACCAAGGACAACAAAATGATACTACAGTGGAGAAGAGTGAAAAGCAGCTTGCTTTGGATGAGATGGACATTTTTAGCCTAACTGTGAACCCACTGAGTGACAGACTTTCCTTACTAAGCACAAGTAGTGAGACAATTCCTATGGCAGTGATAGATTTTGACCTTCCTGACCAACCAGTGGAGATACTTCATAGTTCTGACTCTGGCTGTTCACAGTTATCAGTAGGAGATAATTTTAGTTTTGATGTAGAAAGAGACCACATAAGTGCCACAAGCAAGACACAGGCACTGAATGAAGAGTCACTAGAGGACATTGTTCAGCAAGTAGTCTCTGAGTTAGTTTATAGAGTTGTAATTGCTCTTGGCGAAGAATATGAATTTTCTGAACAACAGTGTCTGGTAGATGCTCCTTCATCTGTAGATGCATTAACTTCAAATACGTCTGAACCACAGTGTCAGCTGGAGGCCCCTACTTCTACAGATTCACTTATTTCAGATGCTTCTGTGGAACAAGCTGGAAGTGAAAATGAAAACCAGGGGGTTACTGACTGTCAGAGCACTTTAGAGGGCTTACCTTCTGTAACAGACGAAAGACCTAAAAGTGTGCCGACTGGGATCACCAGGATTAAATCTTCACCTGAAATTGCAGCAGCCCAGCAAACATTGTCAGAAAACAGCCTTAGCACTGAAAGTATGCATCTTAGAGAGAGGAGCCACAGCAGCACTCACTTGAATCTAAAAGGGAAGATTTTGGAAAAGATGGTGGAAAAGGAAGCAGAAGGCAAGGAAATCCTTAAAGCAACAGGAACAAAGCCTAAAATTAAAACTAATAAAAGGAAAGAAGACGAAAAAAGAAAAGTGCAAAATGACAAGTTAAAACAGCCCAGTGTATTCTTTGGTGATGGTTTAGATTTGGAGAATTGGTACAGTTGTGGAGAAGGTGAAGTTTCAGAAATAGAAAGTGATATGGGATCTCCGGGTGTCAAAAAGTCTTCCAGGTTCAACATTCATCCTCTGTACCAGCATGTGTTGCTCTATCTTCAAAAGTATGATGCTTCAAGAACTCTGCATGCTCTTTCTACAATTAAAGGTATTTTAAAAGCAAATCCAGCTGCCTTTGTTAGTGCCATTTCTACTACAAGTGTAAATAATGCATATACACCTCAGCTTTCTTTACTTCAGAACTTAATAGCCAGGCATCGGATATCTGTCATGGGGAAAGATTTCTATAGTCATATTCCAGTGGACTGCAACCATAGTTTTCGGAGTTCTATGTACATTGAAATAATAATCTCCTTATGTCTCTACTATATAAGAAGCTACTATCCAACACATATTAAGGCAACTCAGCAGGATTTGTCTGGTAACCATAATGTACAGATTACAAGCATTGAAATTTTGACTTTGCTGTTTGCTGAACTGGCCAAAGTCATAGAGGGCTCTGCCAAAGGTTTTGCAAGCTTTATATCTGACATGTTATCGAAGTGTAAAGTCCAGAAAGTAGTCCTTCACTGTTTGCTGTCTTTAATTTTCAGTGCACAGAAGTGGCATAGTGAAAGAGTGGCTGGTAAGAACATGGCACCAATTGAGGAAGGGTTCTGTGAAGACAGTGTCATCAATTTCTCTGAGGATGAAATGGACTATGGCAGGACTCTACAGACCCAGCTTTTAAAGTTGCTGCAAACACTGATTGTACTTGAACACAAAGTTATGACAGAATCAGAGGACAAAGAACCAGGATTTGAGTTCCTTTCTTCAGATGTAGAAAATATTAGTCCACAGCAGCCTATGACATCTCTTCAGTATTTGCCCAACCAACCAATCACTTCTCAGGGAATGTTTCTTTGTGCAGTTCTCAGAGCTTTGCATCAGCATCACGCATGCAAATTGCATCCTCAATGGATTTCTCTAATCACCTCAACACTGCCTTACATGGGAAAAGTTCTTCAAAGAGTTGTGGAATGTGTGATTCTGCAGCTTTGCCGAAATTTGGATAATCTTATCCAACAGTATAAGTATGAAACCGAGTTATCAGAAAATAGGTATGTACTTATTTTTTTTCTTAGGCACTGAACTGTGTAGTTTGGACTTCAAAGTTAAATTGAGAACTCCATGTGGCATAGCACACTAAGTATCACATTGTGTAAATCTGTTACAGTAACTTCAGACCTAAATGCATTTTTGTTAATTCTTTATAAACTTACAGAGTAAAGCCTAATGTTATTAAAACGTTTCACCGTTATGATGTAATAGTCTGAAGGATAGGTTTGGTATAACATCTTGAAAGTTTTAAAGTTCTACACAGTGTAGTCTTAGCATTGAATTTAAAATATGTTGTCCTTATATTACCAAGAAGGTTGCAAAATGTGGTATTGCACATGCTCTGTCTATTTTGTGAATTTTGTGCAGATGCATAATGTAACAACCACAAATTTTTATAAATATTTTTTTAGTAATTCTGCAATTTCTGCCAGGTAATCTTGTCGCAGTCTATATGATAGACGTTTTCTTGAATGTATCAATAATGTGTCAAGTGGGAGATATATATAGATTTACTATCAAACTGTCGATTCAACGAATGATGACTTAAGCAAACTAAAATGTCGTAAAATGATATCAGTCACATGTACGACACCTTCAAAATACTGACTGTTTGATGTCAACATTATCGAAACATACCTTGACTTCCGATGACTGTCCACTCTCGTTTTGCAGAGGGCAAGCCCCCCTGCACGCCCACACCCTCTGCTAATTAAATATTACAACTCCAAGATCGCCTCTCAGTGAGGAAAAGGGCAAAGTTCCTGATCCTCACTGTAGTGTGATCTACAATCGAAATGCCGATCTCACAACAGCGAATGCACACTAGCATTCGCTGTTTTAGGTTCGACATATTTCAAATCACCGTTATGATAACTTTGAAAACTGCCTTTCAGTAATCAAAGTTGGCATAATGGCATTCAAGATTTTGATTGTAAACCATAGATATATATAAATTACATTTGGTCAAAAAGGATTTCAGACAAACCACTTCACTGAAAGCGCATTTGATTGAAAGCACATTTGGTCGAAAATGGAGTATAGCCCTTACCTCACTGCAGTGCGACCCTGGAGTGAGAATATAAAGTTAGGGGGGGTGTGGGGGGTGTGGGGGGTGTAGCCCCCCCCCACATTTTGCATCTAGTTTTTACTGACGTTATATGTTTCAATGTATTTTAGTATATAATAGTGAATACACTGCAGTTAGATGGGGCAACCCCCAATGTGGGGAGCTATGCCCCCCCATACACCCTAACTTTATATTCTCACTCCAGGGTTGCACTGCAGTGGAGCAGGGGCTATATTCCATTTTCAACCAAATGTGTTTTCAGTGAAATGCATTTTCAGTGAAGTGGGCTGCCTGAAATCATTTTCGACCAAATGTAATTCGACCAAAAGCAGTAGACCCATATATATATATATATATATATATATATATATATATATATATATATGTGTGTGTGTGTGTGTATAAGTTCATAGGTGTGTACTAGGCTAATGGCCCTGGAGCCTTTTACAAGTCTAGCCCATAGGATTACCCTGACATTGTTCCACCTGACCTTAGTTCCCAGAGCCTCGGTTGAGTAGAGACACTGGAGTGATCCCCCGAGGTGAATTTTCTGTTTCCCATCCACTCATCAAGATTTCTCTTGAAGAGGGCCAGTGAGGCGCTCCGCTTCACATGTATGGGAAGCCTATTCCATAGCATGGGCAGTCTCTGGGTTATGAACCTGTCCCTCCAGCTTGTTTTGTTGATTGTGGTAATGAGGTTGAGGTCTCTGGAGCATGTAGTGCAGAGGGATTGGGATTTCTTTAGATGTAGCATTTCTAACAGAGTTGGGTCGGCCATGACTTTGTAAGTCAAGCAGAGATCACCTCTAAGTAGGCGATATGAGACAGGGAATAGTTGGAGTTTTTTGAGTCTGTCCATATAGGACAAGTGTTTAAGGCCTAGGATCCTCTTTGTGAGGTACTTTTGCTGCCTCTCCAGTTGTTGCAAGAGTGTAGTGAGGTACATGCCAAATGGGGCATTGTACTCGATGACTGGAATTGTACTCGATGACTGGCCTTAATGAGGGAAGAGTAGAGGGAGACAATGACTTCTTTCTTCCTGGATGCAAAATCCTTAGTAATGAGATGTGCCACATAGAAGAACTTTCTGACCACAGTGGCAATGTGGTGGTCAAAGGAGAGGTTGCTGTCAACTTGTGTTCCCAGATCTCTTATGACGCCTTCTGTGTTCAGTGGACTACCATCAGTTTGGTAATTCATGGGAACCAGGTTTTTCTGAAAGGGGATGACGACACATTTTTTGGCATTGAGCTTAAGGCCATGGTTCTGACACCAGTCATTGGTCTCAGTGAGGCATTTTTGTACGATGTCAGCATCACTTGGGGAGTTAATTATGGCTCCCAACTTGCAATCATCTGCGAACTTCATCAGCCAGAGTCCATTCGTGTTGGCCTGGACTTCAGAGAAGTAGATATCAAACAGAAGAGGACCCAGGACCGAACCCTGTGGGACTACACTCATTACTGGTCGGCAGTCTGACTTGGAGTCAGCTACTTTCACACTGTGGGTTCTGTCTGTGAGCCAGTTTGCAAACCACCTAGTGATATAGGGGTTGATGCCTAGCTTAGTGAGTTTTTCTATGATTCCTGAGTGGTAAATGGTATCAAAGTCCTTGGCCAGATCAAGGTAGGCTGCATGAACCACCTTGCCTTCATCCACACCTCTGGTGACTGACTCAAAGAAGTTGACCAGGTTGAGCAGGCATGATATTCCCTTCACAAAACCAAACTGTGTGAAATCCAGAATTTGGAGATTCCCTATATCCTTGTTTATTAGGTCCATGATGATGCGTTCCATAGCTTTGCATATCAGACTTGTCAGGCTAATGGGGCAATAATTCCCAGGGTCTGCAGTAGCTGCTCCTTTGTGGAGAGGGATGTCTGTTGCAGTGTGCCATTCAGTAGGGACAAAGCCTGAGGTGAGGCTGTGATTGAACAGGTGAGGTGCCAGCGCAGTCTGTAGTTCATGTAGAACACAGCCAGGGATATTGTCAGGTCCCATAGAAGCTGTGTGTGTGTGTGTGTGTGTGTGTGTGTGTGTGTGTGTGTGTGTGTGTGTGTGTGTGTATGTATGTATGTATGTATATATATATCTATATATATATATATATATATATATATATATATATATTTATATGTCCTTCTGTTTACATGTTGCAATATTCTGTACTCTTGGGTCTCCTGCTCTTGCTACCCGAATGTATGGCCAGTCTCCAAAAGTTTGTAGTCACTGCAGGGTGTGTGAGATGTCTGACGTGGCTAGATGAGTGTGGGCCATAAAAGTGATGTCTGTATGCCTCAGACCTCAGAACTTCTCTGCCACCATTTGAACGTCAGCTGTTCCTGCCATACTAGCTGTTGGATCAAATATCCTTGTTTTTTGAGTCATTGCATGGTAGTGGTTGTTCATGTCATCCAGAAAGGTAAGTGCAAGTACGGCCATCAGAGTCCACATAAAGACGCCTATGAGCTTTGCCTCTTTTGCTTAGGAGTATCCCACAACCACAAGGCCTGCCCTATTTTCCAGGACTTCATCCTGAAAACTCTGCATAGTAGACTCCATGCCTTGAGTATATACTTTGAGAATCAGCAGCTTAAACAGTTAGCATTAGGTATGGAGGAGTATCTGAAGATGTTCATCGTGCATACAGCTGCAGTCATAACAGATGGGTTCTCCTGCCGTCAGGCGGGTCCTCGGTCGGCCGAATTCCAAAGTCTAGGTCCGGCGTTGGTTGTCGTCGCTTCTTCCCTGACATCAGTGCGACAGGGGTATAAAGGAACCAGCCGACGTCATTTTCTTCAGTCTTTCTTGCCGCGCGGTGCCCGAAGCAGAAGCAGTTCGCAAGTGCCGGTCGGCCAGCTCCTGAGATTACGAAAATTTGGAAACCGAAGTCTTCTTGAAAGCTAAGTACCCCGTTGGGGAAATTTTTCTTGCCTCAGACCGATGTCAGACAAAGTTAATAATTGTATTTCTTGTGGGAAGCAAATACCGCATAAGGATTTCCATTCCCTCTGTATACCTTGTTTAGGCCCAGACCACGACGTCTCAGTCTGTCGCTTTTGTGCTACATTCAACAAACGCACCATTAAGCGTCGGGCGGAGTTCGCCCAGCATTATTTTGGGAAAGCATTTAACTACATTATGTCATCGGATACTCCGACTCCAGTTTTGTCTAAAAAACACAAAGATAAGGACCGACACACGAGGTCCGCGGCCTCTACCGACACCACGCCAAAGCCGACTATACGTGGTCCGGTTCTCAGCGAGGCGCCTACGCAGCCCCTGACTACCGACGACACTTCTTTGGTGGTGTCTCCTGTGCCCGAGGTCGCAGGCTCCTTGGCCCACACCCTGACTACAGATACCGAAGCCACTCTTGGCGTTGAAACTCAGAATGTGGACAGGTCCACCTCCACTCAAGGTGTCTTCAGACCTTCCTCTTCTTTCTCTATCAAGGCTTTCACTAAGCCTAAAGCAACAATGCACTCTAAGAGACAAGCTACACAGGGGCCATCTCCAGGCCTCACGCCTAAGAAACAGATGCTTAAAATGGCTGAGGATTTAATTACTCTTATCAGAGGTTCTCAGCCCCCACTGGACAAAAGGCCCAGAGTGGAGGAAGATTCCCCCTCCTCTGATCAGGGCTCCATTATTTCAGAGCACTCTGATGATCAGGAACATTCTTTCTCCCCTTTTGAAGACTCTGATGCGGAGGAGTCCATCCCTTCTGTATCCCCCCTGAGGATTACTCATTTGGGGAAACTTTGCATACCTTAAGGGAACACTTCCACTGAGAAGGCCAAAATTATTCAGATTCCAAGAAAAGGCTTAGGGAATTTCTCTTGCTACCTCAGCACAGGCCTCTGGCTATATCTCCTGTCTTGGACATCCTAGATGATGTTTACTCGGAGGCCTGCCTTAACCCGGACTCTCTACCTCCAGCTCCAGTTAAGCCTGACAGGTACTACAGGGTTCCTGACTCACACCAATTTCTATACAAAAGCCATGCTGCTGACCCAGAAACCATCTCACAGGGCCCCAAGGGAGTTAAGGCCGCCACTGCTAAAAATCCTTTACCTTCCGAGAGAGATTCCAGATCCTTAGAAAGGTGGGGAAAAAAGGTATATACCTCGGCTACCTTAACCATGAGGGCCTTAAACTGTCAGTTCCATATGCTAAAATACCAACAGTTTTTGTTATCGCAATTGAAAAGTAAAATGTCACAACCTGAACAACCAGACTTGAAGGAGTTGCAGGATTTGATACATAGTGCAGAACAAGTGGGTAAGCATACCTTACAATGTGGTTTTGATGCTCTAGAGGCCTCATGTAGAGCTGCTGTTACAGGATCAGTCATACGTAGGCATGCCTGGCTCAAGGAACAAGCCTTGCCTGATCATGTCAAAGCTAAATTACTAGACGCCCCTCTTCAAAAGGATGTACTATTTGGTGCTAATGCTGAGGAGGTATTAAGGAAAATGGAGGAAAAGGCTAAATCAATGCAAACTGTGAAAGATTTTCTACAGGTACACCCCCCACGTTTTAGTAGAAATTGGCCTTCCAAAAACTGGTCCTTTCCTGCCACGGACAGACCCCAAAGTGGCAGATACAGGCGCCCGAGGGGCAGATGGCAATCCCAAGGATCGTTTAGAGGCAGACAGTGGCAAGCTCCTACACAAAGAGGTGGTGAGGATAACTAGCAATCTTTCAGAAAGCAAACCCAATGACTTTCCCCTTTGCATGCCAAGCAAGTCTCAAATGGCAGCCCCCTTAGGAGGAAAGCTGGCATTATTTTCAAAAAATTGGCATATTGTCACAAAGGACAAATGGATCCTGGACATTATAAACAGAGGCTACAAATTCCATTTTCACACCCTTCCAAAAATGAGAGGCATGCCAAACCTGCCACACAATCAAAGGGCAGAGGCACAAAGGCAAATTACAGATCTCATAAACATGAAAGCTATTCAAGAGGTACCTACATACGAACAAGGTCAAGGTTTTATTCCAGGCTATTTCTGGTACCAAGGAAGGGAAAAGATTGGAGACCTATTTTGGACCTATCCATCCTAAACACATTTCTACTCGTACCAAAATTCAAGATGCTCACTCTACAGCAACTTCTTCCCATGCTGGGCAAGGAGTCTTGGCTGGTAACATTGGACCTCAAGGAGGCATACCTGCATGTCCCAGTCAGACAAAATTGCAGAAGGTACCTCAGATTTCTTGCAGGTTCAACCCATTATCAATTCTCTGCATTGCCCTTTGGCTTATCTACTGTGCCCAGAGTATTCACGAAATGCCTGGCATCAGTAATTGCCTACTGCAGACTTCAAGGGATACAAATATACCCCTATTTGGACAACTGCCTGATCCAAGCGGACAGCAAGCACATTCTCCTGAAACATCTGGCTTGTGTAATAATGTTGTTGAACTCTCTGGGATACACAGTCAACAAAAAGAAATCAAGGCTAATACCCTCTCGGAAGATAATTTTCCTGGGTGCCAATTGGGACACAAACACCCAGATGGCCTACCTCACACCAGAGAAGCAGGGGCAACTAATTCAATACTTCAGAGCACTAGCAAATTGCACCAGGCTGACTGCAAGGAAAACCCTGCAGGCTCTGGGATTCATGGCATCTTGCATCTTACTAATCCCATGTGCAAAGCTGCATATGAGGAAACTACAATGGTACCTGAAAAACATATGGTCTCAACACAGCCACAGTTTGGAAACAATAATACCACTAATTCCATGTCTGCAAAAGGAATTTCTGTGGTGGGCTCAAGTATGTCAAACAAACACAAGTCTTCCATTCAGCAAGCCTCAAGCAAATCAAGTCATCACAACAGACGCCTCGGACTACGCC
Organism: Protopterus annectens; assembly: GCF_019279795.1. Lineage (NCBI taxonomy): Eukaryota > Metazoa > Chordata > Ceratodontiformes > Protopteridae > Protopterus > Protopterus annectens. The sequence goes on from NC_056726.1 coordinate 13,328,527, forward strand.
TGGGGGGCGCACATGAGAGATCGGTGCATTCAGGGCAAATGGTCCCAAAAAGAAAAGCACCTTCACATCAATCAAAAGGAAATGCTAGCAGTAATAAATGCTATTATAGCTTTCAAGGACCTTCTACAACCAGGTCAACTATTGATAAGAACAGACAACACCATAGTTATGTGGTACATAAACAAACAGGGAGGAACACATTCTTACCCCCTTTGCAGACTGGCCATGTCACTTTGGAACATGGCCATGGACTTACAAATGGAACTACAAGCACAGTATTTGCCAGGCAAGGAAAACACGCTGGCAGACAACCTAAGCAGGAATATGACAGATCCACACGAATGGAAATTGCATCCAAAAGTTTTTACAGAAATAATCCAAGAATGGGGAAGGCCAGACATAGATCTCTTTGCCTCCCACAAAAATCACCAGTTGACAAAATTCTGCTCAAGGATTTTCCATCCAAAGGCCTGGAGAGTGGACGCTCTTTCTTTCAGTTGGACATCAATGACAGTTTATGCCTTCCCACCTCTTCCTCTGCTGCCCAAAGTTCTATTGAAAACTAGAGCAGACAGACCAAAGATGATTCTCATTGCTCCGGACTGGCCAAGGCAACACTGGTACCCACTCTTGAGGAGCCTGACGCATTCCCCACCATGGACCCTGCCTCTACTGCCTCTTCTTCTGACTCAGCACAGCTTCAAAACTTTTCACAGCCAGCTAAAAACACTCAATCTAGCCACATGGACGATTCCTTAGCATCACAACAGGCCCTACTCTCCAAGGAGGTGCAGGATGTCATTTTGGAGGCCAGAAGGCCATCAACTAGAAAAGCTTATTCCACAAAATGGAAATGGTTTTGTGTCTGGAATGAGAAAAAGGGCCAGGATCCTGGAAAACTGAATTTACCTCAAATACTACAATATTTGGCTGAGCTGCTAAGCAGTGGACTTTCATTCTCCTCCATCAAAATCCATGCCTCAGCCATTTCGGCAGAATACAACACTGATCCACCTTTATTCTCTCACCCTCTCTTAAGACAGTTCTTCAGAGGGGCTAAGAATCTAAGACCTCCAAGGAAACAACCAATACCTGCTTGGGATCTTAATTTCATTCTGGAAAAACTGACCTTGCCTCCCTTTGAGCCAGCTGCCTCATCAGATTTGCAATACTTGTCCTGGAAAACAGCTTTCCTTTTGGCTATCACCTCAGCTCGTAGAGTTTCAGAACTACAGGCTCTCATGGCTGTCCAGCCTTTTATCATCTTCCATCAGGACAGAGTTTCCTTACGAACCAACCCGTCCTTTATGCCTAAAGTGGTATCCAGGGTAGCTTTAAATCAGGCCATACATTTACCTACTTTTTATCCTAATCCTCAAAACAAAGGGGAGAGATTACTATATTCCTTGGACATCCACAGACAACTGCGTTATTATTTGGACAGAACAAAGCCTTTCAGAAAATCGGAACAGCTCTTTGTGTCCTATGCTGTAGGGGCTCAAGGAAAGCCAATTTCCAAACAGACAATCTCTAAATGGATAGCCCACTGCATACGCTTTTGCTATTCCTTTCATGGCAAAACTGTACCTACAGGCATTAGAACTCATTCCACCAGGGCCACAGCCACCTCTGCAGCTTTCCTCAGAGGAGTTCCTACCAAGGATATTTTGGAAGCAGCCACTTGGAGTTCTGTGCATACCTTCTCCAAGCACTACAACCTACCTTTATACTCCAAATCTAGAGCAGGCTTTGCTACTGCAGTCTTGCAGGGTATTTTGGCTCCTCCTAGTTCCACCTAGTGCCTACCACCCCTTTCTTAGCTTTGGGATTCTACCCATCTGTTATGACTGCAGCTGTATGCACGATGAACATAGTACAGTTTTGTACCTACCATAAATGTAGATGTTCGAGTGCTAATACAGCTGCAGTCCAGGTTTCCCTCCCTCCTTCCCCTCTTGGGACAGGCCTGTTGGCTAACACATCCTCATACAATCTGATTGGGGTATTCATTTATGATGCATTTGCTTGCAACTACTGTATTTTGATTATATTGCACTGCATTATTACACAAATTTATGTATTGCCTTCCTTCTGGGGGCACCTGACATCTGGGACAAGAAAAACTGAAGAAAATGGCATCGGCTGGTTCCTTTATACCCCTGTCGCACTGACGTCAGGGAAGAAGCGACGACAACCGACGCCGGTCCTAGACTTTGGAATTCGGCCGACCGAGGACCCGCCTGATGGCAGGAGAACCCATCTGTTATGACTGCAGCTGTATTAGCACTCGAACATCTACATTTATGGTAGGTACAAAACTGTACTTTCCTGCTGAGCCTCCTAAGAAAAAGGCCAAGACCATAAGTCCTGAAACTGTTGCTGCTCCTCCGCCTCCCGATGTTCTTCCTGTGGCCAACGTCTGCCTGGAAGAATGTTTAGCTATAGCGGGTACAAGCGTGAACCCCTCTCATACCGTGCTGCTGTCCGACCCTAGGCCTTCTCTAGCCCAGACGCCTGCTAGGCCTTCCTTAAAGAAAAGAGGAAGCATACCTCTCCTACTGTTGAGAGTCAACCAGACTGGCAGGCTTTCTTGCAAAGCCTTTTTATTGCATTCATGGCCTTAAGCCCTACTACTTCTGTAGCTTCTCCAGTCCCTCCCCCTGTGTTGAGTCCTAGGCCCCAAGCATTAGATTCCTCTCAGGTGGAACAGGAGGAGGAATCCTCTGAGTCCTCCTCAGAGGAATCCCTCTCCTGTGTCTCTCAACTTCCCTCCCCTCTTGGCTATGCCTCCCCAGAGGAGGACTCTGCTGAATCAGATTCCCCAGCAGAAGATCTCACGTTTGGGGATACTATTGCTAAGATGAAGGAGCACTTTAAATGGGATTCATCTGAGATGACAGAGGTATAGAAAAGGCTGACCTACTACACAATGGCCTCTCTTTCTCCTCTATAAAAATCAATGCCTCTGCTGTTTCTGCTGATTTTCCCATTGAGCAGCCCCTTTTCTCACACCCTTTGATCAAACAGTTCCTAAGAGGGGCTAGCAACTTGAGGCCACCCAGAAGGGCACTAACACCAGCTTGGGACCTTTGTATTGGAAAATCTTACCCTTCCCCCTTTCGAACCAGCTGCTTCTGCAAATCTAAAATTTCTCTTCTGGAAAACCGCATTCCTTCTGGCCATCACTTCAGCCAGAAGAGTCTCTGAGCTGCAAGCACTCATGGCTGTGCAACCCATCATCATCTTCCATGCAGACAGGGTATCCCTCAGAACTAACCCATCCTTCATGCCCAAGGTGGTGTCCAGTGTGGCTCTCAACCAATCCATTAATTTGCCCACCTTTTTTCCTAATCCCGAGAACAAGGGGGAAAGGTTTCTTTACTCTCTAGATGTGCACAGACAGCTCAGATTCTATCTAGACAGGACTAAATCCTTCAGAAAGTCTGATCAATTGCTGGTTAGCTTTGCTACAGAGTCAGAAGGAAAAGCCATCTCCAAACAAACCATTTCCAAATGGATAGCACACTGAATCCATTTCTGCTACAAACAGCATGGAAAGCCTCCCCCCCAAGGGGGTCAGGACACACTCCACCAGAACAGCCTTAACCTCTGCAGCTTTCCTCAGAGGAGTCCCCACCAGAGATATCCTGGAGGAGAAAGTTGAAAATGAAATAAGGCATATATATATGTGCATACATGTCATAACAGTTACCATATATATATATATATATACATATATATATATATATATATATATATATATATATATATATATATATATATATGCATATATATATATGTGTATGTATATGTACATATATTTTTTTATATATTTTTACATTTATGTCTTTTATTATAAATGAAAATAATATACGTATATATGGCTTATGTAGCTGGATAAGAGTTGGAGAGTGTTTTTAAGGGCTGCCTCAAGTATCTATTTAAGCGAGGTACTGTTTCCTATTAGTATTTATTGGATGATACTGCTTTAAGGCTTTGATGTCATACTAATTGCCTAAGTATTTAATCAAGTATGATTTGCATTAACATTGTCTGATGAAACAACGCTAAGTTGTGAAAGCGCTCACCTCTCTGTTCTTATTTTTGTAATAAAGTTATTGTGTATAGTTTCCAGTGTGTAACTTGGGTGCCTTATTTCATTTTCAACTTTTATTATTTATTTGGGTACCTTAGTATACCTGAAGCCATTTTGGATTTTATTTATATCCTGGAGGAGGCCACCTGGACATCTGTTCACACTTTTATCAAGCAATCTGAAGTAGTTAACTTCATTTGTGCATCAACCTATGGGTTATCGGATCCGAGCCGGCAGTTTCCAACAGCTAAGATCCAAGCTCCAAGCTCCTCCCCCTTACCCATAACTCTCTGCCATCCCTTCCTGACCTCAGATCTAGTTTGCCGTGGTTACACCAGCAGCTTTATCTCGAGCCACCAGGTCTTCAAGAGTTTTTCTGTGAGCAAAATCTTTTCTTTTTCGATTATAGTTAAAGTTTTTGAGTGAGTTTTGTGTGTGTGTTACCTTTCCATTAGTTTTAGAGTAATTGTTAGCCTTTCCTCCCCCGTTTCTCGTGAGAGTGTTAGGGTGTGTGTGTGTGTGTGTGTGTGTGTGTGTGTGTGTGTGTGTGTGTGTGTGTGTGTGTGTGTGTGTGGTTTTTGGGGCCTAGCGTGTGCGTTTTTAGGTTATTATGTCTGAGGCCGCCAAAATTTTTTTTCCAAGTGTACCGAGTGTGGCCATAAGCTTTCCCCGGCTGATGGCCACACTCGGTGCGTTATATGCCTTGGGGTTGAACACCTGTCTTCTGGCTGCTCTATTTGTGCAACATTCAACACCAGGGCTATCAGGGACCGGAGGGTGAAGCTGATTCTGGCGGGACTTCTGCCCCCGTACTCGGCTCCGGTCCCTCCGTGGCTCCTGCCACAGCTGCGGCAGCGCCTACAGATACTTCCCTTCCAGGAGGATAGGGAAGCCAGGAGGGAGAAAAACACCACAAGCGGCGGGCCGAAGCCTCTGCTTCAGCCCCGCCAGCGAAGTGAGCTTCTCCCCCCGGGACGTCCGGGCCTTCTCCTTCCTGGCTCCGTTCTCCCAGCTTTTCACCGGGGCCGGAGGAGGATGAGGTCCGGTCTCCCTCGAGGTCATCGAGGCGGCACTCCCGTCCCACCTTGGTGGCCTCTTCTAGGTCCACGAGAAGCCTAACAGATGCAGACTTGGACCAGATGATGAGAAGGTTCCTCCAGGCCCAGCTGCAGATGGGAGTGCTCCTGCCTCTCCCCCCCTCTGGGGGGGGAGCGCGACCCCTGTTTTCACCCCGATTGCTCCTTCCCCGACCCGCTTTCTGGGTTCGGGGTCTACGGAGCCATGTAGCGTCAGAGCCGGGGGAATGTCGGCACCGATGGAGTCAGGTACCTTGGTGCCAACAGCACCCTCGAGCCTGTCGGGTCCCTTTTCTTCAGATCCAGGCTCTCGGAGTCGAGAGTTGAGCTTTGGATCCGATGCGGTCAGTATGCCTTTGGCTCCGGCTAGGTCGGAGCGAACTGGCCCTTCGGATCCGATCGCATTGGCTCCAGCCCCGATCTGCTCGTCAGATCCGAGGGAGTGTCTGCTCATGGATCCTAGGGAGAGTGGCTCTCCTTCGGCATTCGACGTGGTGGAGAGGGTTCTGTCGAGGGATTCCAGGCCCCCGGCCTTAGCTACTGCTCCACCCTGCACTCCCTCGCAAATGGGTCCGACTTCCATCACCCGGCCCCAGGGACACCCTGCTCAGACGTCCCAGATCGTTCCCTTGTTAGAACAGGATGTGGTTGGTGAGGCCTCCTCGGACAGCCCCCCCGAGGAAGTTCCTCACAAACGCAAGTGCAAATGGAGGCACTTGGATTCCCCTGAGTCTTTGACAGAGGACACGGACTTGGAGGAAGGGGAAGGTTCCCCAAGATCATCCCCCGAAGACGTCTCATTTGGAGACATCATGGAGATGCTCAGGATCAGGGTGGGGGGTGGTCCACCCTAAAGTCTACCTCGGACGAGTCCGTGTTCCTGGAGGCGTTTGAAGCAGGCCCGTCTACCTCTTGGGTGTCCCCTCCAGCCGATCCCCTAATAGAGCACTACCAGGGCATGGAAAGAGCCGGACACTGTGGAGCCCGTCCCTAAGAGGCCAGACAGAATTCTTAGCCCCCCCTTGGACAGGTCACATTGGAGTAAGGGAACCCCTGTAGATGCCATGTTGGTGGCGGCAGCCACCAAAAGGGAACTGGCCCAGGAGAGTCCCTCGGTTCATCCCCTGGACAAGGAGTCTCAGGCGATGGACCATTTGGGGAAGCGGATGTTTGTTTCAGCCACCTTCTCCATAAGGTCACTGAACTACATGGCACATGTCATACGGCTCCAGCGGGATCTTATTAAAGAATACGCTGGGTCTCCCCCAGAGTCCATGTTGGCAGAAGACAAATAGGTGTACTCTACCCGAATGGCCACTCTCAGGTCTATTTCCAATACCTCTATGTGGCTACTGTCCCATGCTATGGAAGGAGCCGCTAGAGCTAGTGGAGCAGGCATCATCCTAAGGCGACAGGAGTGGCTCCACCACTGTGATTTCACGGAACCCTTCAAGGCGTCATTCTCTAATGCCCCGTTTGATTGTTCTGCCCTCTTTGGCAAGACCGTACGTGACACCTTGGTCCAGAGCGAGAAGGATGGGTAGATGTCTGCCATCGGAGTCTGCTTCTCTGCTCCCCAGAGTTCCTTCTCAAAGAGCCAAAAGGGACAGAAGAAGATGTGGTTCCGAAAGTCTCAACAATCCCATTTCGCTCTGGAAAACCTGTCCTTCAGAGGCAGAGGAGGACAGGGTGGACGCCGCCCAAGAGGCAGAGGGGACCCGAAGAACTTTGGGTCCAGAGAACCTTTCTCTGATCGGCCCACGCAGCAGCCCTGAGGGGGTTACCCGACTGCTCCACTCTGGAGGCAGTCGGGGGGCATTTCTCAAAGCACCTAGCAGCTTGGGAGTCCATCACAACAGACCCTGGGTGCTTCGAATTATATCCAGAGGCTACGAGATTCCATTTCTCCATCCCCCTCTCAGACCCAGATACCTCCCCGATGTCCCACCCGATCAGAGGGAGGCCACAGCCGCAGAAATTCGTCAGCTGCTAGAAAAAGGAGCGATCCAGCATGTCCCCCCAGACCAGTATGGATCAGGCTTTTACTCCAGGTGGTTCTTGGTGCCAAAAAAGATGGGGGACTTAAGACCAATCCTCGACCTATCCCTCTTGAACCTGGCAATAGCCAAAGAAAAGTTCCGGATGGTCATTCTTCAATCCATTCTCCCCCTCTTGCAGGAGAATGACTGGATGTGCTCCATAGACCTCAAGGATGCGTACTACCACATCTTGATGGACAGATGATCCAGGAGGTTTCTCCGCTTCAGGCTAGGAGCCAGCCATTACCAATTCAGGGTCCTCCACTTTGGTCTCACTACGGCCCCCCGGGTGTTCACCAAAGTGTTAACAGTGGTAGCGGCCCACCTGAGACTCCAGGGAATTCGGGTCTTTCCATACCTGGACGACTGGCTCCTGACTGCCCCCACAAGGCATCTACTCTGCACAGCCAGGAATTTCGTTCTTCGACTAGCTCCCCGGCTGGGGATCACGATCCATCCTGGAAAATCCTCCCTGCTCCCAACTCAGATCATAGATTTTATCGGAGCCAGGTTGGACACAAACCAGCTCTTAGCCTTCTTAACTCCAGACCGGATGCGATCTCTAAGACTCCATGTGCAGGCCATTCTTCATTGCCCAGCCCCTCCGGCAGAATTGGTCCTGAGGGCCCTAGGCTCGATGGCGGGTACCATCAATCTCCTTCCCATGGCGCGCCTAAATATGAGGATTCTGCAATGGACCCTCCAAGTCCAATGGTCCTTTCTGTGTTATCCCCTGAGCCATTCTGTCCCTCTCAGCAGGGTTTGCAGGAGAGCCCTGTTATGGTGACTCCAGTCTCCAGACCTCCAAAAGGGGCGCCCCTTCTCTATGTCCCCTCCCCTAGCCATGGTGACCACGGACGCCTCTCCCCTCGGGTGAGGGGGGGGCATTGTTTGGGCAGGACCGTCCAAGGCACGTGGAACCAGACGGAGACCTCACTGCATATCAATGTCCTAGAGATGAGGGCGGGGCTGTTAGCATTGCAAGCACTTCAGAGCCTTCTTCCCGTTGGGACTATTGCGATCCAAACGGACAATATGTCAGTCGTTTGGTATATCAACAAACAAGGGGGAACCAGGTCCTATCCACTTTGTCGAGAGGCCATGAGAGTTTGGGAATGGGCGATTTCCACCAACCGCTTTCTAATAGCGATGCACATTCCGGGCCGGTCCAACATCCTAGCGGACAAATTGAGTCGCACCATCCTCTCGCTGTACGAGTGGTCTCTGAATCCCAAAGTAGCGAAGTAGATCTTCTCCAAATGGGGTCAACCTTGTTGTGATCTTTTCGCCTCTCCTTCAAACACGAAGTGCAACACCTACTTCACTCTAATTCCCCCACCCGGGGAATCACCAAGAGACGCTCTGGTGCATGCTTGGCCACCCGGTCTACTTTATGCTTACCCACCTCTTCCCCTGATGCTGAAGTTTCTGCAGAAAGCCAGAAGGTTGGGGAGCACAATAATCCTCATTGCCCCATTCTGGCCTCGTCAGGCATGGTTCCCATATCTGTGGTCTCATCTAGTGAATCCTCCCTGGATTCTAGATCCTGTCCCGGATCTGATATCCTACCCTTTGGGCCTGCCGGCCCCTAACCTGGACTACCTCAAGCTTGCGGCTTGGTTGATCCAGTTCCACTGTTAGCTAGGACTCCCGGTATCTCTTCCCCGGTCAAAGCGATCCTAGTAGCTGCTCACAAGCTGTCTACTAGGAAAGTTTATCGTAGCAAATGGAAACGCTTTTCTATTTGGGCAGAACATCAGAAACTAGATCCTTTTACAGCTCCGTTACCAGCTGTGCTGGATTTTCTGTCAGGATTATTTGATCAGGGTGCTAGCTCTTCCACAGTCAAAGTCCAATTGGCGGCAATCGCTCATTACCATGTTGGATGTGATCTTGGCCCTTTGACCTCATCCAGATTGTGTAGGGCCTTCTTAAAAGGCACCTTCTTACTAAGACCTCCGGTGAAGGATGTAATTCTTCCTTGGGACTTATCGCTGGTACTCCAGGCTTTAACAGCTTCTCCCTTTGTGTCTGCTGCTTCGGTAGATCTCAAATTCTTATCCTGGAAAATGGCTTTTCTGGTTGCTATTACTTCGGCGTTTCGGAACTTCAAGCCCTTTGTGCCAAGCCACCGTACTTGACTTTCCACAAGGATAGGGTATTCCTCAGGACCAATCCCTCTTTTCTGTCCAGAATTGCTTCCGAATCTAACATCAACCAGTCTATTAATTTGCCAGTCTTCTTTCCCAATTACCAAAATAAAGGCGAATACAAGTTACAATCTCTGGATGTACACAGACAATTAAGATTCTATTTGCACAGGACAGCCGGTCATAGGCAATCAGACCAGCTGTTTGTGTCCTTTGCTAAATCCAGTTTGGGGAAATCTGTTTCTAAAGTCACACTGTCCACGTGGATTTCCCAGTGTATTCTCCTGGCTTATGAGAGTTCTGGCCGGCCTGCTCCTCATGGAGTCCATGCCCATTCTACTCTGTCTGTTTCTACCTCTGCTGCTTTTCGAGCTAGAGTTTCGTTGGATGACATTTGCTCTGCTGCCACGTGGGCTTCTTCTCATACATTTATAAATCACTATAAGTTGGATCTAGTTTCCAGAGGGAGAGCATCCTTTGGCTCCGCAGTGCTCCGGAACATCCTTCCATAAGGGCCTCCCAAGATTCAGGTAGCTGGGGACTCTGTCCCATAGGTTGATGCCATACCTCTCAACCTGGAAATATCAAAAATCTGAACAAGGCCCATGAAAAATAGGTACAAATCTGTACGCTGATTAACATCTAAATTGCATACTTAATTATGTAACCCCACCCACTCCAATGGAATTGTGGGATACCAACTTACGAACGCAAATTGAAGAACAGACAACCAAAACATGGCACCAGACCAGAGTCAGGGGCAGCCATTCCAGTGTCCTGTTACCTGGCTATTTTGCCCCATTTACCGTAAACACTAATGTATGCATACTGCTTTACTTCTACAATGATTTGAATTTTATTTTTACATTTTATAGCACAACAATGCAGAAACACTAAAAGACATCATCTGGTAAACAAAGCAATACTGTCTCACAATGAAAATAGGCTTGACATTAAACTTTGCCCTTGAAACTCACATTCATTGAAACAGCATTGAAACCCACACCACATCCAAAGAAAATGCATCTGGCCAGTGGTGGATAATTAAAGATTACCTTTGGGCTGTTTATCATTGGCCCCTTGCACACAAAACAAGAAACATACATGTGTTCTTTTCTTTATACACCTTCCTGACTTTATTAAATTATATTCCTTGTATAATACAACACACGTTAGAGCGCATTTTAAATTTATTGTTTGAACATTTTACCAGTAATCTGTACTAGGCAATGAAACAAAACACATGAACCAATAATGACAAAACTGCCCAGTTCAGAACTTTTCCATCATAAAAGTCTGCGTCCTCCACACCCACACTATAAATAGAATGACAGTAGTGTAAGCCATAGGCATCTTGAACAGTGTTTCGCACATATTTTCAATTTCATTTTGTGGGGGGGTGAGGGGTGGGGGCAAAAGGTCAAAAACCAGGGACACATTTTAAACATTGCTTGTATAATTTTGTAAAGTTGCTAGAATAAAATGTTGCGCTACCATCATGCATTTCACTGACAGGTTTCGAACCCAGGACTCTATGCACTACATTCAGAACAACATACCACTATCCCACATCAGCAGCTGTCTAAAAAATAGGGAGACTGAAACTTAATAGCCATCATTTAGTGAATTCATTTCTCACTTCTCAACATAGCTCTTAACCTCAACACAAAAAACATGGACAAACAACAAAGCCAATAATGGGCGAATACAAATTCAGTTCTCACTTCTCACTCACCATATCTCTGAACTATTAGCACAAAAACAATAGGGGAATACAAATTGTGTGCTCACTTCAAGTTCTTATCATAGCTCTTAACTCTTAACACAAAAAAAGTGTTCTTACTTCTCATCATAGCTCTCAACTCAGTCATCTTCTTATCATAGCTCTAAACTCTTAGCAAAAAAAAGTGTTTTCAACTCAGTCATCTTCTTATCATAGCTCTAAACTCTTAGCAAAAAAAAAAAAGTGTTCTTATTTATCATAGCTCTCAACTTAGTCAGAAATGGTGGTGGCTAGGGATAGTAGGCTCTTTTTACCCTGTACTAAAGGTACAGGGTTTGAGCCTGAATACCTCTAGTCACCAAGTGTATTATATGGGGGCATTTTCACACACACAAACCAACCCACTTATCAAAACTATAAATAAAAATAAATGTACATATGTAAGCTAAGAGATATTTGGTAAATGGGTATCTAACTGCCCCCATCCAAGGGTAATGTAACTGGTTACACTACTTAGCAGAAGTGTAATTTACTAACTTCTTAAGTTAATATTTTATATCAGCAGTTTACAGAAAAGTATGCAGATGAGCAAAAAATATAACAGATATAACTTGTCACATATATCCGAAGTTTGTTATCTTCTAGTTTACTGGTATGGTTTGAAAATAACACAACGAAATAAAAAATCCAGAGCAGATAACCAAATGAACTTGCATAGTTCATCATGAAAGAATACAGTAGTATAATTACTGAATGTGTGTATCTTAATGTCCATGATTAAGTAGTTTGCTCTGCTGTCAACCAGAAAAGATATTACAATATGAAAGGGTGCATGGATCTAGTATTAACTATTTAAAGGGTTTATAGACCATTTTTCAAACGTCTGTAAAGATTCAAAGTTTCAAACTTGTCAGGGTCTCTACTCTTTTTGCTTGCCAATAACCTTCACTCTCTGTTAGTAAGCATACTCATAGGCTGCAGTTGTAGCAAGCTAAACAATACTTACATCAAGGGATTTATGTCCATTAAAATGTACTAGTGTATGGTAATGCACTGTGCCCACATAGGTAACACTGGTATTCATTCTCCTACATCAGTTCTTCAAGCTAAGAATCCTCTATGAATCATTCAGCATTTCCAAATCATAAAAAGAAGTCTGAGCAGCACACATACACACTTACCCTGAGTAGTGCTGGCTACGCTCTCCACTCTTCATGCCGCCATTAATCCCGGCTCCATGCTGCTGCCATCCATTTCAGGGCTGCCAGTGCCTTCATCCCGGCTCCGCTCGCCACATCCATTTACCTGTATCAGCTTCGTCGCCGTCATTAATCCCGGCCCTCTGTATCAGCTTCATCGCCGCCATTAATCCTGGCCCCTGTTCGCCATACTGCTGCCATCCATTTACCTGTATCAGCTTCGCGGTTAAAAGTTAACCGCCAGCCAGCCGGAAATGATGATGCAAGCTCCTTGAGCTCAATTTCGACTGGCTGGTAGCCTGATGGCGCTGACGTCATTGCGCACGTGATGATGTCAGCTCCGACAGCGCAAAACTTTTAAAAAAGAAAAATCGGAAATGAGGGGGTGCCACTCGGGAACCCTTCATTTGGACCCCAAAACTCGGTAAAAACCGAGTAATTCGGAACGGTTGGGAGGTCTGGTTGATGCACAAATTAAGTTAACTACTTCAGATTAAGAAGTTATGTACTCACCATAACGTTCCATCTGAGGAGGTAAACTTCATTTGTCAGCAACCGTCCCTCCCTCCGTCCCCCTGTCCTCTTCGGATGTTCATAGATATTCCTGCTTCATGGTGAATTGTATCCAGTTTACACTAGGCAGGTTGTGATTGCAGGTCTTGCTTTTAGGCAAACTCGATCTGAGGTCAGGAAGGGATGGCAGGGAGTTATGGGTAAGGGGGAGGAGCTTGGAGCTTGGATCTTAGCTGTTGGAAATTGCCGGCTCAGATACGATAACCCATAGGTTGCTGACAAATGAAGTTTACCTACTCAGATGGAACATTATGGTGAGTACATAACTTCTTATTTTCTCCTGCCTCTCTTCTCCAAATCCAGGGCAGGGTTTGCCTCTGCAGTTTTACAGGGCATCGTAGCCAGCCCCTAGTTTCCTTGACTGCCTCCAGCCTTTTCCTCAGCGTTGAGAATCAACCCAAATGTGATGACTGCAACAGTGAAACATGAAGAACATAGAGTTGTGACACTTACCATAAATGTAGATGTTCAAGTGTATTCACTGTTGCAGTCCTGATTTCCCTCCCTCCATGCCCCTTTCCTCTCTTTCTCCTTTTATTACCATTCTAACTTGTTGTTCTCCTTTCCTTACAAGGGATGTATTAGTATTTATTTTCCAGTGGAGAGGCTCTTCCACCAGAACCTGGCCTCCAACTTGGGGGTTCCTGACAGGTTAGGGCAAGAAAAACTGATGTAATGATGTTGGCTGCCTTTCTTTATACTACTGATGACCTGACTTCAGTCCTCAAGCGATAGCAACTGACGCAGAAATACTAAGTCTCTGGTATTTGGGCCAGCCGAGGGCTACCCTGGCAGGGCTAACCCAAATGCGATGACTGCAAAAGTGAATACACTCAGAACATCTACATTTATGGTAAGTGTACACAACTGTACTTTGTCTGACATCCCTGATTCAGAGCTCAACTGTCCAGCCTCATATCTCTGACCTCCCAGGTCACTAGACACTGTATTAGGTGCAGCTGTGATGCTGCTGAGGCCTCAGCAAGGTCTTCTACATGTTCTACATCAGCTTCTGTTCTCAGAAGCTATTCGTGGCTAAGACTTCAGCCACTACCCGATGACATCAGAGCAAAGCTCCTTGATGCACCTTTGGATAACTCTGTTTGGCACCAAGGCAGCAGAGCTATTTAAGACTTTACAATGAAAGGGGGAAGGAACTTCAAGACCTCAAACATTTGTTTGTCTCAAGTTTCATAGAAACTACCGGTCTAAAACACAATTTATCAGGAAGCACTCTGCTCTCCCTCGCCCTTCCAGATCTAGACAGGGCAGGTAGCCTGTGATTATCTGCCATTCTTGAAGCCTCCTTCACCCTCCCTCTGTCTCACTATCAGTAAGGATCTCTTACTGTCTCCCGGTGTAGAGACGCATCATTATAGACAGGTGGGTTCTGTCCATAATAGAAAACTGGTACTTTATGACATGGATCATAGCTCCGTCCGGGAGGGGTATCCCTCAGCCCCCCAAAAAGCAGCTCCCTCTTTTTCAAGGTGTTCTGGGCAACCTCATGGCCCAGGGCACTATCCAGCCTATCCCACTGACAGAAAGAAAGGGGAAAAAGTTTTTATTCCCGGCTCTTTCTAGTCCCAAGAACGGATGGACTCCGGAGACCAATCCTGGACCTCTCCCACCTAAATCTTTTCCTGCAAGTACCCAACTTCAGGATGCTCACCATGCAAATTCTCTTCTGTTTGATCTTGCCTCAGGGGTTCATGGCCACCTTGGACATCAAGGATGCCTACCTTCACATACCTATAAGGCCCAATTTCAGGAGATACCTTCATTTCTCTATGGCGTCTTCTCATTATCAATTCTCTGCCTTGCCCTTCGGTCTCTCTACAGACCAAGGGTCTTTACCAAGTGCCTGGCACCAGTGAGTGCCTTCTGCAGGACAATTTTGCCTTATGTAGATGACCTCCTCATCCAGGCAGATTGCAGAGAAACCCTCCTGCTCCACCTGCAGACAATCCTCTCCCTTCTGCGGGCACTGGGTTTCCAGATAAACTACCCCAAGTCCAGCCTGACCCCCGCCCAGGATCTAGTGTTCCTAGGGTGCAGAATTGAGACAGATGTCATGAAGGCATTCCTACCACCCCAGAAAAGTGGAAGATCTAGTATAGTACTTACTCTTGGTTCTTCAGACCAAAGAAATGACTGCCAGGCAGTACCTCATGCTCTTGGGTCACACGGGTTCCACTATCCCAATGTTACCATTGGCAAAGCTTCATATGAGGAAGCTTCAGTGGTACCCGAGATCCATTTGGACTCAGCACACTCATCCTCTGGAGTAGAAAATTCCCCTATTAGACTTTCTCAAGAAAGCGATTCAGTGGTGGTTGAATCAGGTGAACCACATCCCAGGCCTACCTCTTCAACCCCACCCCCCTGCCAATGCAGGAAATGTACCCAGACGCCTAAGACCAGGGTTGGGGAGCAACTCTGGGCCCCTAGAGGTCCAGGGCACCTGGCCAGACTCCAATAAACAGGAGCACATCAGTGTAAGAGACATGAGAGAAATTCGTCTGGCTTTGAAGACTTTTCAGCCCAAACTGAAACTGGGCCCACTAAAACTAGTCATAGACGATACTACAGTTCTGTGGTATGTCAAAAAACAGGGGAACAAAATCTTACTTTTGTTATGCAGACTAGTTCTCCTAGTGTGGGAGCTGGCCATGAAACAATTCAGGCAGTTTACATCCCTTCAGAACAGAACTTTCATACAGACACCTTAAGCAGGTCCATGTCACAGTCCCATAAATGGATGCTCTACAGGGATATTTTCTTGGATATAGTCCACAAATGCGGTACACCTCAAATAGATTTGTTTGCCTCCCCCATGAATGGATAACTTCCTTTATTCTGCACCAGGCTGCCCAGCCCTCTGATGAGAGCAGCGGATGCCTTTTCAAGTTCTTGGAAGGTGATGATGTTAAGTTCTCTATCTCGCCTTTGTTCTTGCTGGTTGTGATTGGAGCCGATCCTCGGCTCTGACTCGGCCATCTGGCTCAAGGCTACCCCTTATCCCATGATGCCTAGCGATAGCTACCCAGATCTCGTTTGCCGCTTCAGCTGCGAGGTGTCGTTTTTCTGGCTCATGCTCGTATAAAGTTTTTTCGTATAACTTTCTTACTGTAGAAATATATTTTTTCAGTGTTTTATTGTTCACGTTTAGTCTTGTTTTTTTGTGATAGCTAGTGTTTAGTTGTAGTATCCCTTCCTTCTTGTAGAACTCGTTTAACTTAGAGAGTTCTCCCCTCCCCTCCCCCCTATCCTTCTTGTCAGGTTAGCCGTTTAGGTTAGAGGCCTTCCTTCTACCTTTCTTTCATAGGTTAGCCGTTTAAGTTAGAGGCTTTTCCTATTTAAAAAAAAAAAAAAAAAAAAAAATCCTTTAGCTATACTTAGTACAGTGTGTTTTTGTGTAGACTGTATTTTACTTTGTAGCTGTTTTGGTATTTGTTGTTTCCTTCTTTCAGGATGTCAAAGGAATCCAAAGTGTCTGGATTCAAGAAGTGTGACTCATGCTGTCAGAAAATGTCTCTGACAGATGGGCACAGTTCTTGCGGCTATTGTTTAGGCGCTGTGCACATGCAGGACTCTTGTTCCATCTGCCATGCATTTAGTCCAAGAGTCCTGCAGGAGGGTAAGAATAAGCTTATTCTTAGGGGTCTTTTAAAGCCCCAGGATTCACCGGCCAAGACCGCTTAGCTTGTGAAATCCCCTAAATCTACCAAGCCGGAGCCGTCCTCGGTTCAGACTCGACCTTCTACTTCAGTTCCGGCTGGCACCGATAAGACTATATCTTCCCATCAGCTCCATCAGAATCTTCAGAGTCTTCGCGGAGCCACAAGAGGCTGAGGTCCCCTTCATTGGAATCTGTACATTCAGCTCCTCGATCTCCCTTGCTTCAGAGCGAGCGCAGTCACAGATCCTCTCACTCCTCTAGGCTGTCAGATCACGATGTGGAGAGAGTGGGTCAGTAGGTTGCTAAAGTCGCAGGCACTTGCCAAGATGTTGTCCAGCCCTCCTCAACAGGTGTCGGCTCCATCCACTTCTATCGATGTTCCTCTTACGACTCCAATGAGTTCGGAGACGGAGTTTGTTGGGGTTCGAGTAGTGGAACCGTCGGCTCCAATAACTTTATCTACTTCAGTTCCTTCGTCGGCTCCAATCCCCACAGTGGTGCTGTCCATCGAGGGATCTGGGTGCCGGGGCTCCCTCGTTGGCTCCGAGTGACATCAGACCCTTGTCTGACCCCGTTCTCCCTCTTGGATCTTCGGCGCAGGTGTGCTCGGCTCCTACATCGGCCTCGGAGCTGTCTCCCTCGGTGCGGAGAAAGATTCCGATTTCCTCGGAACCGGAGCTTTCTCTGCATCGTGGCAGGGACGCCTTTGATGTCATGAGGAGTGTGCTGGCCACTGAGTCAGCTCCACTATCGGCCCCACCGGCTCTGTCCCCTGTAATGCCTGTGCTAACCTCTGCTCCTCCTCCAGACCCCAAGCGTAGGGAACCAGCACTCCAGGGCACCCCATTGGGTGTTTCCTCTTCTTCCGAGGCCTCCCCTGATCATTCAGAGGAGCCCCCTCGTAAGAAGAAGTACATTGACTCCCCTGAGTCTGTCACTTCTGATACAGACTAAGATGAATCGGAAGGGTCCCCGAGATCCCCCCTCTGAAGATGTTTCCTTTTCGGACATCCTACAGATGCTTAAGCAGAGGGGGAACTGGAATCCCCTAGCCCCTACCGAGGATGAGTCTGTATTTTTGGATGCGTTTGGTTCCCGACCTTCCACCTCCTGGGTTTCTCTGCCTTTCGATCCACTTATGGCAGTGGTGGCTCAAAAGGCTTGGTCAGCTCCGGATACAGTGGAACCAACTCCGAGTAGACCTGGCAAATTCATCACAGCACCCCAAGATAAGCAGTTCCTTACCAAAGGTGTTCTTGTTGATACCATGGTGGTAGCAGCAGCCACCAAAAAGAGTTAGCAGAGACCTCTTCATCTGTCCATCCTCCTAACAAGGAGTCTAGGACCATGGACAGATACGGGAAATGAATGTTCGCTTCAGCGTCCTTTTCTATGAGGTCACTGAACTACTTATGTCATTTTACCTGGCTTCAGAGGGATCTCCTTAAAGAGCTCGGAGATACCCTTCAAGATCCATCAGCTGAGGGTGCTCAAGCTAAAGTAGCTTCCCAGCTGGTGACGCTTAATTCTGTAGTTAACTCCTCCATGAGGCTCATTTCCTATGCAGCCGATGGTGCGAGTAGAGCTGCAGGTACTGGTGTGGCCCTTAGGAGGCATGCATGGATGCGGCTGTGTAATTTTGCGGAACCCTTTCGAGCGTCATTCACCAACACCACCTTTGATGGTTCCTTTCTTTTTGGACCACAGGTGAAAGACACTTTGACTAGGTGTGAGCAAGAAGGCAAGACTCTCTCTCTGCTGTGGGAGTCCGTTTTTCCACTCCTTCTAGACTGTACCCCAAAGGTCAGAAGAGTGGCAAAATGTGGTTCCAAAAATCCCAAGGAGCCTTGCCTGTCACACGTAGAGATTTTTCCTCCAGGGGCAGAGGGGGAAACAATAACAACAGACGCCACCCTCGTGGCAGAGGGGGTCCGCAGAACCAGGGCAACAGAGAATCTTTCTCTGATAAGCCCTTTCAGCATCCCTGAAGGGTTGCCCGGCTGCTCACCTCTGGAGGCAGTCGGTGGAAGACTTTCGCTGTACCCAAAAGCTTGGCAAGATTTAACGCAGGACAGATGGGTATGGTCCATTATATCCGGAGGTTACAAAATTCTCTTCTGTCAACTCCCCTTTCCGTCAAGGAAATCCTTTCCAGATGTTCCACCCAATCTGAAGGACCATTCAGTAACAGAAGTTTCAAAACTGCTAGAAAAAAAGAGTCATCCAGGAAGTCCCGGCAGACCAGCACGGATCCGGAACTTACTCAAGGTTTTATATGGTACCAAAAAAGACAGGGGACTGGAGACCAATTTTAGATCTCAGCAGACTAAACAGGTCTGTACAAAGAACAAAGTTTCAGATGGTCACGCTACAGTCCATTTTATCCTTTCTGGGTCAGGACAATTGGATGTGCTCGATAGATCTTCAGGACGCGTACTACCATATCAAGATGGACAGGCGCTCCAGGAGATTTCTTTGCTTCCGGCTGGGAGCCAGTCATTACCAGTTCAGAGCTCTGCCCTTTGGTCTCACCAGATCCCCTATGGTGTTCACCAGATTTATGGCAGTGGTCACGGCTCACCTGAGACGTCGAGGATTCCAGGTGTTTCCATATCTGGACGACTGGCTCCTCACTGCTACTACCAGGCATCAACTTCAAGCCAGGGACTACACAATCACAATCTGCTCCCAGTTAGGCATTACAATAAACTTCGAAAAATCTGCCTTGTTGCCCTGTCAATCTATCACCTACATAGGTGCAGACTTAGACACAAGGAACATGTCCGCAAGGCTGCCGCCAGAAAGGGTGTCAACAGTTCGTCAGCAAGTACAAATTCTGATGCAGAGCACAAGAATCCAAGTCAGGTTTGTCCTTCAAACTCTGGGTTCCATGGCAGCAGCCATTCTTCTAATCCCACTGGCCTGCTTTCACATGATGATCCTTCAGTGGCTTCTGTTCACACAGTGGTCTTTCCAACAGCTGCCCATGTCTCACACGATCATGATTACAGAAGCATGCAAAAGGCACCTTTCCTGGTGGATGGTCTCCCCACTAGTGACTCAGGGCAGACCCTTTATTCAGCCCCCTCCAGTAGCCACAGTGACCACAGACGCCTCCCTGATAGTGTGTGGGGGGGGGGGGCATTATCAGGGCAGGACAGTCCAAGGCACTTGGCAACCTCACGAGTACCATCTGCACATAAACATCCTAGAAATGAGAGCCGTGCCCCTAGCGTTGCAAGCCCTTCAGGACTCTCTTCCTTCTGGGACCATTGCAATTCAAACAGACATGTCAGTGGTGTGGTACATCAACAAGCAGGGCGGAACCAGGTCCTACCCCCTGTGTCGAGAAGCACTGAGACTGTGGCAGTGGGCAATTTCCTCCCAACGTTTTCTGATTGCGACACACGGCATAGCGGACAGGCTCAGCAGAGCTATCCTCATGACTCATGAGTGGTCTCTGAATCAGGAAGTTGCGGATCTTATCTTCTGCAAATGGGGACAGCCTTGCTGTGATCTTTTTGCCACCCCCTTCAACAGCAAATGCAGGAACTACTTCTCCCTTCTTCCGCTTCCAGGTCACTCACCCAGAGATGCTCTAGTCCACGATTGGCCTCAGGGACGTCTTTATGCCTTTCCTCCGTTTCCCCTGATTCCAAAGCTCATACAGAAAGCAATATCGTTGGGTTGCAAAATGATCCTCATTGCCCCATACTGGCCTTGACAGATATGGTTCCCGATGTTCATCGTGTTTCACTGTTGCAGTCATTACAGTTGGGTTATCCTGCTGGCAGGCTACCCGCAGTCGGCCCGAGTTCCAAAGTCTGGGTCCAGCGTCGGTTGCTGTCGCCTCCTCCCTGATGTCAGTGCGCCAGGGGTATAAAAGATGCAGCTGACGCCATTTTCTTCAGTCTTTCTTGCCACGCGGTGCCAGAAGCAAAAGCAGTTTGCAAGTGCCGGTCGGCTGACTCCTGAGATTTTCAAATTCAAATTTCAGATCCGAAGTCTTCATTAAAGCTAAGTACCCCGTTGGGGAAACTTTTTTCTTGCTCCAGACCAATGTCAGAAAAAGTTAATAATTGTATTTCTTGTGGGAAGTAAATATCTCATAAGGATTTTCATTCTTACTGTATTCCTTGCGTAGGCCCTGACCACGACGTTGCTAGTTGTCGGTTTTGTGCTAGATTTAACCAACGCACTATTAAGCGTCGGTACGATTTTTCATTTCATTACTTTGGCAGAAGATTCAATTATATAATGCCGTCGGATCAGCTGACTACTGGAGTTTATAAAAAGCGCAAAGAAAAAGAAAAGGACAGGCATCTGAGGTCCAAAACTGACGACGAGGCTTCCTTTAGGCCTGTCGCCGGTTCGCTGGTTCTCAGTGAGGCGCTTTCGCAGCCCCTGTCGCCCGCAACCTCACTTCCACAGGCCGCTTCCTACTCCCACGTGGAGCCGACTAGGCCGCTGGAAATTCAAGGTATTGGACACTCTGAAACTATTCCCTCAGATGGGTCCGGAGCCGCTGAGCAGGCATCGGCTTCTGAGGGTGTTTTCAGGCCTACACAGTTATATGTAAAGCCATCTTCAGCTTCAAAGGCAAAGACTAAAGCAGCTCTAAAGACAAAGAAACAAGTACAGCATTCTCCTGGACAGGCCTCCATGCCTAAAAAACAAATGCTTAAAATGGCCGAAGACCTAATTACTTTGATCAGGGGTTCCCATCCCCCCCCCCCTGATAAGAGGCATAGGCAAGACATAGAATATGAATCTTCAGATCAGGTTTCCATTTCCTCTGATTCCTCTTCTGAACAGGAATATTCCCTTCCTCCCTATGAGGATTCTGATGCTGAAGAATCTATCCATTCAGCCTCACCTCCTGAGGATTATTCTTTTGGTGAGACCCTGCATAGTATGAGGGAGCATTTCCACTGGGAGAGCCAAGATTACTCAGAATCCAAGAAAAGGCTCAGAGACTTCCTTTTATTACCCCAGCACATGCCCCTTGCTATTCCTCCTGTTTTAGACATTGTAGATGATGTATTTTCAGAGTCCGGTCTGTCTCCTGACTCTTTAACACCAGCTCCTGTTAAGCCAGACAGATACTACAGGGTTCCTGATTCTCATAAATTTCTTTACAAAAACCCTGCTGCTGACCCAGAAACTATTTCTCAGAGTCCCAAGGGGGTCAAGGCTTCCACTGCAAAAAACTCTATCCCCTCTGATAGGGATTCAAGGGCCCTGGACAGATGGGGGAAAAAGATTTATACTTTTGCTACCTTGGCTGTAAGAGCTTTAAATTGTCAGTTTCATATGCTTAAATATCAGCAATATCTTATGTCACAGCTTTAACATAAAATGTTGACAAATTCAGAATGTGCAGAAAACAAAGAAATGCAGGATTTATTGCATGCAGCTGAACAAGTGGAAACGCATACTTTGCAATGTGGTTTTGATTCTCTAGAGGCCTCCTGTAGGGCCGCAGTTACAGGTTCTCTCATTAGGAGGCATGCTTGGTTAAAAGAACAGAATCTGCCCGATCATGTTAAAGCAAAGCTTTTAGATGCCCCATTACAACATGATACCTTGTTTCGTGTTAAAGCAGAAGAGGTGTTGAAGAAAATGGACGACAAAGCTAAATCTATGCAAACAGTGAAGGATTTCTTACAGGTACAGCCTCCCAGATTTAGCAGGAACTGGCCTACAAAGAATTGGTCCTTTCCAGTGTCAGACAGGCCACAAAGAGACAGATACAGATGCCCCAGAGGCAGATCACAGCCCCAAGGCTCATACAGGCCTAAACAATGGGGCGCTTCTACCTCCAAAAGCGGAGAGGAAAAAAATCACAGCCATACAGGAAACAGTCTCAATGACTTTCCCCTGCCAGCACCAAGCACTTATCTTCTGGCAGCTCCTTTGGGGGGAAAACTAGCACTTTTTTCACAAAATTGGCACATGATCACCCATGACAAATGGGTCTTAAATATCATATCTCAAGGCTACAGTTTCCACTTTCACACCCTGCCAAAGCCAAATGGTATGCCAGACCTGCCATGCAATCAGTGGGCAGAGGCACAAAAGCAAGTTTTATCCCTCATGGACATGAGAGCCATTCAGCAAGTACCACAGCAAGAGCAGGGACAAGCATTTTACTCAAGGCTATTCTTGGTACCCAGGAAGGACAAAGCCTGGAGACCAATACTGGACCTGTCTATCCTAAACCCATTCCTGGATATTCCAAAATTCAAAATGTTAACTCTGCAGCAGCTTCTGCCCATGCTGGGCAAGAAGGCTTGGCTTATGACTTTAGACCTAAAAGAGGCATACCTGCATGTCCCAATCAGACAATCATGCAGAAGATACCTCAGATTTATAGCTGGCTCAACGCACTACCAATTCTCTGCACTGCCCTTTGGCTTATCTACTGTGCCCAGGGTCTTCACAAAATGCCTGGCACCAGTAATTGCATTTTGCAGACAAAGAGGACTACAAATATATCCTTACTTGGACGACTGCCTTATTGAAGCAGAGAACAAGGACATCCTACTACAGCATCTGGCGTTTGTAAAAAGATTACTAACAGGTCTAGGGTACACAGTAAACTAAAAGAAATCAAAGCTCGTACCCTCTCAAGAGATAACATTCCTGGGTGCATGCTTAAATACAACTGCCCAGATGGCTTATCTCACACCAGACAAACGCAGACAACTGACTACTTATTTCAAAATGTTGGCAACAAAGACCCAGTTATCTGCAAGAAAAATTCTGCAGGCTTTGGGCTTCATGGCATCCTGCATACTGCTAATTCCATATGCAAGACTGCATATGAGGAAACTTCAATGGTATCTGAAAAGTGTTTGGACTCAACATTGCCACAGCCTGAAAACAATAAATACCCTCATTCCCTGCCTGCAACAGGAGTTTTGATGGTGGGCAAAAGCCTGTCACCTCAACACGGGACAGCCATTCACCTTACCCACAGCCAGGCAGACATTGACAACAGATGCATCAGATTATGCCTGGGGGGCCCATATGGCAGGAAGATGTATATAGGTTCATATGTTGGTACTAGGCTATCAGCCCTAGGGTCTATGCAAGCCTAGCCATAACAATTCCCTGAATATTTCTTCCCACAATATTTACTTCTCTGGACCCCTGTCTAGCAGGGCGACTAACATGATCCCTGAGTGAATTTCCTATCTCCCATCCAATCATCAAGGTTCCTTTTGATGATTCCAGACCTACTGACTCATCGATCAGGCGGGTTGCATCACTCACTCCAAATACTCCAGCTTACAGCTTGGTTGCTCCATTTCCAACCTTAGCCAGGCTTCCCAACATTTCCCCGGCTGTACGTGAGATTACTGTCCCCTCTCACAAGTCCACAACCAGAAAAACTTATGCTAGTAAATGGAAACGTTTTTCTTGTTGTGCAGAGACTAGAAACGTAGATCCCTTTTCAGCCCCAGTCCATGAAATTCTGGAGTTCCTAGCACAACTTTTTCATTCCAGGTCCACTTCTGCTACAATCCGGGTTCAATTAGCGGCCATTTCTAACTTTCATGTTGGTTTGTCAAATTCAAACATTATGTCTCATAAGCTCTGTAAAGCTTTTTTGAGAGGGACTACTCTCCTTAGGCCTCCAGTGAGAGATCCCCTCCTCCTTGGGACCTTAATTTGGTACTAACTTCCTTAACTCTGCCCTCCTTTGAACCAGCAGCGTCCATTTTGGAAGACACTGTTTCTGGTAGCTATTACTTCAGCCAGACGCGTCTCTGAACTTCAGGCACTATGTGTTCGTCCTCCATACTTGGTTTTTCAGAAGGACAGGGTTGCTCTGAGGACTAATCCTTCGTTTCTTCTGAAAGTCTTCTCAGAAAATAATTTAAACCAATCTATAAACCTTCCTGTGTTTTTCCCTAACCACACCAACAAGGCAGAGTACAAATTACACCAATTGGGCGTTCATAGACAATTGCGTTTTTATCTGCACAGGACTAAGGAAACAAGGAAGTCTGACCAACTATTCCTTTCCTATGCTCTAGGCAAACAAGGTCTCCCAGTTTCCAAGGTGACCTTATCCAGGTGGTTGTCTCACACTATTACCTTCATCTATCAATTAAGGAATAAAGAGTTACCTACTAAACCGAAAGGTCATTCTACTAGGGCCTTGGCCACTTCTGTAGCCTTCCAATCTAGGTTGCCCATGGATTCTATCTGTGCAGCTGCTACGTGGGCAAATCCTCATACCTTTATTTCTCATTACAAGCTAGATATGGTCTCCAGGAGCAGAGCTGACTTTGGTTCCACTGTTCTGAAGAGTCTGTTCCAATGAGCCACCGAGGTTTGTAGGTGCTAGGGACACTGTCCCAACCAGCAAGAATGAAGGCGAGATAGACAACTTAACATAAAGAAGTTATGTACCTACCATAACAATCCATGTGAGTTGTCTTCATCTCGCCTTCTTTCTAGCGTCCCACCCTCCGTCCCCCTGTCCTATTGGGCCGAGAGGAGTTCTGGTTTCACTGGCTGAGTGTTCTCTGGTTTGTTTCCTTTACTGACTTAGAGAGTATGACAGGTATACTCAACCTATTTGTTTGGACAGGTTTATTCTCTGGCTGTCTGGGGTTAGCTATTTTAAACGAGAACTGGGTGGCCATCGGTAGGCATCATGGGATAAGGGGCAGCCTTGAACCAGTAAACAGCTCTCAAGCTATAGAAGATGGCCAAGTCGGAGCCGAGGATCGGCTCCGATCCCAACCAGCAAGAAAGAAGGCGAGATGAAAACAACTAACATGGAACATTATGGTAGGTACATAACTTCTTTTTTCTCTTCGGGACCCCCCCCCCACTTCCCTCTTATTCAGAAAGTCCTACTGAAGATTCAGCAGGACATTCCAAAAATCTTGTTGGTGACCCCCTTTTGGCCATGACAGCACTGATTCTTCCTCCTCCTGCATTTAACCAAAGGCAATCACCACAAGTTACCCCACAGAGTGGACCTTCTCACACAAGATAAAGGATCTCTAATCCACCCACAATGACAATCTCTACAACTCACCCTGTGGGTGATAGAATTCTGATCCCTTACAGACACCTATATAATGAGGACATGTAGATCTTGTGTCGAAGTGGAAAAGATTCTCTGTATGGTGTCCTCAGAGACAGTTGGGCCCTTTCTAGAGCGAGGTCCCTTTAGTACTGTCCTGTCTGTGTGATGTTTTACAGACAGGATTAGCATATTCCTCCAGTAAGGCTCATCTGTCTGCCATTTCAGCTTGTCTGCCTCTGGAACCCCCTCTGGCTTCCAGGTTGCTCGCAAAGTTGTTCTTAAAAGGAGTGCTACATCTCAGGCCCCCCAGGAAGCCCATTCCCCCCACCACAGGACCTGAATTACGTGCTGGAGAAACTCACAGTACCCCCTTTGAACCTGTATCTAAGGCTTTTCTGAAATACTGCACATGGAAAACAACTCTCCTTGTGGCCTTAACCTCAGCTAGAAGAGTGTCTGAGTTGCAAGCCCTCATGGCCCATCACCCTTTTTCATTTTCCACAAAGACAGGATAACCCTTTGGACCAATCCATCCTTCATGCCCAAGGTGGTTAATGAGCTTTCCTTAAACCAAGCCATCCACCTCCCCACCTTCTTTGCCCACCCACAAAATGACAGTAAGAGAGTCTTGCACTCCCTGGATGTGCACGGACAGTTTAGGTTCTACCTGCACAAAACTAAGCCCTTAACCTGTCCAGTTGGTTGTCTCCTTCCACCCCAGGGCCCTAGGGAAAGCAGTAACTAAACAGACAATCTCTTCCTGGATTTCCACAGCTATTACCTTCTGCTATTCATACCATGGGAAATCATTGGGATCCATGGTCAATGCACACTCCACTAGGGCCATGGCCTCTTCTGGAGCCTTTTTCAAAGGTATGGACACCTTCACCATTCTAGAATCAGCCACTTGGACATCTGTCCACACATTCACCAAACATTACAAGTTAGACCAAATTTCTAGGTCCAGGGCTATCCTCCATGGATTCATAAAGAATTCCTACAGATCATCACCCTCTTCCTCGCGGTTAGCTTTGACACTCGCCCAAGAGTACAGAATACTGCAACATGTGAATAGAAGGACATAGAATAGTTGTGTAAATTCTTGCCATGACCATAGATGTCATTCTCTTCCATGTTGCAGTATTCCTTCCCTCCCTCCTGCCCCTCTTACCTAGATATCTTTCCCTTCTTGGATGGCACAGGACTTGCACAGCTTATTCTGGAACTGGGTCCAACTGGGGCATTCAGTTCTGAAGTCTGGTGTATGCAGACGTCACTTTTATGGCCCACGCTCCTCTACCCACGTCAGATGTGCCACACACCTTGCAGTGACTACAAACTTTTGAAAACTGGCCAGATGTTCAGGTAGCAAGAGGAGGAGACCCAGGAGTACAGAATACTGCAACATGGAATAGACGGGCATCTGTGGTTATGGTAAAATTTTATACAACTCTTCTATGTGTATATAATGCATAATGCTGCAGTCATGGATAAAGGATCAATGTATGGACCACTGAACCTTAGTGGAAGTATTTCTGTTTACCAACATTTGAGGGCATCATGGTTTTGGCAACCATATGTACCTAGATGAGCCCCCTGTACAAGGGTAATTTCCATTTATTACCAGCTTTGATTTTTGCATGTTAGAGCCTCTTAGATGTTTCTCCAGTAGCTAGTTTCCACTTACAAGAGTGCTCTCTCCATATTTTTTCTTAAAGCATTTATATATTTGGTGTTACTTCTGAGCAATGTCTACTTGCTATGTCCTTTGTCTCCACAACGAAGACAAAAAAGATATGCCAGCAACACCAGTTTTTTTGGAAGCTTACACAAGAAGCATGCAAAAATGGCTGTACATTAATTTAATTGCAGCTTAATATTAAACTGGTTTCTGCCCAGTTTGGAATTTTGACTTTAGTGACTAGATCACACAATTGGTAGTGATTGGGTTTTTTTCCTTTGTACTTCCACTGACTTTGATTACAGGAAGTTCCACACATATGCTTTTCTGTTTCTGTTAGAGAAGAAGGCATAACTGCCCCCCCCACTTGTCATCCCCCCCCACACACTCACTCACTCACTCACTCACTCACTCACTCACTCACTCACTCACTCACTCACTCACGGGTCATGTTTAGGTTCTGACTCTAGAAACTCCATGTGCATATTCATTCCTTTTCCAAGTCATTTCACTTGAGTACATCCTGTTAAAGTTTGTGGCTGATTTATGCCAGTTTGTTTGCAGTGATGAGCTCCATGAATCTCATCGTATCTGCTCAGCTGGGGGTACCGGTAAGAGTTTTACTAAGGTTTTGTTTTTAACTCCTTAGAAAAATGACCAGGTAGTAATCCGGTAAAGTCATGGGACAGCAATAATTGATATGAGGGGTCATGTTGGACTCCAGATGAGAAATCATCAGATTGTAGATATTGCCATACTTGGACCATTCAGTAGATTTATTAAGTAGTCTCAAGTCCATGGTAACACAGTAATACTGCAGTATATATAACAGTATATCACATTATATCTGAGTATATAATCTCTACATTGTTAGCTTCAGGGGTTTACAGTATTCATATATATTAATGTCTTAGACTTATTTATTTATTTTTTTACTGGCTACACCTAAAGTAATTTTCTGTAATACCCTTTTAGTTTTTAGGCAACATTTGAATGTCATGACCACGTAAAATATTATAAATATTAAATTGCAGACAACAAAATTGCAGAATAGCAGACAAAATTAGAAACACACTATATTGCTTAAGAGAAACCTGATGCTTCAGTCTGCCTTTTTTCCATGGTTAAATAATAACTTTATTCAGCATAATCACAGGCTGTTCAAACAGATTTCACATGACAGTACTTACAAACAGCATTCTTTTCCATAAAGCTCTTTCTTAGAGCTTGAATAAAGTACAGAGTTCAGTTTTCTTATGTTATCAAAAAAAAAAAAAAAGAAACTCACTGAACTTAGATCTATAGCTACCTAAGTTGCTGCTGATCTGCTTTTCAGGTATCACTTTACTAGTCTCCCAACTAAGCCAGAAATTACTTGGATATCCTTTATCTCATCCTACATGTATAATAGCCATCTGTTCCTCTTTGTCACGTACTTCTGCCCAATCTTCTCTGATGGACTGCTTCCCTGAGTATTCGCCAGTTCTTCCATAACTTTAATTTTGTACATTGTTGGGCCTTCCTTTGATTTCCACATTTTTCATGACAAAAAAAAAAGGATTAGTTTCCCTGCTTGAGAAAATGAGTACTGAAACCTCCTCCGGTAATGTTGGTGTCATAGCAAACACCACTGGGAATATATACAACAATCAGGCTGGGGTAGAGAAATACTAGTGCAAGCATTTCCTTGCAAAAATTTTGAATCTTCAAAACAGTCACACATCTTACTAAAAATACAACTTGTTTCACTCTAGCCTAGAGATGTCTTTCCCTATGATACCTTTGCTAGATATATTGCTCATAGGCTCATACATTAGTCCTAGGCTAACTGCCCCTGTGGGCCATTTTAAGCCAAGCCAGTTACCCCATGTGAGAATCAAACCTTATACCTTGCATCTGTAAGGTAAACACCTTAACCATTATGCCAACCTCCAACCTTTTTAGCTAGTGTATTCAGTTTTATGTCATGCTGTACCTGTCAGGCTCATCATACTGGTTCCTGTGTAGGATAAGTCTTCCTGTCTGCCTCAAGGCTGTTCAGTTTTCTTGCTGTCTGTTACTTCCATATATTCTACACATAGGGCAGGCACCTCTAAAGCCAAGCTTCTGCTTAGCCCACTCCCATTTCAGCTCCACCTAGTTATTAATTTCCCTTTACCACTTCCAAAATATCAATTTAATCCACTTACTGTTGCATTTTTCCAGTCTCCTCTCTAGGCCAGCCCCAAGCCTGTGATTGGTTTGAAGGATTTTCACATGTTATTTTAACTTTGGGTATATCAGTATTTTTTCATATGTATCCCTCGCCTAATTCTAACATGTAGGGTCTTGAGAATTCTTAAAGTAATTCTTAAAGTACTAAAAAGAAACTCATTCCAGAGACATCATATATTTTCCATTGCAACGTGCATTATATTTTTAACTGCATTTCCCAGTAGTAGGAAACTGGGTCCAGGACTCCCAAACTGCTTTTACCTTACTCAGTTTTATTTGCTGTGTAGAATGACAAATAATACAGCTCCCAAAGGGAAGCTCAAAACAATCTTTTAATATACAAAGCATGCTCCAAAGAAACGTATAAACAAATCAGGTTTCCTCCTCAAAGAGCTTCTTAATTGCACTTTGTGACAGTCACCTTTATAACTTTTCTGGCAAGAAATAGAAAAATCTTTATCTAATTTAGAACCACATCTAGCTCATAATGAATATAAATGACAAACCGTAATAGTTATTAAATATGCAGCTCCTAAACCTAAATAATGAAAAGTAAGGGGGGAAAAAATAGTATGAACCTATTTTGTATGTTTATAGTGCCACCAAGTGGCAAAAATATTACATACCAATGATCAATTTCATACATACATATATATATATATATATATATATATATATATATATATATATAAAATACTGCGGTGGTGGTGCTGCGGTAGCATTGTCGCTTACAGTTAGATGTTGCCCGTTCGATTCTCAGTTAGAACGTCTTCTGTGTAGCGACATGCGTGAATGGGCGTTCCTTCGTTAAAGGTTGTGCTTTAGGCCCGGCAAGCCAGTACATAAAAATCTACTGCCAATCATTAGCAGACTGGTGTTCCGCTGTGGCGACCCCTAACCGGGAAAAGCCAAAAGACACAATATATATATAAAATGTTTTACTTAACTATATTTGAGAAACTGTTACATGTATAATATATTTATATTTGTCTAAAATGATGTATATAATACAGAGTTTTAAACCAGTGCCGTAAATGCCTCATAAATTCAAAATCCACTGATTTTCCTTAGTATGTGAAAAGGTGTACGTTATCATTTCTGTTGGGTGAATGGGAATTGACCTTATCAAATCTTACAGAGCAGGGCAGTGCAATGGGGGCTACATTTGCACCTGTTTTTCCCAGATTTATTTGTTGGTTATTTTGAATTATTTAATTACAACATTTCTTGCATTATGTTGATGTTTTAGGATCTAGAAAGAGAACTGCTATTCAAACAAGGGAAATTTATTACAGTATAAAAAACAGATGAAGGCTGAGAGTCCTGAAACATTAAGGTTTGTTACCACTTATGGGAACAGTTTATTTAAGATAAGGGGAGTTATTGACAAACACCCAGCTATGTTATGACAGAATAAGTTTTTTTTAATAATGTAGTACCACAGAAATGTTGCTATTCCTATGGAAGAGGAAAAAATGCTGCTAGTCATGTGTCAAGCGTTTTTCAAGAAAAGTATTTTTAGGGAATGAAACCATGTGGATGTTATCCCTGTGGTAATTGTGCGTTTTATAAGCATGTTATGAAAATCAAGTCTTTTTCATCAGTCAATACACATATCATTTTTGACATTCATGAGTTTATCACATGCTCTACCGAGTAGGTTATTTATTTAGCTACCTGTAAATGCAGGGCTTTTGTGTTGGGGAGACATTGGGTATGTTTAAACAATGTCTCTGTATTTATTATAGTGATATAAGGTGCCATAGAGAACATAGTGCATTAGTACATAGTCAAAACTACATGAAGAGGCAGTGTTTAGCTTTGGGAAAATTTATAAGACCAATTCCAATTCACCCAACAGAAATGATAAGTTGCGCTTTTTACATATTAAGGAAAAGAGGTGGGTTTTGAATTTAGAAACCATTTATGGCATCTTGTATTATATACATCATTTTACAGACATAAATATATTATCCATTTAATAGTTTTTCAAATATATAAGTGATGGTTTAGTTATTTAAGTAAAAATTTTGTGTCTGTATATAAAATTTGTCATTGGCATGTAATATCATTTTTGCCACTTGGTGATGCATACAGAATAGGTTCATATTACTGTTTTTACTTTTTGTTATTTAGGTTTACTGGTTATATGTTTAATAACTATTATTGTTTGTCATTTATGTTAATTATGAGGTAGATGTGTTTCTAAATTATTTAGATAAAAATATTTTTCTATTTCCCACCAGAAAAGTTATAAAGGTGACTACATCATAAAATGCATTTCAACAGTAAAGAAGCTCCTCTTTGAGGAGGGTAACCTGGTTTGTTTATATATTTATTTGGAGTGTGCTTTGTATATTAAAAAGGTAGATTTGAGCTTCTGCTTGGGTGCTGTGTTGTGCGTGTTTTATATCCATATCTATCTATATGTTTGTATCTAGTTATATGTCTATATCTATCTATCTGTATAGATTGAAATAGATATAGCCAGCAGTCTTTGGTCAAGATCTGGCATAACCATCTTCCATCTCTTTATAGCATTCTTCAACCATTTCAAAGCATCATTGTAAGTTTTCAAACCTGAGTCCTTGGTATTAAATCCAAACAGCATTTGGTAGCTCAAACCAAGTGAATTTTAAGCAATAAACTAACAAACATCTGGGCTCAAAGGAACCTTCACATGCAGTCTTTCACATAATCTGTGCTTCCTAAAGTGTTAAAATCGTGCCATATACAGTTGAGGTTTGTAAAGCATTAAAATCATTCATAGTTTGTTCTTTTTTACCATCGTAGATAGTAAACAATTACAATTTTTTTTATTTATTTTATTTATTCAACATTTGTTTACTGGGAAAGTCCGACTTGGAACGAAGCCAGTTTTCAGCAGAAGCCCGGGGAGGAACACTCCAGATGCATGTCTTTGAAATGTGGGAGGAAACCGGAGCACCCGGAGGAAACCCACAGAAACGCAAGGGGGACATGCAGACTCTGCAGAGAAGGCACCCCAGCTGAGAATCGAACCAGAGAGCCTCTTGCTGTGAGGCTACAACGCTACTGCTGTACCACTGTGCTGCCCAATGATTTATAGAAGTGGGCTGTGGCTGTCCAGGCTTTGGACAGATTGTCTACTTGAATTAAATGGCATTTTTAGTGTGTAACCAGTATTAAAATTAAGGTCACTGAAAAAAAATAATGCCTCTACCTTTCTGTTTACAGTTTTTTGTTTTAAATTGTTCTGGTAGTTTATTGTCTGAGATTAGTTTCAAAGAACACATGATGGAAGATTTTACTACTTAAAAAAAGTCACCTATGCATGGCATGATTTTAAAACGAAGATAGCGCTGGTTGTGTAAAAGGTTATTACATTGTCGAGTAAGCTGCCTTGGTTCCTTAGACACATTTTTTCTTTACTTGTCAATAATATTAGATCCAGAACAAAGTCCCAGATGCTTAACATGGTGTAGTTAGTCTTCTATAAATATGGGAATTTTCCCAAATTGGTGATGGGTTATAGTAAATAGAGATTATCCTAGTCTTATCCTGATTAACATTGTACCCTTATAGTCTCCCAAATTTGACCAGTTTACCTCTGAGGTATGTTCTAGTTGCTCTGGATTTACCAACAGCAGCAAAACATCGTCCACATATTGCAGCATTTTCACCTCCTTAGTCTTAAGTCTCTACCCCCCTCAGCTCAAACTTTTCGATATACAGTGTGAAAATTAGAAAAAAAAAAAAAAAAGCATCATTACCTCATGCCTCACATTGCAGAGAATAGACCGGCTAATCTTCAGCTGGTTTTAATACTAAACACACAGCATCTATATACTGCAGAAATTAAGCTAATTAACTTCCTTTGAAAAAAAAATGGCTATCATTTGCTTAAGAAATTCTCAGCAACTAAGTTCATGAATGCCAGGTATTTCCCTGTGTCCCATGAATCCTTCCCTTCTAAAATAGTTTTAAATATATTATTGAAGGACTGGTGACCTCCACAAATCTACATTGGTCCAAAGCTGCCAAAGATGGAACAAATTTGCTTAGAAGTAGCGTCAAAAATAGCTCATAGGCATTATTTAATATTGACATTAGATGATAGAAGGCGGTCATCTGTGGATTCTTGCCTGCTTTTTGTATTAATGTTACAGCCACCTGCTTCCAAGTCTCTAGTACCCTCCACTAAAGAAGCACATTATTATGTAATTTTATAGGTACAGGAATTGAGTTTTTCTTATACAACCCAACTTCCATTGGCAGGCAATGTAAGCCCAGTGTTTTCGATAACCACAGCACACAAAAAATTCTTAGTAAAAACCACAAACAGCAATCCAGCAACTCCGTAGTAGGAATTTATTTAGAACACCAGCTTAGAAATCTCTAAAGCCAAAAGCCTTTAACAGAGTACAAACCTTAAAAAACTTTAGGTCCATATATACTGAACCTTAATAGAATAATTCATTAATTACTTGTATAACAAGCTTCATAAACACTTCTTCTTAAACTATTATACAAGTAATTAATTAATTATTCTATTAAGGTTCAGTATATATGGACCTAAAGTTTTTTAAGGTTTGTACTCTGTTAAAGGCTTTTGGCCGAGGCGCTAGAGATTTCTAAGATGGTGTTCTAAATAAATTCCTACTACGGAGTTGCTGGATTGCTGTTTGTGGTTTTTACTAAGCCCAGTGTTTACCTACTTCTTGTTTAATAATAGGCTGTCCTACTTCCAGCTGAGTGAAAGGTGCTATCAGGCTGTTCCCCTTGTCCAGCATATGTATAGTTAGATCCCTCTTTTGTAAATATTTATACTTGTGTCCATCTTTACTAAATTACATTTTAAGCAATGACATACATACACGTACATTAGTAGAATGTATGAACCTATGGAAAGAATTCCAGCGTTTTATTAATTTGTTTTTGGTATAACCCTCTTCAATAATGTTTCAGCAGCTTCATAATTGCCAAGGGGTATTTCATCATTTTGTTAGCATCTGTCAACATTAATGTTCCTTGGAATCTTTGTAAACTTTGCTGTCACAATTCCTTTGCCAGTTGCTCTGATACTTTGGTGAGTCTTGACAAAGCAAACCATTTTCCTTCGTGCAAGCTTTTCTTTTTCCTCTCCATTTCAAAGCTTTTATGCTATCGCAAACCCTATTAACATCTAACTCATCCATGTTCTGCAAGGATCTCAACTCAGCTCTTTTGTATCTTGAATTCTTTTTACTTTTTACCCCATAATTCTCTTGCATGGGGCCACTACTTTTTTTTTTTCATTTCATCCTTAAATATGTCCCATTGTCCTACCAACTTGATCTTAATCTTCAAAAACTTCTGGATCCTCTTCCTTTGCAACCATGACATAAAAAGTACCTGATGCAAGTAATAAAGCGGGAATTATCAATGTGTTTCTGTACCTGTTCATCCAACAACCCACCTCCATCTTGTTATCCGAGAGTGTAGTCTACATTTTATTTTCTCAAAGTGTTTCCACTCAGAGTGTACAAAAACAAGTGGAAATATGTCTCTCTATGTGCAGGAAATCAAGGCATTGATCCCTTTTCGGCTTCCATTCCTGTGATCCTTTAATTCCTGTCTAATTTAAGTATGTGTTTTTAAACACTAAAGTATCACTTAAGACACAGGTACACATATACAAATAGAAAAAAATAATTTCCTTATATTATTTAGTACATATATGTTTTCTTTCATTATAACAGCTCTCATTTAGTACAGCAGTACACACATTGCTCAGTTCCTGCAATCCCTTAAACCTTACTTCTCCTACTGAGAATTATTTTACATGTATTGTTCCCACCATTTCTGTTTATTTCTATGTAATCTGCTCCTTCACTTTTCTAAAGATCCCATTTCCAGTTCTTTTATATCTTTTACAATATACAGTACTTCAGATACAGTTTGTTTAGATTTTGATTCCCTTTTTCTAGTAATTGTTTTTTGATAGCCAATAGAATTAAACTTAACAAGGTCTTACTACTAGGCAATTCAGATCCTGTGTCCCATATAAAAAAAAATAATTTCCTTAGTTACAGGCTTTTGCTCCCCTAACATTTTTGGCAGAGTATTCTGAAGGGATTTGTTAAAATCTGTCAGCTAATTGCACTCCCACAAAACATATTCCCAGATACCTCTCCCTTCCATATCACAGTTCCAACATTTGCTGCTTACCTGATGAAAAATCTTTGAAGTCCGGTTCGGGTATAAAAATACCTGTGCAAACACTTCAGAGTAAAATTCCTAAACCTTCTTGGACTTTGTCGCATACTTGAGACCCATACATATGTCCTCCCATGATTCCCTTCTAAATTGCTTTTCCATTCTCTCGTCTCAGATTTTTATAAATCTCCTCTGATTAATTCTTACGGGTATCATGTAGTATTTTATATGCCCTAATTATCCCTTTATTAACAGCATCTTTCATTCCAGATCAGCTAAAAACTTTATCAGATTGGTCTTTCACTTATGACTCCCTTATCCCTTTCTGTTTGCCTATAATCTGATATCAACCTCTGGTAGTGAAGAATGTCTTAGCCTGCAGTCAAAACTTTGTCTTGGCCTCATTGTTGCCAGTTCATGTTAGGCCATGATCTGAAGCAAGTAGTATCAATTTCCAGCTTCCATAATGGTTTTGGCAGTTATTCTATTGCCTCTCACAAGTTATGCAAGACATCTTTGAAAGGAACCCTTAGTTTGCATCCTACAGTAAAGAAGCTGGGTCCACCTTGGGACCTGAATTTCATTTTAGAACTATTGACAAAAGCCCCTTTGAGCCAGCATTTTCAGCACCGCTAAAATTCTTCTCTTGGAAAACTTTGTTTAGTAGCAGTTATGTCTGTAAGAAGGGTTTCAGAATTGCAAGCCTTATCATCCAGCCATCCAGACTTGATTTTCAGTAAAAGGTAGAATATCCCTCTGATCTAATCCTTCATTAATTCCCAGGATTAACTTGGAGACCAACCTAAACCAGTCTATACATTTGCCTATTTTATTCCCTAATCATGCCAGCAAAGGGGAATACATTCTTCGCACTCAAGATGTACATACACAGTGTAGATCTCATCTTCACACAGCAAGCACATTTAGGAAAGATATCGATCTGCTGTTGTCTTCTTCCATCTGCTTCAATAGTTGGGTATATCGAATCCAAGTTCAGCACTTTAGACTTGACTTTCAACTCTAAGCCTTAGGATTCTCCCACTCCCATAATGCACTGCTACCATCCTAATTGTGCCTCAGATCTCATTTGCTACTGTGAAAGACAAATATGGCCACCAAGGCTTGTTGCTGAGTTTCAGATGTTCATCGTGTTTCACTGTTGCAGTCATGACTGTAGAGTTCTCCCCTGCCGGCAGGCAGCCCTCGGTCGGCCCGAATCCCAAATTCTGGGTCCGGCGTCAGCTGTTCAACTCTGCGACGGATAAAGACAGGCCTCCGAGGTCCAAATCTGATGATAGCGCACATGTGGAGCCAGCTTCAGGTTCGGCCATCGTCAGTGAGGCGCTTTTGCAGCCCCTGTCGTCGGCCATTTCAGAACCGACGGCCGAAACGGACTCTCATGAGGAGCCAACCAGGCCTTTAAATATCTCTGTTGCAGGACCTTCGGACAACGCTCCTTCGGATGGGTCCGGAGCCGCTGTGCAGGTACCGGCTTCCGAAGGGGTTTTCAGGCCTACTCAACTTCAAGTAAAGGCAAAACCAAAGGCAAAGACTCCTTCTAAATCAAAGACTTCAACACAGGCCTCTTCTGAACCGGCTCCCAAGTCACAGAAAGAGTTACTCAAGATGGCGGAGGATTTACTTACAATGATTAGGGGTTCTCATCCCCCTCCAGACAAAAGGCCAAGGCAGGATGTTTATTATGATTCCTCTGATCAGGCTTCTGTTTCCTCAGTTTCTTCTTCTGATCAGGAATATTCTTTTCCTCCTTATGAGGATTCTGATGCGGAAGAATCCATTCCTTCAGCTTCTCCTCCTGAGGATTTTTCTTTTGGGGAAACTCTGCATGAAATGAGGGAACATTTTCACTGGGAGGGACAGGAATATTCAGAATCCAAGAAAAGACTGAGGGATTTTCTTCTTCTACCCCAACATAGACCCCTGGCTATTCCTCCTGTTTTGGATATTGTGGATGATGCCTTTTCGGAGGCTAATTTAACTCCTGATTCTTTTCCTCCTGCTCCTGTTAAGCCTGATAGGTACTACAGGGTTCCTGATTTCCATCAGTTTTTATACAAGAATCCTACTGCTGACCCTGAAACCATTTCTCAGGGTCCTAAGGGTGTTAAGGCCGCTTCTGCCAAAAATCCTATTCCTACTGAATAGGATTCTCGAGCCTTGGAAAGATGGGGCAAAAAGGTGTACACTTCTGCTACTTTGTCCATTAGGGCTTTAAACTGTCATATGCTTAAATATCAGCATTTTCTCTTGTCTGTCTTAAAACAGAAATTTACATTTCTGCCTGTGCAGAGGATAAGGAATTACATGACTTATTGCATGCCGCAGAACAAGTTGGGAAGCATGTTTTACACTGTGGATTTGATGCTTTGGAGGCTTCTTGTAGGGCTGCGGCCTCTGGCACAGTCATTAGAAGACATGCATGGCTAAAGGAACAAAATTTACCTGGACAAGTAAAGGCTAAATTATTGGATGCTCCTGTTCAGCATAATGTTTTGTTTGGATCTAAAGCTGAAGAGGTGATTAAAAAGATGGAGGATAAGGCGAAATCCATGCAAACAGTTAAAGATTTATTACAAGTACAGCCTCCTAGATTTAGCAGGAATTGGCCATCAAAAAACTGGTCCTTTCCCTCTTCAGACAGGCCTCAAAGGGGTAGATATAGACGCTCCAGAGGGAGGCCTCAAACACAAGCTGCTTATAGACCAAGGCAATGGACTGCTTCTACCCCTAGGGGAGGAGAGGACAGGCCACAGTGTCAAAGGAAACAAACTCAATGACTCCCTCTGTTGGGCTGCAGGAACGTCTTGCCTGGAAGCCCCTCTCAGAGGAAAACTCTCTCTTTTTTTACCAAAATTGGACTCAAATAACCCAGGACATATGGGTTTTGGATGTGATTTTAAGAGGTTACAAATTCCATTTTCATACTTTGCCAAGGCCAAGCGGATGGCCAGACCTTCCAAAACATCAATGGATGGAGGCCTTAAACCAGGCGGAGGCTCTTTTGGCTATGAATGCCATAGAACTGGTACCTCTTTCAGAGATGGGAAAAGGGTTTTACTCAAGGCTCTTTCTAGTCCCAAGAAAGCAAAATTCATGGAGGCCCATTCTGGATCTGTTGGTCTTGAACACCTTTCTAGAGATTCCAAAATTCAAGATGCTTACTCTACAGCAGTTACTTCCAATGCTGTCCAAAGATGCATGGATGGTGACTTTGGATTTAAAGGAGGCATATTTACACATTCCCATCAGGCAGGATCGCAGAAAATACCTCAGGTTCAAGGCCGGATCGAGGCACTTTCAATTCTCTGCGCTGCCCTTTGGATTGTCTACTGCACCCAGGGTCTTCACCAAATGCCTGGCTCCAGTAGTAGCTTACTGCAGACTCAAGGGAATTCAAATTTACCCTTATCTAGACGATTGTCTAATTCAGGCAGACAGCAAGGATGTCTTACTCCAGCATCTAGACTTTGTACAAAACCTCCTCAAATTCCTGGGATTTTCTGTAAACATAAAAAAGTCAAATTTGACACCATCACAACAGATAACTTTTCTGGGTGCTCTTCTAAACACTACAACCCAGATGGCATTTCTGACATCCGAAAAACAATTACAGCTGGCATCAACTTTCAAAGCCTTGGCAACTCTAACCCATCTATCTGCAAGGAAATTCCTGCAGGCTTTGGGTTACATGGCCTCCTGCATCCTTCTCGTACCATATGCAAGACTACACATGAGGAAAATACAGTGGTACCTAAAACGTGTATGGTCTCAGCATTACCACAGTTTGGACATACTGATTCCTGTTCTTCCTTGCCTTCAAAAGGAATTTCTTTGGTGGTCCAGGGCATGTGCTCTACACAAAGGGAAGCCCTTCCGTCTACCTCCTGCCTCTCAGATTCTAACCACAGACACCTCCGATTATGCTTGGGGAGCCCATTTTCAGGGCAGTTGTCTGCAGGGCCTTTGGACAAAGGATCAGAAGCACCTGCATATCAACTTAAAGGAAATGTTAGCCATTCAGAAAGCTCTATTG
This sequence comes from Protopterus annectens, assembly GCF_019279795.1. Classification (NCBI taxonomy): domain Eukaryota; kingdom Metazoa; phylum Chordata; order Ceratodontiformes; family Protopteridae; genus Protopterus; species Protopterus annectens. The sequence continues at coordinate 13,368,243 of NC_056726.1, forward strand.
GCCTTCAGGAATCTCATACAACCAGGACAACTACTAATACGGACAGACAACACCACAGCTATGTGGTACATAAACAAGCAAGGGGGATCTCATTCCTACCCCCTTTGCAGACTAGCCATGGATTTATGGAACACGGCTCTAGCTTGCAATCTGGATCTTCAAGCTCAGTTTCTACCAGGGAAACAAAACTTATTGGCAGACAGTTTGAGCAGAAACCTTTCAGATCCACACGAGTGGATGCTGGACACCAAAATATTCAGGATGATAACAGCAGTATGGGGATGTCCTCACATAGATCTCTTTGCATCCCATCTAAATCATCAGCTGCAGAATTTTTGCACCAGGACATTCCACAAAGAGGCTTGGAAAGTGGATGCCCTGTCATTCAGTTGGAGGAACCTCTCGGGAAATGCCTTTCCGCCTCTACCTCTTCTTCCTCGAGTTTTATTGAAGATAAAACAGGACAAACTCAAGATGATAATCTTGTTGGCTCCGAATTGGCCTCGGCAGTTTTGGTATCCAACTCTAATAAACCTATGCCTGGAGCCCCCTTGGATTTTACCTCAGTCTCCGAACCTTCTGTCCCAAAATCAGGGTCAGGTTCTACACTCTCATGTCAGAACTCTCAGCCTGGAGGCCTGGTTAATCCAGGACCTTTGATTTCTTCTTTCCTACCCAAGCAGGTTATGGATGTCATTTTAGAAGCCAGACGTCCTAGCACTTGGAAATCTTATGCAGGAAAATGGAAAAGATTTTGTTCCTGGATGCAGGCTCAGGATTCTGATCCTCTTCTTCCTAACATTACTTTAATTCTACTTTACTTGACGGACCTCTTACATAAGGGTCTCTCTTTCTCTTCCATTAAGATCCATGCTTCTGCTATTTCTGCTTATTATAATTCAGACCCTCCCATCTTTTCCCACCAGCTCATGAGACAGTTCCTCAGAGGAGCTAAGAACTTAAGACCTCCTAGATCTCCTCCTATTCCTGCTTGGGATCTCAATTATGTTTTGGAAAAACTAACCTTGCCTCTTTTTGAGCCTGCTGCTTCTGCTGACATCAAGTTTTTATCTTGGTAGACAGCTATCCTATTGGCACTAACCTCTGCCAGGAGAGTTTCAGAGTTACAAGCTCTTATGGTGGCGGAACCTTATATTATTTTTCATCAAGACAGGGTATCTTTGAGGACTAATCCGACTTTCATGCCTAAGGTGGTTTCCAAAGTGGCTTTAAATCAAACTATCCACTTGCCAACCTTTTTCCCCACTCCACAAAATAAAGGGGAAAGGATCTTACTTTCCTTGGATGTACATCGACAGCTTCGTTTTTACCTGAACAGAACCAAGGACATCAGAAAATCAGAACAATTGTTTGTTTCTTATGCTTCAAGTTCCCAAGGTAAAGCCATTTCTAAACAAACCATTTCTAAATGGATTGCTCATGGAATCAGATTTTGTTATTCACACCATGGAAAGCAAATCACAGGGAGCATATGGACTCATTCCACCAGAGCTACTGCCACTTCTGCAGCCTTCCTCAGGGGAGTTCCTACCAAGGACATTTTGGAAGCTGCAACTTGGAGTTCAGTGCATATTTTCTCTAAGCACTACAATTTTCCTCTCTACTCTAAGTCTAGGGCAGGCTTTGCCTCTGCAGTCTTGCAGGGCCTTTTAGCCACCCCTCCTTTATGACCACCTCCCTTTCTTTCAGCTTTGGGATTCTACCCTACAGTCATGACTGCAACAGTGAAACACGATGAACATAGTACAGTTGTGTACACCTACCATAAATGTAGATGTTCGAGTGTCTTCACTGTTGCAGTCTGGGTTTCCCTCCCTCCTGTCCCCTCTTATTTTTTTCTTTTGTGTGGTTCCTTTTTTCACCATTCTTCTGAGGTGTATTTGCAAAGGTTTTGGGACCATTTTCATTTTGGGACTCCTGACATCTGGGGCAAGAAAAACTGGAGAAGATGGCGTCGGCTGTCAGCTTTATACTCCTGGTGCTCTGACGTCAGGGAGCAGAGTTGAACAGCCGACGCCGGACCCAGACTTTGGGATTCTGGCCGACCGAGGGCTGCCTGCCGGCAGGGGAGAACCCTACAGTCATGACTGCAACAGTGAAGACACTCGAACATCTACATTTATGGTAGGTGTACACAACTGTACTTTCTTTTGGAAAGTGTTTTTCTGCTACATTTGTCAGGTCTCACATTATCTGCTGCTTTGTTTTCAGTGTTCACTATCTTTTCTTTATTTTGGTTAGGTGTCTGTTTTCCTTCCTCTTCCCCTCTTACTCTTTCAGGAGTTCATATAAAAAAGTTGTTAGGATTTTGCTGCTGTTAGAAGCTTTTTGGCAGTTTTTCTGTTTTGTTTGTTGGTCTGTGGTTTGTAGAATGACCAAGGCATTTGGGTTCAAGAAGTACTTGGCCAGCTGGCATAAGATCCTGCCTCAGAACATGCATGTCAGATGTTTTTACTACTTGACACAGTTCACTTGGAGGAGGCTTTTCAGCTGTGTTCTTCCTTAAGGCTACTGGCCCTTTCTGACTAGAAGGGTATTCTATGTGCCACAGTGGGAGACCTGGCCACTTCTTTATATGGCTCCATTCAACCTAGGAAGCCTGCAGACAAATCTTTCATAATGTATAGGAGGAAGAAGCACCAGGAAAATGACTGAGACAAGGATAAAAAGAGAGGAATCCATCCCATGATGGATCCAAAGAATTGTACAAAAGGGTTCCGCATCCTACTAGAGTTCCTGATCCAACTTTGAATATTTCTTGACCTTTGGATTTGACTATCTCTATTTCATTTCTGGGGTCTGATCAGGCTCAGGTTGGTCCCCAACGATCCCCTGTTATTTGGAACCCCCCCCCCCCGAAGAGCTGTTTCTTCCACACATTTGAAACTTGACTCTTTCATTGTAGAGGCAGCAGGACCATTTCCTGCCACTCACCTTTTGGTATCTTCTTCCATGATTTCACTTTAGGATCAGGTGATATTGGATCCAGATTTCCCCAGTCAAAGCTCATAATCTGGATGCTTTCAACTCCCAACAGTTTCTTTATCTCATTTGACTCAAAGGATGTTGGATCTTGATGGGTCCTGGAACTGAGAGGTTGGTGCTAGAGTCAAGGTGTCAACTGTGAGAATCTCTGAGCTGTCCTTGCCCCTCACTGCCTTAGCTGTCAACAGTTTGGCTCTGGTGTCCGCTTCGGACCTGAGGCAGACTGTATCTCGAGAGGATCTCCTTTTTGGGTCACTGGACCAAGAAGGTCCTCCTTGGGACCTTTTGGCACTCATGGCCTTTGAGAATATCTTTTCCTATTTAAAGATAGGGTGTCCTGCTACCACTCATATCTATCTGGAACCTTTGCTGTCTCAGGATCTTTGATTCTACTTCATGCTATGTCCTTGGAGCAATCAGGTATAACTGGCCTCAAGCAAGCAGCAGTTTTGGGCTTCCTCTGTGTTTCCTTTTCCTGCACTTATCTTGGTGGAACACAGTGGCAGCACAGTGGTGCAGTGGTTAGCATTGCTACCTTACAGCAGGATGTTTTCCAGTTCGATTCTCAGCTGGGATGCCTTCTCTGCTGAGTCTTCATGTCCTCCCTGCATTTGCATGGGTTTCCTCCAGGTGCTCTGGTTTCCTCCTACATTCCAAAGACATGCATCTGGAGCATTTCTCCCTGGGCCTCCGCTGAAAATGGGCTCTGTCCTAGTTGGACTTTCCTGGTAAACAAATGTTAAATAAATAAACAGTGAAACAGGGGGCACATTGACTCCCCAGAGAAGTCCCTCATGGAAGAGACTGACATCAGTAAGGGGAAGGATCCTCAAGATCTGCCTTGGAAGATGTCACTATTGGAGATCTCCTTGAATTGCTCAGGCAGAAGGAAGGTGGGTCTACAAATTCCCCTGCCCAGGTGAAGCCTGTCATCCTCAAGGCCTTTGTTTGTGGTCCATCTGTATTTTGGGTGGCTTCCTCTTTGGACAGTTTAGATAACCTTGTGCCCCAACAGGCTTAGAAGGAGCCAGATGTCATGGAACCAGTACCCCATAAACAAGACAACATGTTTTTCTCCGCTAGGGACTGGGCACACTAGAGAAGGTTGCCCCCTATTGATGCTATAGTTATAGTCACAGTGGCCACGAAGAATGAGCTGTCTGAGGTAGGTTTCTCTGTCTATCCCCCAAACAGGGAATCTCAGGCTTTGGACAGATTTGGAGATGTTTATTCTATGTGACCTGAACTACATGGGCCACTCAACTCATTTGCAGAGGGATTTTACTACAAGGATCTCCAAGTCTGTTTCTGGTGCCATGGCAGTAGAGTTCAAACAACTGATAGAATTGCAGTGGCTACCATGCACGCCACTTCATGTGTGCCCAAGCACTTATTGTCTAATGCTGCAGGTGGCATATCGAATGCAGCAGGTACCAACATTGCCATTCACCACCATGCCTTGATGTGGCTATGTGACTTTGCAGACAACTTTGACATCCTTCCTGAATGCCCCTTTCAATGGGTCCACCCATTTATGACCAGAAGTTAAGGATACTCTTACAAAGAGTTAACAAGAGGGTAAATTCTTGTCTACCATTAGAATCTGTTTTTCCACCCCACAAAGTTCCTTCTCCCATAACCAAAAGAGGGAACATGTTTGTGGTTCCTTCTCCTGTAACCACAAGGGGGAAAACATTTGTGTTTCCTTAAGCCTCAGAGCTTTATCCCACATGTTCCTAGGGACAGAGCCCTCCCCTATCCCAGAGGCAGAAGGGAAATGCTAGCAGATGTCACCTGAGAGGCAGAGGTGGTCTATTTACCCTTTCTGTGTTCCTGAATATTTGCTTAACTGCCCTACTCTGTAACATGTGTTCTACATTTCATTCTTTCTTGTAAATATTTTTAAATACTTTAATGATAGGTTTGAACATTGGAGGGAAAATATGATATTTTTTATGTCTGATAACATAATTTCTGTATAGTCTCTGCCCAACATATATATTTTATTTTCATCTGTAAACAATTCATGATCTTTTTCAGAATGCACTTTCAAGCCACTAAATTCCAAACCTCTGCTAAAGTTAAGGCTGTTTCACAACTTTCTACCCATGACATCATTTTATCAGTTCTTTCTCCTTCGTACCATTTCTTATAAACATCACATAGATGCACTTTCCTTCAAAGTCTGAAATGTTAAATTTTCACAAGTAGGGAAAACACGCTGGCACAATTGATAAACCTGTAGATAGCAAACTAAATGCTTCAAGATGAAGGTTGTCATCATAGATTAGGTTATTGATCTGTGAGGATCTTAAGAAGCTTAGCCTTACAATCCTATGGTAGTTTGTAGCCCTTGTATTTTCCATATGAATAACCCAGAGATAGGCTGAACAAGGATATGTTGGGACATTTTCATTAAGTAAATTAAGAAATACATTTGCAATAAATAAATATTTATGAAACAAATTAAGTACCTGCAAGTTTAAATCAGTACTTTATTCCTCTTCCAGGACACACTGTCCACAAAAGCCTTCTTGAAAGTCAAATCTTTTGAATCACTTGCAGTATTTTCTAACGTTTTTGAATCTGGTGGTTTGCTGTCTTCAAATGAGGCAGACCAGCTACTACTGGACTCTACAAATCTACTTGTATGTCCTCTTTTATTAGCTGAAAGTGATCCACGTGATTGATGCATAGTTTGTTATGAGTTCTGTTGTAAACAGAATAATTTATTGTTTAGATAATCATCCTAATCCTTATTAGGTTTCTAATTTTTTCCTTAAAACAATGGGCCAGATTCAATAAAACCTACACTAAGTGTACACTGTTCTGAGTGAACAGACAATACAGACATAACTCACAACTTCTTTGTTCTAATTTTAGTTTTCCTACTGATATTCTTGCAGCTTTAAATATTGACTTGTATTCACAGAGGTTACCATAAAGTGTAGACTACATGTGCACTTAGTGTAATCTTTCTGAGTGACTAGAAAGCACAACAAATATGATAAGAATTTTATTGAAAACATATTGTGTACACTTTGTGTAGGTTTTATTGAATCTGGCCCAATGTCTTTTTCAAAATTTACACTTTACTTTTATTTGTAATAATGTCTTGGCATAGAAATCAGGATGCAAGTCTTTCTTCAGGTATGTTTCAAATTGTCTAATTTCACTGATCAACCTAGAATATTTTCATTCACCAAAATCTGTAAAAATTTTTAGCCATTCCTTTCAGCAATTTTCAAATATTTCCTTAAATAATTTTCTGCAAGAAGTGGAGAAGCAGGATGCTTATCAGTTCTTAGAACACTCTGCTTTAAACCCGTATGCCAATACTTTTGCAGTGTGATTTTATCATAATACACATTGTTTTTCCTTAAATATGGAAGTTTATTGACTGTCAGTTATACATTCATGGATTGGGTCTGTATGGTACATTAAATGAAGGGATTACTAAACCCCACTTTCAGCTGTTACTGATACAAAGTGTTTTATCACAATCGTTGTCATGATCCATTGCATTTTGTAGCATCTGTGGCACATGACTTAAACTTCCTACTACTATCAAAAAACTTTAAAACACGCTTACCTGCAGATTGGAAAGAAAAATATTTTTTCCCTAGCTCTTCATCTGCATGCCTTCATGGGGACGAAACAGAACTTACAAAATTACATCACTTAAATAAGCATCAATGTGCAATAAATTATTTTGTTTGAACTAATCACCATTTCTTTAATTTAAACATTGTAGACTAATAACAGTATTTATACCTCTAGTTAACACTGTAGTAAATTTCAGAATCATGATAGTCTTAATTGATTCAAAACAATTAAATTATCCCCCTTATTAAATGGATAATGCCAACACCAAAAACTTAAAACTATTGCTATTACTATTACATACCTCAGCCGCATGTACAATAATAATATTTTTAAATCTTTGGTATCCAAGGTCAGACAAATGCTCTTGAATTCTTACCCTTGCTTTTCTTCTAGTTTGGCCCATGCACCATTTTGCTCAGGGGCAATTCTAACATATTCCATACACTGTATGGACTTCTGATAGTTACGATAATGTGAAATTTTCAAAGTGTTCCATACACTTGACCAGACTCAGTTTGGATTTGTCAAAGGGAGGTCATGCCTGGTGAACTCTGAGACAGTCAACAGGGCCCAGGACAAGGGGAAATCTGTGCATACAACCTATCTAGACTTAACCAAGGCTTTTGACACTATCCTCCACTCAAGCATCATTGACAAAGTCACCCAGCTAGGTATCAACCCTTTTATATCATTAGATGGGTCACTCACTGGCTCATTGATAGAGCCCATATAGTCAAAATAGGGGAATCCACCTCCAACAGCAGACCTGTAACCAGTGGTGTTCCACAGGGATCAGTCCTGGGACCTCTACTGTTTGGAACCTATTTCTCTGAAGTACAAGCAAAAACTAAAGGTCTGTGACTGACAGTCTGCTGATGCCTGCAAACTGGGAGCACTCACAGAATTTCCAAATTATGTCAACATCCTAACACAAACAAATGATTGGTGCCTAAGTCATGTTCTTAAACTCAATGCAAAAAAATGTACTGTCATCCCTTTCAGTAAGAGCAATGTTCCTGCTAACTACCACATCAATAGCAGCACCCTAAGTACGCACTCAGTGGTGAGAGACCTGGGCACACAGGTTGACAGCAACCTTACCTTTGATCTCCATGTCTCCACAGTGGGAAGAAGGACATTCTGCATTGCTCCTCTCATAATTAAGGGCATTGCCTCCAGAAGAAAAAATTATAACCTCCCTGTACTCTTTCCTCATCAGGCCAATAATTGAGTACACCACTTTTGGTATGTACATTTCTAAGCACCTGCAGCAATTGGAGAGACCACAAAAGTTCCTCAGAAGGAAAATTCAAGGTTTTCAGCATTTGTCCTATGGGGATTGTCTGAAATTACTGTCATGTTATTCTGTTTTATACAGATGACTTGGAGGCAATCTCTGCCTTGCATGTAAGGCAATCTCTGACCCTGCTTTATTGAAAATGTTGCATATCCTCAAGTCAAATGGTACACAGGTTACTCACTCTAAAGACCTTAACCTGGTGTGTGACAATGCTAGAATGTGCTAGAGAGACAAATTTGCCTCCCAGAGGTTACCATACCTTTGGAACAGACTCCCACTTCATCTCAAACAGAGCACCTCATTGGCCCTCTTCAAAAGCAATCTTCATGATTGGATGGATAACCATAAAGTGGCACAAGCAGTGTACTATGGCATTATAAAACCAAATATATTTGTTTGTAGTGGGCTTGTAACTATGTTTCCCTTTAGCTAAATCGTTTATCTTTATACTATTGCAGTAGTATAGGACACAGTGCATAGTGTTTGCCATTCTTTACCAACATCAAACTGAATCTGGTGCTCTGCAAATTCATTTGTGTAAATGAAGACAGATGATCACTTTCGTAGCTCCTGTTTTTTTTTTTAAATGTTTCAACTACATTATTATTTAATAATATAAAAATAAAATAGGTAGGTAAGTGCTATTAAAGTGCTTGCAAAGGATGGCAAGACCTTTTATGTCTGTATACATAAAGGTATAAATAGCTAAGTATCTTAGAATTCTCAGGATCTCTTTATTACTTCTATTCATGTTCTCCTATGTTCCTGTTGATTCTTATCTGGCACTACCATTTATCATTTTTTAGATCAGCCGCATTCCTATTAAGCAAACCTTGTAAGTCAGTGCATCCGTTAGTGCGTTCACTGCCATTATATAGTAATAACATATTGTCAGTGCAATGTAGACTAACATTTGACATAGACAGATATTTATCTGCTGCAGAGAAGGGGAGCCTTGATGGGAAGGTGATACTGCATACCTTACGTCAGACTGCAAATTAGTAACCTTTTCCTTTAAAGCCACTAGCCCCATAATGGAAAACCATTCTTTAATTCATGCATGCAAAACGTGAAAGTTTGTGCTTTTGCACACCCATTTTGTGAGATAAGCATGCTGGGGGAAGTAGGGCCAAGCAGAAAAAAGTCCACTGTGAGCCCCAGGCTTTTTTGCTTGACCTTATTCACTGGTACCGTATTGCTGTGTGTTTAAGGCAGAATAGAGATGTAGGTTGTACTGAGGAATGGGTGTTGGTTCAGAGGAAATAAGGATGTGAGGATTGAGGAGTTGATAATTTAGAGAGCTTGAAGTCAACAGTGACACTGCAGTTTTTTTTTTTTTTTTTGCTCAGGTCTTTTGTTGCTTTTACCAGGACAAACCACTTTTAAATGTTAAGGCATCTTTCATTGAACCACTTTAAGCTGTGCTGCTTTGTGTGTGTTCATAATGGCTTTGTTGTATTTAAAAGGCAAATGCATGGCTGTGTTTAGTATTTGGGTTTTTATCATGAGTTTGTTTTTCTGGCTCACTCTGGTTTAGGCCTCTGTGGATGGCATCAACAGTTCCTCCAGATATGATCCTTACTCTCCTTGAAGGCATGACGACAATTATTCACTACAGTTTGTTGGATCCCTCAAGTCAGTATCACCAGGTATGTTTAGTATCACCAGGTGTATTGTAATTTAGTATAGACTTATTGGTGCTGTCATCTGTAGCTGACAAGCATTTTAGTGTTACATCATTGCTGATTTAATTTCTAAGAGCTGTAATGCATTTTAAGTCTGTAATAAATCCTCTCTAATTTGTCTTATTTTCTACTTGACCATGCTGATAAAACCACAAGGAAATCCATACAGATATAGATAGATATATACATACAGCTCTCTCTTTATATATAAATATGTGCATGTATGTATATATATATATATATACACATATGTAAATGTGTATATGTGTGTGTGTGTGTGTGTATATATATATATATATATATATATATATATATATATATATATATATATACACATAAATATATATGAATATATATGTATGTACATATACATGTGCACAGTACATGGAATGGCCAGAAGGTACTCATGTCAGCAAATACAAAAAAAGCTACCAAACAGAAATAACCATACAAGTATTTATTGTGATGTGCAACACCACCAAACAATAGACCAAGTTTCATCCAAAAGGCCTTATTCAGGTTATAAAAGCACACATGTGCATATGCATACACATGCACATACATATGTACAGTATATGAATATATCATAGGGGCAGCACTGCTTGTCCCATTGTAATTGTGCACGTATCAGACCATCAGGGATTGAAAGGAGTTGCACAATGTACAATAGACTTCCCTCATCCAACAGGATGACAGCCATAATCCCTCAGTGTCATTTTTTTTAATCCCCCATAGTGTCTGAAAATACTGGTGAGGGGGAGTTGAAGAAACAGAAAAAACGATAGGTAATGATTAGCCAAATGGTCAAGGGATGGTAAGAGAAAATGATAAAAAATGCTAATTAAATAAATGGAAGGTGCACAGAGCTCACAGTTTTCTGGCCTTGTGGAAGGAAGTCTGTTCTAAGTATGGCCTCTTTGTCCTCTTATGTTATGCACTGAGATTCATGTCCATCAACTGACTGACAGCAAGAGGCTTGGGGGGGGGGAATGAATCCCGGACAGCCACCTTGGGGAGGGGTAGATCTCTGCATTTGGACACTATCCATCCCTTCAGTCTGATTAGAACAGTAAACTTGCAGTGTTCATACACTGTCATTGACAGATGATTCCTGAACTCAGTGCCCTTTCATCCAGTGCCCTGTACCTGTCCGTCACACATTCAGCTTCATGCAAGTTATCCCTGTGCAAATATGCCCTGTCTGGTGTTAGGGGAAAAGGTGTCCCTCCAGTGTGCCTTCTACAAAAAGTCATAGGATCCAGAAGTCATTGTTTCTGAGTCAGGTAATGTTGTTGAGACCCCCCCCCCCCCGAGACACATACGTATACACACTGCATGGTCCTCTCTCCTGGAGAAACCTTGAGGTTTATGAAGATCTGTTATGCATTGTCTTGTGGCCCCATTCCTTCTTCCTAGAAATGCATAGGTGAATACTTTGGAAAGGAAGATGATGAGCCTTTTGATATCCCCTACATTGGCCATTATCAAGGATGCCTTATATGATACCTGCAGCTACTAAGAAGGTGGGTGCCCTCTGCAAATCCTCCATTAAATAGAGTGGGATTTTGACCAGACATCCTAGAGCAGCCTGCTGTGTAACCTTTCTGGGCCAGCACAAGACCCAGAAGCCACCACATTTCACCCCCTTGCCATCTGATAGTGGATCCAAAGCCTTAAACAGGATGGACAAGCGAATGTTCTCACTACTAAATGTGATAAGCAGGAGAGCATTCCCCTGTGCCATGTTGGAGCTTTGATCCATCAGTTGGTTGACTCATATGTCCAACTTATATTCCTGTTTGTGGTTCAGGTACTGCAAAAGCTATCCATCTTCCCTGAGTCTGGGCTCCTGAAAGAGGTCAAGACTCCGTCTTCTGCCCCTAGAGTAGACAATTCCATGGCTCACTGTAGTTTTGACTGTGTTGATGATGTGGCTACTTTGTGTGTTCAGGTATGTACCTTTACTGGATGACATGACTGAAGCTGTCTTCCCCTGCAGAGGAACTTAACCAGTTTGTTTAAATGCCCTGTTTTCTGGGAAGGGGCAGTCTTTTTTTTCAGCCATTAAAAATCCCTGGTAGATGTTTTTCTGAAAGTACCATCATGGTAGATGACCTTACCAAGCTATTGTCAGCCACTTCTTTTTTTTTCTAGGCCAAGCCAAATTCCCAAGAATAAAAAATAAGAATAATTTTGCAGACCAAGAAATTATCTTGTGCAGGATATCGTTCTGACATCCATTAGTGCTAGATGAGTTGTCTAGAAGAATGACTCTTCCACTCCAAGAGTCTCAGTCTTATCACAGCTTTCCATTGGTCAGTAGCTCTTTGAGTTTGCCATTGTTTGGAGGGACTTCAGGAAGACTTGTTGGCTCTTCATCTATTTGCAGATACAGATGGCCAAGTGTTAGACCCCTTTAATCTGTCCCAAGAAAGCGCTCTGCTGAGAAACCAAACCATCTTTATGAAGCTCTTGGGACAGGTCTAGACTGCTTGTCTTAGAGGTATAGAGACTGTTCTTCCTGGAATGTGGCTAATGGTTCAACTTCAGTCTGTCTTTTGTTCCAAAGAAGACATAGTGATTTCTTCCCATCCTAAATCTCAGCAATATAAACATATCCAGCATGTCAGATTACATATGGGAACTGTCTAGGAGGTCATACCACTGCATCTGCACGGTGCGTGGATAGTTTCACTGGACATAACAGATGCTTTTGTTACCTAAATCTCTGAGATCCACATGGGGGATTCCTTTGCTTTGCTTTGCTTTGCTGTGGGGACACCACTTTCAGTACAGAGTGCTGCCATTTGGTCTCTTCTACATTAGTAATGTTTACCAAGTTGCTTGTCATGGTGGTATAAGCCTTGCAGTATAAGGAACTCATTGTTCCCTTACATGGACAGCTGTCTTCTGTAGGGACCGATATGAGGGTTTTTCTGGTATTGTCCCTGGAGCGGTTGCCTCCAGTGCAGTCTTTCTGGGTGAATGTTTACTACCTTTATTTATTGTGTCATAGTTTTTATCTTGTTGCATTTGAGCTATTAAATCATCAGTAATGCAGCTTCCTGAACTCTAACTTTATATTTATCTCCCAAGTACACTTCCAATCTTTTTAAACACACTTAATGAACATGACTGTTTAAATGTTAATGGAATTGTATTCCACAGCGTAGGCATCATTTGTTTCACATACCTAGTTATTTTTATAGTGTTACTATGCATCACTATATAGGTTCATAGGTGTGTATTAGGCTAATGGCCCTGGGGCCTTTACAAGCCTAGCCCATAGGATTACCCTGGCTTCGTGCCACCCAACCTTAGTTCCCAGTGCCTCTGTCGAGTAAAGCCACTGGAGTGATCCCTGGGGTGAATTTTCCATTTCCCATCTGCTCATCAAGATTTCTCTTGAAGAGGGCCAGTGAGGTGCTCTGCTTGACATGTATGGGAAGTCTGTTCCATAGCATGGGCAGTCTCTGGGTTATGAACCTGTCCCTCCAGCATGTTCTGTTGATTGTGATAATGAGGTTGAGGTCTCTGGAGTGTGTGGTGTGGAGGGATTGGAATTCCTTTCGATGTATCTTTTCTACAGATCTGGGTCAGACATGACTTTGTAAATCAAGCAGAGATCGCCTCTAAGTAGGCGATATGAGACTGAAACTAGTTTAACCCTCAACCTAAGCACTCAAAAAGCATCTTACAGCCCAGCACTTACCCAGACCTAATAGCAAGCACTAATATACCCTGACACTGATTGCCCAGCAGGGTAAGGCTCTTTATTCACCCCTCACCAACCAAGCAACTAAGCAGCTCACCCTACTATTCAGGCATGACCAAAGGGCAACTTCAGGTGCACTCTCCAGTCCAGCTGGTGAATCTGGGTATCCTGAGGCAATGTTACAACTGCCTCATGTACACAGACAACCCTCTCCTCCTACCACAAAACACTAGCATATGCGAGAGATGCAATAATACAGCCAAACTGGAAGCTAAGCTGTCTCCACCCAAGACTGGAACAGACAGTCAAGAGGAGAAGGTTAACACTTGCACCACACCTCCAGCCGCACACAGACCTACTAAAACAGCACTGGCAAAAAATATGCATAAATACACAAAATCATACTCGGAGGCTCTAAATAAAAACCTGCAAAAGCATCAGACACCTCCAAAGCAGACACCCAAACAACCTGCACTTCCCGTCACAAACGAGACAACACATAAAACACAAAATCAGTGTGCCACACAATCACAGCCCTTAAGGCGAAATAACATACCTTACACACTAGTAATAGGTGACTCTATAGTCAGGCACATTGACGTCCCAATCACTAGGCTGGACAAGCAGAATGTTACTGTTAGCTGCCTGTTGGAAGCCAGAATCTGCCACATAACACAAGCACTCAGGTCACTCCAGAACAAGTACAAATATCACTCTGTCATTGTTCATGTTGGTGTGAATGACCTGAGATGTACCTCCCTGGACTACATGAAAAGAGACATGGAAGAGCTCTCTGATCATGCAGCCCAGGCTGGTATGACCCTGAGTAACAGCCTGCCCTCACCAAGAATAACTCAGTATAAAGAAAAAAAATGATCAATTTCAACAATTGGCTAAGCTTCTGGTGTCATTCAAAGGGGATCCAGTGTCTGTCAGCCTGGGACAACATGCTCGACAAGCCGCGTTGCTTCGCAAGAGACGACTTGCACCTGTCACCCCTAGGCTTTCGAATACTGGCCAAGGCTCTTGCTGCCCCCATAGTGCCTTTTTTTAGGCAAGGCTCAAAAGTCAAACCTACCTCAGTAAACAGCACAATTAACAAAAAAACGAGGGTTATGCTACTCAACGCCAGGAGTTTAAATCTCAAAATGCACGCACTCGAAGCACTCCTCAGTATGGAAAACGTCGACATCTGTGCAGTAACTGAAACCTGGTTCAAAACTCCAGAGAGCACCCCAGCACTACCAGGCTACAACTCATACCACACGTTTCGGCCACAGAACACGGACCGAAACACAAAAGGAGGGGGTGTATCCATATTCATCAAGGATACCTACACCTCCAGGTTAGTGGCACAGCATGATACCTCTGAGATCATCCATGTGCAACTAACATCAGGCAAATCTGCAATGCAAATTGTGACCTGCTACAGATCACCCTCTATGACCCAGGACCACCACTTCACCTTTCTGGAGACACTGGAAAACATGAAGGTCCTACCGAACACCCTGATATTGGATGATTTTCAATTACCCTACCATTCACTGGGAAAACTACTAGAGTACAAATTCCCAGGCCCAGCTCTTCCTGGAATTCATCTTCAAACACCCTGGATCAGCTGGTAAACTCCCCTACCAGAGGTGAAAACATATTGGACCTGGTCATCACCAACATGGGTGACAGGTGTTCCACACCGGAGGTCAACCCGTCACTGATTAGATCAGACCATAAACTAATCACTCTGGATGTCCACACCCCACCCCCACCCCCAACTAAGGAAACCACAGTAAAAAAATATTCTAAAGCAAACTTCACCTTACTTAAGACAGAGGTGGTAAGTTTCACAGCCCCCACGCTAAAGGATAACACTGCCCAAGATGCAGAAACCTTTACAAATGCAGTCTATGAGCACCTACAAGGATGCATGGATCATGCCATCCCTAGCAAAACCAAGACTCGCTCCTCTAAGAGAAGGATACCAGTTTGGTGGACCCCTGCAATAAACAGGCTATACAATAGAAGGAGGAAACTAGTTCAGAAAAAAAGCAAATCCCAAGAAGGAAAGACATCCCTGATCAGTATCAGTAAGAAACCAAGGTCCCTCATGAAATCATACAAGGCTAACTTCGAAAGAAAAATAGCCAAGGATTCAAAAGATGACCACAAAGCCTGCTATAGCTATGTTAAGAATCTAAGTGGCAGCTCACAGATATGCACTGAACTAGTGCAAAATAGCACAAAATATACTGAACCTACTGATATTGCCAACATCCTGGCAGATAGATTCAGTGTAAACGTCGCCCCCCTCTCACCTCCAAAAGGGCCTACAACAATACTGGAAATGTGTAGTGTCCCAAAAATCACAGACGCACAGGTGAAAACAGCCCTTTAAAAGCCAAAAACACAGTGTCAATGGGACCAGGTGTTGTCCCAGGCTGCGTCTTGCACGAACTAACCCCCCACCTAAACATGCTGTTCAACCTCAGCCTCTCCACAGGCTACATGCCCATAGAATGGCACACAACAATGGTTATTCCTCTCCACAAAGGAGTGGCCACAACTGACCCTGGTAACTATGTCCCATAAGCCTGACTAGCCTGGTCTGCAAGGCTGTGAAGAGCATCATCATGGAACTCATTAACAAAGACATTCAGAACCTCCAAACACTTGACCCGACCCAGTTCGGCTTTAAGGGCAGATCATGCCTACTAAACCTGGTTGACTTCTTCGAGACAGTCACCAAGGCCATAGATGAGGGAAAGGTGGTTCACACAGCCTACCTTGACCTCACCAAGGCTTTCGACACCATTCTCCACTCGGGTATTACAGAAAAACTCACCAGCCTGAACGTAAACCCCTACATCACCATATGGGTTGCCAACTGGCTTACAGACAGAACTCACACTGTAAGAATAGCAGGCTCCAGGTCCGACTCTAAACCAGTCACAAGTGGTGTCCCACAAGGCTCAGTCCTGGGACCCCTACTGTTCGGCATATACTTCTCAGAAGTACAGGCAAACACAGGAGGACTATGGCTAACCAAGTTCGCCGATGACTGCAAACTGGGAGCCATAATTGACTCTCTGGCTGGCACGGACATCCTCCAAAAGGGCCTTACTGAGACGGACACATGGCCTCAAGCTAAATGCCAAAAAATGCATAGTCATCCCATTTGGGAAAAACAAAACACCCACAAATTACCATATAGGTGGCAGCCCCCGTAATACAGAAGAGGTAATAAAAGATCTGGGGACCCAGGTAGATAGTAATTTCTCCTTTGACAATCATATTGCCAAAGTAGTTAGGAAAACCTTCTATATGGCCCATCTAATTACTAAAGGGTTCGCATCTAGAAATAAAGAGGTTATTGTGCCCCTCTACTCGTCACTCATTAGACCCATCAAAGAGTACAATGCCCCATTTGGGATGTACCTCACAAGACACTTCCAACAGCTGGAAAGACCACAAATGTACCTCACCACGAGGATTACTGGCCTCAAATATATGTCCTATGCAGCCCGACTGAAAAAACTCCAGCTGTATTCAGTGGCATATCGCTTATCAAGAGGTGATCTCTGCCTGACTTACAAAGCCATGTCCAACTCAGGATTGATGGACATGCTCCACCTAAAGAAATCCAAGTCACTGCGAGCCACGCATTCTAGCGAGCTAAACCTCGTCACAACAATAAATAGAACATGCTGGAGGAATTGATTCCTGTCACAGAGACTCCCCATGCTTTGGAACAAAATTCCAAATTACATCAGGCAGAGCCCCTCACTAACACTCTTCAAGAGAAACCTTGACGAGTGGATGGGTAACAGAAAATACACCCCTGGGATCACTTCATTGGCTCTGCTTGACAGAGGATCAGTTAATTAATCAATGGGGCAGCAAAAGCCAACATACTCTGGCTAGGCTTATAAATGCCTTCGGGCAGATAGCCTAGTACCTACCTATAAACCTATAATAGTTGTAGTTTTTTGAGTCTGTCCATACAGGACAAATGTTTAAGGCCTAGGATCCTCTTTGTGAGGTACTTTTGCGGCCTCTCCAGTTGTTGCAGGTGTCTAGTGAGGTACAAGCCAAATGGGGCATTGTACTCAATGATTGGCCTAATAAGGGAATACTAGAGAGAAACTATGATCTCTTTCTTCCTGGATGCAAAACCCTTAGTAATGAGATGCGCCACATAGAAGGACTTTCTGACCACAAATGGCAATGTGGTGGTCAAAAGAGAGGTTGCTGTCAAGCTGTGTTCCCAGATCTCTTATAACGCCTTCTGTGTTCAGTGGACTATCATCGATGTGGTAATTCATGGGAACTGGGTTTTTCCCAAAGGGGATGAAGACACATTTTTTGGCACTGAGCTTAAGGCCATGGTTCTGACACCAGTCGTTGTTCTCAGTGAGGCCTTTCTGTAGGATGTCAACATCACTTGGGGAGTTAATAATAGCTCCCAACTTGCAATTGTCTGTGAAATTTGTCAGCCAGAGTCCCTTCGTATTGGCCTGGACTTCAGATAAGTAGATACCAAACAGGAGAGGACCCAGGATTGAACCCTGTGGAACTCCACTCGTGACTGATCAGCAGTCTGACTTGGAGTCAGCTACTTTCACACTGTGGGTTTTACCTGTGAGCCAGTTTACAACCCACCTAGTGATATAGGGGTTGATGCCTAGCTTAGTGAGTTTTTCTATGATTCCTGAGTGGGGAATGGTATCAAAGGCCTTGACCAGATCAAGGTAGGCTGTATGAACCACCTTGCCTTCATCCACAGCAATGGTGACTGACTCAAAAAAGTTGACCAAGTTGAGCAGGCATGATCTACCCTTCACAAAACCATATTGTGTGTGATCCAGAGTTTGGAGATTCCCTATATCCTTGTTTATTAGGTCCATGATGATGTGTTTTATAGCCTTGCATATCAGACTCATCAGGCTAATGGGCGATAGTTCCCAGGGTATGTAGTCGCTCCTCCTTTGTGGAGAGGAATGACTGTAGCAGTATGCCATTTGGTAGGGACAAAGCCTGAGGTGAGGCTGTAACTGAACAGAGCACACAGGTGAGGTGCCAGTTCACTCTGTAGTTCATGTAGAACACAGCCATGGACATTGTCAGGTCCAGCCATGGACATTGTCAGGTCCCATAGAAGCTGTGTTCTTGGCCTTGGACAGTGCTGTTTTAACCTGTGCAGCAGTAATACTGGGTGCCTGGCAATCTACTGGTATTGTGACTAGTCCCTTGGGGGGGGGGGGGTAAAGTTGGCACTGAATCTGTTGACTAGTATATTGACAATATCTGTTGGCATGGTATAGGAGGTACCATTGCGCAGTAGCTCAGAGCAAATCTCGGTATTACCTTGGAGATTCTTTACATAACTATTGAAGGCCTTCTTGTTGTCTTTACTATGTGCTGCAGTTCTGTTTTCATAGCTAGCTTTAGAGGATTTGATGAGGGATCTTAACTTTTTGTTGAGGCTGATAAGGGAGTTTTTCCAGTCTTGGGACTTCACCTTATTCTGCATCAGTTTCCTCCTTCTGTTGTAGAGTTTGTTTATGGCAGGGGACCACCAGGTTGGCTTTTTTTTTGTGGAGGAGAGCATCTTGGTTCTGTTGGGTATAACGAGATCCATGCATTTGTGTGTGTTCGTACAATGCATTTGTGTATGATTCGGCGGTCATGCAACCGATCTCCATTTGCATGGGTGCAGTGAAGTTAGCCACCTCTGTTTTTAGGAGCCCAAAGTTGGCTTTGGAGAAGTTTTTCATGGTGGTTACATTTGCGGGGGAGGTGGGAGGGATGTGGATTTCCAAGGTGATTAGTTTGTGGTCAGATCTAACCAGGGAGGAGTTGACTGTTGGTGTAGAGCAACGGTCGTCCATGTTAGTAATGACCAGGTCAAGGATGTTGCTACCTCTAGTGGGGGTAAGAACGAGCTGGTCCAGGGCATTGGAATTAATGAATTCCAGGAAACGTTGGGCAAGTGTATTAGTACATGAGTAGTTTTCCCAGTTAATGGAGGAGGAGTTGAAGTCACCCAGTACAAGAGTGTTAAGTTGGACCCTAATATTCTCCAGGGTGCTTAGGAATGTGGAGTGCGAGTCTTGGGACATGGTTGGGGACCTATAGCAGGCTACGACCTGAATCACTGTCTTACCCAGTGTTAGCTGCACCTAAAGTGTCTCAGATGTGTTGAGCTACTAGTCTGGAGGTGTGCGCATACTTTATGAATATGGAATTACCACCACCTTTGGAGCTTTGGTCCAAGTTCTGGGGCTGAAAGGTGTGGAATGAGTTATAGCCTGGTAGTGCAGGGGTGCTTTCTGCTGCCTTGAACCAGGTCTCTGTTACAGCACAAATGTCTTATGTTCTCCATTTTAAGGAGTGCTTTGAGCGAGTGCATTTTGAGATTTAGACTTCTAGCTTTGAGCAGCATGACCCTCAGATTGCATTTTTTTTGTAGCTGTTATGGTGGTAATTTGGTCTTTGGAACACCGCCTAAAAAAGGCACTGTAGGGGTGGCAAGAGCCTTGGCCAGTATCCGGAAGCCCAGGGGTGACAGATGCAGGCCATTTCTGGGAAAGCATCAAGGTCCGTCAGTCATGTCATCCCAGGCAGACAGATACTGGATCCCCTTAGAATGGGGTTCCTATTATTTCAGCAAACACAATGAATTGCGGACGCTGTTTAGTCAAACATCATTACGTGAAATGGCAAAATACCGGAAGCATGGAGCAGCAATTTGTTCCTAGGGAAAAAAATCACTGGGCCCTTTCCGGGACTTTGCCATTTCCTCCATTGTGGTGTGATCTCTGTGTTGGTATATTTAAGTAGTTGTGGTGTGGTGGGCCCCCACTTTTATTTTTTGTTTTGATTTTCGGGGATTACGGGTCGGTTATATAGCTTTCGCAATTCAGTGCGTTCTCTTATATAATATAGACCCTTAGAATGACACCAGAAACTTATCCAATTGTTGAAATCAATCATTTTTTGTTTGTACTGTGGTATCATTCTGGGTGATGGTAGGATGCTGCTCAGGGCAAGGGTCATACCTGCCTGGGCTACATAATCCGAGATCTCCTCCATGTCTCTTTTCATGTAGTCCAGGGAGGTACATCTCAGGTCATTCACACCCACATGTACAATGACAGAGTCATATTTGTACCTGTTGTTGAGGGACCTGAGTGCGTGCGTTATGTGGCAGCTCCTGGCACCTGACAGACAGCTGACTGTTACTTTCTCCTTATTCAACCTAGTGAGTGGGACATCAGTGTGCCTCACTATTGAGTTACCTATGTGTAGTGTGTTGGGCATGCTGTTTTGCCTTAGGAGCTTTGGTTGAGTGGCATGCTGTTTAGGAGAGTTATGTGTCTCGTGATTAGTGTTGTGTTGTGGTGGTTGAGTGCGTTTCTACCTTGGAGGTCTCTGCTGTTGGGTAAATTTTTATTGAGAGCCTCCATGAAGGTGGGTGTGCGGTTTGTGTTTTTATGTGAAGGCAGTGCTGGTGTGTGTTCTGGAGGGTTATGTATTCCATGTGGTGTGGTGCAAGTGTGTAATTAGGTCTCAAATCCCTAATTCCTGGATAGAATTCAACCAAAGTCAACCCATGTTATTCCTTCAGGTATTCATTATTTGTAGTCTTAAATGACAAGCACAGCTTACATCTGACTGTGATATACTGTAAAGGTCCAGAGATTTTAATCTGTCAGACTATGACAGATCATTTATATTCTTTATTCATTTAGTGAAACAACTTTGAGTAATTTACAATGTTGTCATATCTAAATTTATCAAAAAACAAAAAGATAAATTATTTTCTATTGTAGACCTACCTATAGATAATAAATACAGTTCCGTAATTTCTAATGTATTCGTTATACATCCAATCTATCTTAATGCCTGTTATTTAATATTTTTCACATGGTATTTGAATGTTATACCTGTTAGAGGGGTAGTGATTAGATCCTTCACCTGATTATCTATTTCTTTTTTATTTCTTTTTTTTAAACAACTTTATTGAATTATCACTTGTGACATAGACAAACTTGCATTTATGTAAAAGTAATCAAGACCATATTAACAAGTTCATGTTTACAAATGCTGTACATCACATATATTGGAATATATCCTACAATCAAAGTAAGCATGACGTAAATTGTTAAATTCCTGCTGTCTCTTAAATCTCATTCGTCCTGCAAAACATTTTTCTATATGTATTGTTCCCGCAATTTTCATTTTTTTCTATGTAATTTACTCTTACCCTTTTCTAAAGATCCTATTCTTTTATCTCCATTACAATATTCACTGCATTAAGTGTACTTGATTTAGATTTTGGTTTCCATTTATTGGTAGTTGTTTTTTTTCCCTTAAAACAAGAAACATCTTTATTAAATTATCATTTATGACATAGGCAATCATACATTTATTATAAATTAAAACAAACCTTATTCACATTTTTAGTTGCAGACATTATTCATCCCTTATAATCTATCCAGTCATTTTCAATCAAACATTATTTTGCTCATTCAAATCCTGCCTTCTTTTAAACCTCATTCCACTTCCAAAATATTTTTCTGTGCGTATAGATGTTATGTGATCCTATCTCGCCTACATTCTGAATGATGGGTTCGGAGCCGATCCCTCGGCTCCGACTCGGCACGCTTATGCCAAAGAGCGAAGTCTCTTATTGGCTGAGCTTACTATATCCCAGGATGCACCACCAACAGTCCCCCAGATCTCGTTTGCCGCTTAACTGCAAGGACGTGGTCTCGAGCTGGCTGGGCTGAGTAGCTTTTATTACTACTTTTTCTGTCAGTTTTTGTGCTTATATCTCACAAAAGCCGTTTTAACGGCTATTGCTTTTGCTATTGCTATTGCTGTGTTCGATTGAGTACTGGACTTATTGTGTGTGATTGGGTAGAGTTTGTTTTGGCCTTTCAATCCAGGGCCTTTTAGGTTAAACTCTATAACTGAACTTTTACTGTGTTAAAGTTCGGTTTGTACACCTAAGGTTGTGTTTACACAGTTTCTGTAAGCCTTCGGTTTTTGTCTAACCGATTCTACAGTGGTTAAATTTCCTGTCAGGAATTGCTAACATTATGTCTCAAGCCCCTAGGCCTTGGGCTTTAAAAAATGTACTAAGTGTGCTTTTAAGATGTCTGTTACTGATGACCATCTACTTTGTGTTTATTGTTTAGGGGCTAAGCACTTGCAGGAGTCATGTAGCGTATGTCACGCTTTTTCCTCTAGGGTCCTCCAGGAGAGGAAAAATAAATTAATTCTTAAAGGGTTGATTAAACCCTCTTTTGAAGAAGCCTTGTCTTCCTCCGACTCCTGCCAAAAGAAAAGGGCTTGGCTCCGACCAGTCCGTCGGATCCGACTGCCAAGAGACCTAGGCAGGCCTCTCCTTCGGCTCCAAAGACTTGGGCCGAGGTGAACGGTCTGCCTCGATGCCTCCAGCATCGACTCCTCGGACTTCGGAGCCGATTGCTGGGGCATCGAGGCGGGTCACCTTCGTCGGCTCCACTGCTCTCGGAGCCGACAAGGGTCACCCGCTCAGACACTTCCTCCTCGGCGAAGTCTACCTCGGCACCGATGGAATCTGGTGTGTGTTTCCTCGGCGCCGATTCTCATCGAGTCGCCTCGAGCCGGTCCCCTAGTCCCTTGGGGCCGAGGAGAGGTCTTCTCGAACCCGTTCTGTTTCCTCTCGGTCTTGAGAATGTCGGATTCTGATATAGACAGGGTGCTCCAAAGACTTTTCCAGTCCCCAGTCTTCCAAAAATTTGTTTCGCTCCGACCCAGTTGGCTTCGGAGCCGATGGCCATGACCCATCCCATTGCTATTCCTCCTCCGACTGCTTCGGCTCCGTGAGCAGGTGCTCTTGGAGCCGGTGGAGATCTCAGGGTCGGCTCCGACCCTTACTCCAACCCGGCCCTCGGGTCCGAGTTTGTCTGTACTGGACTTCTTCGGCTGGACCCGAGGGTGATGTTTGGGACCGATGCTTTGGTTCCGAGCCTCCCTCTCGGTGCTTCTGCGGGACTTCCGTCTACTATCATGGCCCGGAGACTGGGCGCTCCCAGGATTCGGGAGGTCCGACTTTCAGTGCCATGAGGTGTGCCTTGGCCAAATCCTCTTTGGCCATCTCTCCGGTTTTACCAGCACCTTCCCTGGGCGTGGAGACTGGGTCTTTGGTAGTTCCCCTGTCTGTGGCCAGCGGAGCCCCGAGGCCTGAGGTTACCCCCATTGGGGGTTTCCCTCTTCCTGAGGGTTTTCCGGAGTCATCTCCAGAGGAACCCCCAAGGAAGAGATCGTGCAAGAGGAAGCACGTGGACTCCCCCGAGTCTATCACATCGGACACGGATATGGATGATGCAGAGGGGTCCCCTAAGTCGTCCTCTGATGATGTCTCCTTTGCAGACATCTTAGAGATCCTCAAACAACGAGGCGGCTGGATGTCCAAACCCCCCTCTGCGGACGAATCAGTGCTCCTCAAGGCCTTTGGGGCCCAGCGCGCCGCCCCCTGGGTATCTCCGCCTTGACGAGCTTCTGGATTTAGTTTGTCAAGGGCGTGGGAACACCCGGATACTGTGGAACCAGTCCCTTCTCGTCCAACAAATTCTTATCTGCTCCCCGAGAAGGAGTTCCTTACTAAAGGCGTGGCTGTAGATGCCATGGTGGTGGCATCTGCTACACAGCAGGACGTGGCAGAGGCTTCAACGTCCATCCATCCTCCTAATAAGGAGTCTAGGAGTATGGATAGGTGCGGAAGCGCACCCTGACTTCAGCTGCCTTTACCTTAAGGTCTCTGAATTATTTGGCACATTTTACTAGGCTTCAGAGGGATCTGGTCAAGGAGTTGTCAGACTCCTCTCGGGTAACCTACCTGAGCAGCTAGCCCAGTCCGTTAGCTCTCAGTTGGCTATCCTGCGTCAATTGCTAACTCGTCCATGAGGCTCATATCCTATGCGGCCGAAGGGGCGGTAGAGCGGCAGGCACAGGCGTGGCTCTCGAGACAAGCCTGGCTCCGCTTGTGTCAGTTTCGGAGGCCTTCAAGTCTTCCTTCCGACGCTCCCTTTGATGGGTCCTCATTGTTTGGACCCAAGGTGAAAGACACCCTTACCGCTGTGAGCAAGAGGGAACGTTATCTGCCGTAGGGGCCGTTATTCCACTCCCTTCGGCCTTACCCCAAGGCCAAAGGAGGGGAAAATGTGGTTCGAAATCTCGCAAGTTTTTCTCCCAACAGCAGGAAGATTCCCGTCCAGAGGCAGAGGGCGGGAAATTTTTCAGGGAGACGCCGTCCCAGAGGCGGCAGAGGGCCCCGCAATTCTGGAGACCGCGAGTCCTTTCGTGGCTCTTCAGCCTCCCACACGACATGAGGGATTGCCCGGCTGTGCTGCTCGGAGCCAGTCGGGTGTCGTTGCCAAGCACCTAAAAGCCTGGGAGTCAATCACTCAGGACAGATGGGTGCTTCGGATAATTGCCGGAGGTTACACCATCCCATTCAAATACTCACCCTCCATCCAAGAGAATCCCGGACCCACCACCCAGTCAAAGGGAAATAGCAGCCGCAGAAGCTTCAAAGCTGCTACAAAAGGAGTCATCCAACCGGTCCCCACAGACCAAATCGGATCAGGAAATTACTCCAGGTTCTTTTAGTGCCAAAAGACAGGGGACCTGAGACCAATATTGGATCTCAGCAGACTGAACCTATCCGTTCGAAATCCAAATTCGAATGGTCACGTTGCAATCCATTCTCCCGTTGTTGGAGAAGGATGTTTGGATGTGCTCCATAGACCTCAAGGACGCCTATTATCACATACCGATACATCAGGCGTCCAGGAGGTATCTGCGCTTCAGCCTGGGAGCCAGTCATTACCAATTTTGTGCTCTGCCCTTTGGTCTCACCACAGCCCCAGGGTGTTCACCAAGTGTTTGGCAGTAGTGACGGCTCACCTGAGGAGCCTTGGATTCCAAGTGTTTCCCTATCTCGACGACTGGCTCCTGACTGCCACCACCAGGCATCTACTTATGGACAACCTCAAAGCCACCATCTCCTGGGTGTTTCCTGGGGATTACATTCAATTGGTCAAAGTCTGTCTTGCTGCCCTCTCAGCGCATAAAGTTTATAGGAGCAGAGATAGACTCAAGATTGATGCGTGTCTTTCTTCCGGCCGACAGGATCCAACCTTACAGGGCCAAGTTCAAGCTCTGATCTCGAGATCCAAAGCCCCAGCCAGGATGGTCCTACAGGTTCTAGGCTCAATGTCTGCCACGGTACTTTTAGTTCCTCTAGCAAGGTTACACATGAGGATTCTTCAGTGGCTCTTATCAACTCAATGGTCCTTTCAAGATCTCCCCCTCAATCATCACATCATGATTACGGAAATATGCAAAAGGGACCTCGCTGGTGGCTTCAGACTTCCAACTTAGATCAGGGCAAACCTTTTGTTCTCCCTCCAGCGGTTACCCTGACGACAGATGCCTCCCAGATAGGGTGGGGGCATTGTCTGGGCAGGCTAGTTCAGGGCTCCTGGCTTCCGGACGAAGCTCTTCTCCACATCAACGTGTTGGAGATGAGGGCTGTACTTCTATCCCTACAGGCCTTACACAAGTTCCTTCCTCAGGGTATCATCGCCATCCACACAGACAACATGTCGGTGGTTTGGTATCTGAACAAACAAGGAGGGACCAGATCGTATCCCCTTTGCAGAGAGGCCATGAGAGTGTGGGAATGGGCTGTAGCTACCAACCGCTTCTTGGTAGCGACCCACATCCCGGAAAGTCAAATGTATTGGCGGACAAATTAAGCAGGACAATTCTCTCTCCTCACGAATGGTCTCTAAACCGCACAGTAGCAGCCCAGGTTTTCAAGAGATGGGGGACGCCGTGCTGCGACCTATTTGCGACTCCACAAAACACCAAGTGCCAAAGGTTCTTCTCCTTGATTCCACATCAGGAAGTACCGGCCATGGATGCTCTAGCTCAACCCTGGCCAACAGGGTTGCTTTATGCTTTTCCTCCAATCCCACTCCTTCCCAAAGTCATTCAAAAAGCTTCTCAGCTAAGGTCTTCAATGATTCTGATTGCCCCATACTGGCCTCGTCAGATATGGTTTCCTTACCTGAAAAGCATGCGGTGGACGATCCGTGGACCTTAGACCTGATCCCGGATTTGCTAATCCATCAGTCGGGACATTGGCATCAGTCCCTTCAATCTCTGAAATTGACAGCTTGGCTCCTCCACTTCCGACCTTAGTCAGGAGCCACACACTAGACCCGGAAGTTGTTCACATTTTGTCTTGCCCATAAACCCACCACTAACAAATTGTACCTCAGTAAGTGGAAGAGGTTTGCTATCTGGGCTCAACTCAAGGGCTTAGACCCTATCACTGCTCCTGTCCCAGAGGTTTTGAAATTCTTAACATCCCTATTTAATCAGGGATCTTCTGTCTCAACTATTAAAGTTCAACTAGCTGCTATCTCTAAATTCCATGAATCCACGGATCCTCCTTTGATGAGCAGCAGGCTATGCAAAACATTCATTAAAGGTGCGAGTCTGTTAAGACCACCAGTATTTCATCCTGCACCCCCGTGGGATCTTGATTTAGTGCTTCGTGCATTAACATCTCCCTTTGAACCGGCTGCTACTTGCGAATTAAAATATCTGTCATGGAAAACGGCATTCTTAGTGGCTATTACTTCAGCAAGAAGAGTCTCAGAGCTTCAAGCCCTGTCTATTAAACCACCATATCTCATTTTTCACAAAGATAGAGTATCTCTTAGGCCTAATCCATCCTTTGTCCCAAAGGTCTGCTCTAGTTTCTGTCTTCAACAATCTCTAGAACTACCAGTTTTCTTTCCAAAATTCTCTAATGAGGCAGAATACACTCTCCATAAATTGGATGTTCACAGGCAATTACGCTTCTATTTAGACAGGACCCAGCAACTTCGTAAGTCAGACCAGTTGTTTGTGTCCTTCTCAGATAATAAATTGGGCCAAACCATCACAAAAGCTACAATCTCAAAATGGATCAGAGATTGCATAACTCAGGCCTATTCTTCTTCAAATAAGCAACTTCGCATCATCTATCAAAGCTCATTCTACCAGAGCTATGGCTACTTCTATAGCTTTTCATTCTAAGCTCGCTATTTCGAAATTTGTGCTGCGGCTACCTGGTCCAACCCGCACACTTTCATTTCCCACTACAAATTGGATGTGGCATCTAAAGGGCGAGCTTCATTTGGTTCCACGGTACTCAGAAGTGTTTTCCAGTGAGCCACCCAGCATTCAGGTGCTATAGACGCTGTCCCATCATTCAGAATGTAGGCGAGATAGGATCACATAACATCTTTTAGTTATGTACTCACCATAACTTCAGATGTTTGGGATCCATCTCGCCTACATTCCTGATACCCACCCTCCTTCCCCCTGCCTTGCAGATCAGAAGAGATAGAACGGTTTTGAGCTCCACTGTTTTTATCTTGTTTCATCTGACGATGTTATATAAGCAGGGTATGCATGTGTGCATGTATGCGGACAAACTAGATCTGGGGGACTGTTGGTGGTGCATCCTGGGATATAGTAAGCTCAGCCAATAAGAGACTTCGCTCTTTGGCATAAGCGTGCCGAGTCGGAGCCGAGGGATCGGCTCCGAACCCATCATTCAGAATGTAGGCGAGATGGATCCCAAACATCTGAAGTTATGGTGAGTACATAACTAAAAGTTCCCACAGTTCCCATTTTTCCTATGTAATTTGCTCCTACCCTTTTCTAAAGATCCTATTTCCAGTTGTTTTATCTCTTTTACAATATTCACTGCTTCTAGCACAGTTGGTTTAGATTTTGACTTCCATTTTCTAGTAATTGCTTTTTTGGCAGCCACCATAATTAGACTCAGCAAGGTCTTACTATGTATGTCTAGGCAATTACGATTCTGTTTCATAGTTCAAAAAAAAATATTTCTGTACCAATTTGCACATGCAATATTTCTGATGGAGTAGTCTGCAGGGAATTTTTAAAGTCTGCCAACTTATTACACTCCCCAAAAATATGTTCCCATTTACTTCTTTCTTCCCCATCACACCTCCAACATTTGCTATCTGCCTGAGGAAAAATTCTTTGGCGTCTACTTGGGGTGTAAAAGTATCCATGTAAGCACTTCCAAACAAAGATTATAAATCTTCTAGACATTGTTGCCTATTTGGGAGTCATACATATATCCCCCATTGTTTCTTTGTGAATAGCTTATCCAGTCTCTTCTCCCAATCCTTCCTAACCTCTTCTGATTGATTCTTATAGTTAGCATGCAGTATTTTATGACCTACTAATTATCTCCTTTTTTAACATCAGTTTCTTTTCTTAAATTCTACTAAAAACTCTGCCAGTGCTGGTCTTTTTTGCTTAGGATCCTACTATTTTTCTCTTTCCTATACTCTGATATCAATCCTGGATAGGGAAGACAATCTCTAACCTGCAGTCCAAATAAACTCTTGACCTCTTCCCATTCTGTTACCTTTCCCTCTCTAATTATTTGCTTCCAGTACCTTGGTTCTTTTGCCAGTTTTCTCCAGTAAATTCCAACCCCCCCCCCCCTTTTGCCTGTATCCCTAATTGCAGTCATCCCTATTGGCAGAAGTTCCTTTCTCCATACCCGTGTTGGCTTAGTTCTTAGAATACTTTCTGCTACTTTATAAATATAAAACAAAAAAACACCACCCAGATGTCACAGGAAACTTTTAATAGTGTTTTGTTTTTAGTGCTTTCATTCAAGGATCAAAGGAACTTCATCAGTCTTCTGGATAATTTTGTATCCTGAAAAGACTTGAAATTGTCTGAAAATGTTCCACAACACTGAAATGTCTTTTTCTGGTTTTTATCAGGTTTAAAATAATATCATCTGCAAATAAAGACAGCTTTTCTTTGTTTTACTTTTTTTCTTTTTAAAAATTAAAATAAAGAGAGCTTTTTTTGACTACTATACTAATTATATCCTTGAATTTCTGAGTCCCTTATTTTCTTTGCTAATGGTTCTTAGTGTAATGTGAATAACAAAGGGGAAAGAGGACACGCCTGCTCGGTTCCTCTGCTCAAACAGACCTTATCAGAGAGGAGCCCACCCACTTTAATGTTCGCCTCCAGTCTCTCATATATCCTACTAATCAACCTTATAATTTTTTTTTCAGGGAATGCAAATGTTTCCATTGCATTGCTGATAAAATCACAGCTTATTCTGTCAAATGCTTTCTTTGTATCAAGACCCACCAACAACAGTGGCATTTTCTTGCATTCTGCTTCTCTCTCCGAATCATCATTGTTCTGTTAATGTTGTCAAATATTTGCTTCCCCTCCACAAAACCACTTTGAT
Source organism: Protopterus annectens (assembly GCF_019279795.1). Taxonomy (NCBI): domain Eukaryota; kingdom Metazoa; phylum Chordata; order Ceratodontiformes; family Protopteridae; genus Protopterus; species Protopterus annectens. The sequence goes on from NC_056726.1 coordinate 13,397,921, forward strand.
CCATAACTATTAATTTTGGCATTACTTTTGCCATTATTTTAGCCATTATAGACTTGAACACTTTATAATTATGGTTTAGAATTTAAATCGGTTTATATGAAGCTGAATCTGATGGGTCTTTACCATTGCTAGGTGTTACAGCCACCACAACATTATTCTAAGATGTTGGTGCTTCTCCTCCTTTTAAAGAACTGATAAATAAAACATTACAGATTATTATCAGTTTATTCCCTCCTAGCTTCCAAACTTCTTCAGGAATGCCATCTATTCCTGTGGACTTTCATTTAGATTGATTATATATCACTATTTTTATGTCATCTCCTCCTGTCCTATCTGTTATTAATTGAGCCTCATCTACTTCTAACATTGGCATATGTAATTCTTCCATAACCATTTCAATTTGTACCTGTTTTTGATTCGCATATCTCTCTGCTTTATACAGGTTCTCATAAAAGTTCCAAAGTATTTCTAGTACCTCTACAGGATCTCTGGTTATCTTCCTTGTTATAGGCTCCCTAAGCTTAGCAACAACACTTTCTGCTTTTTCTTGTTGGAGTCATTGTGCTAAACGTTTTTTGTGCTCTGGAGGTATTATCAAAAAACAGTTGCTTAACCTCCCACTTAATGGAGGGGTAGTTAAAGGCACCCATGATTATAGTATTGGGCTAGATGGTGAGTGATTCTAGTAACTTCAAGTATGATGTATGGGTTTCCTGGTTCATAGTGGGGGACCTGTAGCTAGCAAAAATATGATAATGGATTTTTCCCATGGTTAGTTGGACATGGAGTAGCTCAAGAATGTCATATTGTTTGACACTCCTTGAGGTGTACTTATGCTTTGTGTAGATAGATACACTTCCGCCTTTTACTATTTCTTGTTCGGTGGGTGGTTGGAAAGTTTGAAGGGAATTAAAGCCATGTACTGCAGGAGTGCTTTCCATGCCAATAAACCATCCTGCTTCCTGTGCCCAGGATACTGGGTTTGATTCTTTCTACCTTCATTAGTCTGCATTGTGACTTTAGGCAAGTCATTTAACTAGACATTGCTCCTAGGTAGCCCTTGAAAAGGGAAAATATGCCCAATGGGCTTAACTGGTCAGCAAATAAACATATGAGTAAAAAATATGTAAAATAGCAGAGGGAGAAACCGAGTTATACAGAGGAGCACAGCAATGAGATTCTGGTGTATCTTGCAAAGTGTAAAGCATAGAAGAGTGAATAAAGGACAGTATGGGTAGATGAAGGCTGAAGAATACTGAAGGAATGAAAGATGTTTCAAGGCTTGCGTGCTTTGTATGATCTGCTGACTTGTGGAATGGAGTAGTGATAGGAGTGTTTGATAAAGTTAAGACCAAAGATGGAACAGCAGTGTAGATATCAGAATATAATGCCAAGAATAATAAGTGTATAGTAAGACAGTGTAACATTTATGTTCAGAGTTCAGCATCATAACATTATTTTTTTTACTTGGATGTAAGACTGGAATGCATTATATATGTATTCTTGCCATAAAATTGTGTGATAATTAATTTAAAAGCAGTTGTTCAGATAGGCATTGCAAAACATGTCTTCATAGGTTCATAGGTTCATAGGTTTATACTAGGCTATCTGCCCTAAGGCATTTATAAGCCTAGCCCAAATTATTGTGGCTTACGCCACCCCTTATATGAAAAAATACTGTGCCCATTAGTTTGTTGTGCCTCTGTCCAGCAGTGACACAGAGTTGATTCCTGGGGTAAACCTACGATCTCCCATCCACAGGTCTAGATTTCTCTTGAACAGAGTCAGCGAGGTGCTCTGCCTCACATGGACCGGGATTTTATTCCACAGCATAGGGAGTCTCTGAGTGATAAATCTATCCCTCCAGCACGTCCTATTTATATCCGTGCTAAGGTTTAAGTCGCTTGCTCTAGTGGTTTTGGTGGATTTGGATTTTTGAGGTGGAGCATGTCCATTAATTCCGGGTTGGACATGGCCTTGTATGTCAGGCACATGTCACCTCTGAGCAGACGGTATGCGACTGAATAGAGCTGGAGTTTCTTCAATCTGGCAGCATATGACAGATTTTGGAGTCCCTTTATCCTTTTGGTGAGGAACTTTTGGGGTCTCTCCAATTGCTGCAGATGTCGGGTGAGATACATCCCGAATGGGGCATTGTACTCGATCATTGGTCTGATAAGTGAAGAGTACAGGGAACAATGACCTCACTAGATCTGGATGTGAATCCTTCATGATCAGGTGGGCAATGTAGAAGGTCTTTCTAACCACTTTAGCAATGTGAGTGTCAAAAGAAAGGCCACTGTCAACCTGGGTCCCCAGGTCCCTGATAACCTCTTCTGTGCTTAGTGGATTGCCACCTATATGGTAGCTTGGGGTTACCTTGTTTTTCCCGAAGGGTATGACTATACATTTTTTGGCGTTTAACTTCAGGCCATGGCTCTGGCACCAGCTATCTGTTTCCGTGAGTCCCTTCTGAAGGATATCCGTGTCCGATGCACTTTCCACTATGGCGCCCAGTTTGCAGTCGTCTGCAAACTTTGGCAGCCAAAGTCCTCCCATGTTGGCCTGTACTTCTGAGAAGTAGATGCCAAACAATAGGGGGCCAAGGACCGAGCCCTGTGGGACACCACTTGTGACCGGCTTGGAGTCTGACACAGCGCCAGCAACTCTAACCCTGTGGGTTCTGTCCTTAAGCCAGTTTGCAACCCATCTTGTGACATATGGGTTTACATTTAAGCTGGTAAGTTTTTCTACAATACCCGAGTGGGGTATTGTGTCGAAAGCCTTTGCAAGGTCAAGGTAGGCTGTATGGACTGCCTTTCCTCATCAATGGCCTTGGTGACTGTTTCAAGAAGTCAACCAAGTTCAAAAGGCATGATCTTCCCTTGACAAAGCCAAACTGGGTCGGGTCCAATGTCTGCAAGTCCCCTATATCTTTGTTTATGAGCTCCATTATGATCCTCTCCATAGCTTTGCAGACTAGACTTGTTAAGCTTATGGGGCGGTAATTACCAGGGTCCGTAGAGGCACCGCCTTTGTGGAGTGGGACCACAGTTGCCGTACACCACTCCTTGGGCACGTATCCTGTGGTAAGGCTGAGATTAAACAGCTGCCTTATGTGCGGGTTTAATTCCTCATTTAGCTCGTGTAGCACACAGCCGGGGACACCATCTGGTCCTCATTCAGCATCATTTCTTTATGGAAACACCATCAGAATACCAAAGAATGGAAGGCAAACCGTTTCAGAAGTAAGTACTTTTCAGAAATGACTTCATATTGACAGAGCTGAAGTAAAAGGAAAAGAAAAGAAAAAGATGAGAAAAAAATGTAGATGGGGAGTATTAGTATGAGCGTCATTATAAATATCTGTGCTTTGGGCCATGCATGCCCTTTACCAGCACAAACAGTGATGCCACACATCACAGTAATAGGAGTACTTCTACAGCCTCAGCCTGCCAGTTTGATTCTGCTTTGTGCACAGTTTGAATTTGATCACAACTTATGTCATGGAAAAGGTCTCTTGCTTGATGACTAAAGTGGCAAAGCCTTCTAAGTCTTGATGTGGCAACCAAATAATGAGATAAGACGTAGAGTGGCATTGTGCCTCTTTGAAACACTCCCTTAAGTGGTAGTACTTTAGTCTGGTGACAAGTATTTCTTATGTGGACCAGTTGGACAGTCCCACATTCAGCATCATTTCTTTATGGAAACACCATCAGAATACCAAAGAATGGAAGGCAAACCGTTTCAGAAGTAAGTACTTTTCAGAAATGACTCTCCATTCTCCATATGTTGTAAGCTAGCTTATGACCCTCACACCTTGCCTCAGCTGTCACATTGGATGAAGCATCCTGGGGTGCAGATACCACCCTTCTCATTCATCTGGAGTATGCACACAACTGATCTGATTTCTACCAGCATTGCCTTGTGTCACCTGGCTGTAACTCACTGGTAGTATTTGGTACTGAGAACTCTGCTGCATGGATATCCTTCGAGGATCAACAGTGCTTGATGGTCCTAGTAGTAGAGGGTGCATTGGGTCTTCATACTCATGGACTCGTGTGTCAATTCTTCTGGTTTCTATCAAATGAGGAATCAGGAGAGCCATTTTGTTCATCCTTCACCTTCCTTAAACAGACAGAAAACCTTAGGACCTTCCAGTGCTAATGTTAAAACAGAACATTTGATTACTGCAGTTTATTGCATGCTGGATCTCTTTCATCTTTATTCAGAATGGAAGAGTTTGTGTTAATGGGGTCAACTCTTTATCAGAAGCCATCAAGCTTCCTACACCAGTTTTGGTACAGGTGGACAAGAAGGGTCAGCCCAGATCTGTCCCCACTCCTGCCTTCCCTTTCATTGATTTTGGCTTCCCTTTCATTGATTTTGGCATGTTGGCAGAGGCTATGTTGAGGGCTCAGGGCAAGTGCTCTGGTGCTCTGTTGGGTGCAGGGAGTCACTACTGGTATTTTCTCCTCACAGAAGAACTCCAGCAGTCCAATTGCTGGGGACCACACCAGTCCTGTCCCTTTGACATTGATTCTAACATCATGGCCAAACTGGATGCCATTTACAGTGGTGTTGACTTTGCAGGCTGATGGAACAGTGTCAACGTTTCTGATACTGGGGCTATCTGTGATGATTATTCATTTCTATGTGTTCTGTCCACACAAGTGGTGCTTTTGGCATCATTTCCAGATGTTGAGTTCTGTGGGCCTGCCAGCTTTTTGGTTTTGCTGCCTAAGTATTCATTCTTACATTATTCAATCTCAGTGATCTTGGTGTTAGGAGATGACAAAATATATTGCACTGAGTCAAGCTATGTAAAGTCAGTGCCATGCCTGCCCTCAGTGCCATTTATTCACTCCAGTGCTGGCTTCCTTAACTATGGAACAGCCCATCCCTTTGCCTTTGACCTCCTATTTAGTCAGATCTCAACAGGGCATTGGGTCTGGAACCCCTCTGAAACACCTCCACTAAGAGGATTTCTGCATCTTCTTCTGATTCCACACTGCCAAAGAGACCCAGGCAAGCCCTTTGTAATTTGAAGTACCTAGAAATCCCAATTAAGGGTGTCAGTGAATAGGAATTTGTCAGCTTCTGTACACCCCCCAAATGACCCCAAGTTGAAGGAGTACTTCTAATTAATGTGGCAGCAGTCTCCTGTACCCCCATACAGTCCCCAAAGAGGACACTCCAAAGTACCTGTAGGTCCACCTTGCCATCTTCCTGAGTGGTACTTCCTTTGGTGAAAATACTAAAGGATGCACCAAGGCTGCTTGGGAAGACCCTGTATGGCTGCACTATTACAGAAGGTCAGCCATATCCTTTGGCTTCCCAATGAGTGGGATTTCTGGGCTGTGATTTTATAGGTTCATAGGTAGGTACTAGGCTATCTGCACGAGGGCATTTATAAGCCTAGCCAGAGTGTCGACTTTCGCCACCCCATTGATTAATTAACTGATCCTCTGTCAAGCAGAGCCAATGAAGTGATCCCAGGAGTGTATTTTCTGTTACCCATCCACTCGTCAAGGTTTCTCTTGAAGAGTGTTAGTGAGGGGCTCTGCCTGATGTAATTTGGAATTTTGTTCCAAAGCACGGGGAGTCTCTGTGACAGGAATCTATCCCTCCAGCATGTTCTATTTATTGTTGTGGCGAGGTTTAGCTCACTAGAGTGCGTGGCTTGCAGTGACTTGGATTTCTTTAAGTGGAGCATATCCATCAATTCTGAGTTGGACATGGCTTTGTAAGTCAGGCAGAGATCTCCTCTGAGTAAGCGATATGCCACTGAGTACAGCCGGAGTTTTTTTAGTCGGGCTGCATAGGACATATGTTTGAGACCAGTAATACTCTTGGTAAGATAATTTTGTGGTCTTTCCAGCTGTTGGAAGTGTCTTGTGAGGTACATCCCAAATGGGGCATTGTACTCTATGATGGGTCTAATGAGTGATGAGTAGAGGGGCACTATAACCTTTTTATTTTTAGATGTGAACCCTTTAGTAATTAGATGGGCCACATAGAAGGATTTCCTAACTACTTTGGTAATATGATTGTCAAAGGAGAGATTACTATCTACCTGGGTCCCCAGATCTCTTATTACCTCTTCTGTATTAAATGGGCTGCCACCTATGTGGTAAATCATGGGTGTTTTGTTTTTCCCAAACAGGATGACTATGCATTTTTTGGCATTTAGCTTGAGGCCATGACTTTGACACCAGGTGTCTGTCTCAGTAAGGCCCTTTTGGAGGATGTCCGTGTCAGCAGGAGAGTCAATTATGGCTCCTGGTTTGCAGTTATCGGCGAACTTGGTTAGCCTTAGTCCTCCTGTGTTTGCGTGTACTTCTGAGAAGTATATGCCGAACAGTAGGGGTCCCAGGACCAAGCCTTGCGGGACACCACTTGTGACTGGTTTAGAGTCAGACATGGAGCCTGCTATTCTTACCGTGTGAGTTCTGTCTGTAAGCCAGTTGGCAACCCATCTCATGATGTAGGGGTTTATGTTCAGGCTGGTGAGTTTTTCCATAATACCTGAGTGGGGAATGCTGTTGAAAGCCTTGGCGAGGTCAAGGTAGGCTGTGTGAACCACCTTTCCCTCGTCTATGGCCTTGGTGACTGCCTCGAAGAAGTCAACCAAGTTTAGTAGGCATGATCTGCCCTTAACAAAGCTGAACTGGGTCGGGTCAAGTGCTTGGAGGTTCCCAATGTCTTTGTTAATGAGTTCCATGATGATGCACTCCATAGCCTTGCAGACCAGGCTAGTCAGGCTTATGGGGCGATAGTTACCAGGTCAGTTGTGGCCCTTCCTTTGTGGAGAGGAATAACCATTGTTGTGCACCATTCTTTGGGCATGTAGCCTGTGGAGAGGCTGAGGTTGAACAGCGTGTTTAGGTGGGGGGTTAGTTCGTGCAAGACGCAGCCTGGGACACCGACTGGTCCCACTGATGCTGAGTTTTTGGCTTTTAAAAGGGCTATTTTCACTTGTGCATCTGTGATTTTTGGGACACTACACTTTTTCGGTGTTGTTGTGGGCTCTTTTGGAGGTGAGAGGGGGGTGAAGTTTGCACTGAATCTATCTGCCAGGATGCTGGCAATATCAGTAGGTTCAGTATATTTTGTGCTATTTTGCACTAGTTCAATGCATATCTGTGAGTTGCCACTTAGATTCTTAACATAGCTAAAGAAGGCTTTGTTGTTATCTTTTGAATCCTTGGCTATTTTTCTTTCAAAGTTAGCCTCGGATGATTTCATGAGGGTCCTCAGTTTTTTACTGATACTGATCAGTATCATATTTTCTTGACTGATACTCTGATCTCTGTATCTGCTCATAAGAAAGCTCCAAGTACCCAGAGCCTTGCCGTCCATCTCTCAGTCAAGGATACAGGAGTGATGGACAAACTTGAGAAGCATGTTTACATATCCAGTGCCTTGACTGTGTGAACATTAAGCTGCAGTATTGATATGGTGGGTTTCACTGATAAAATGCACCATACTTTTGTAAGGCTGAAATATGTTTTGGTTAATGGTAGACATCTCACCCAGTCCTCAACAGCACTCAACATTAACAACCTTACAATATGCATTTCTGTAATGTGACTGACAGGACAGCTTCAGCTGCACATGATTGTGCTTTATGGTCTTGGCCTAGGCTATAAAAATGACCATTATTGACTTCCTCTTTGCCACATATTTTTGCTCTGTATGTTAAGCAGCACTTGAAAACCATGGGAAAGGAGAGCAAGATTCACATCATTGTGTGCATCATATTTCAGCTGCCTGAACAGACTGTCTGACACACACTGATGACCCATTGTCAAATGTGGTTTAGGCACAGCAAACTGCTTATGCAAATATACTTAGCAAAATTGAGGCTATAGTTTGTCCATGGGCAGACAGTAGCATTCCTGAAGTGGTGACTGACTCCCTGCTTTGAAGGCAATTGAGGTCTGTCTTTTGGGAAGTCCGTCAACATGGACAGGTGGATAAGGCCACTTATATCCAGAGGCTGCAAAATATCTGTCCAAGCTCAATGACCATCCTTCTCTCTATCTTTGCTAGATGCACCACTTTGTCCGAAAAAAATCACCAAGGCTAGAGGTAGTTGGCCTACAATAAAGAGAGAGCCATCCAGGAATTCCAACAAGACTAGAGAGGGTTAGGATATTATTTCATATTTGTTTTGATCCCCAAAAAGACAAGGGATCTCAGGCCATTATTGGATTTAAGCAGCCTACAGTATCTACGTTTTCAAAGAAACCTTCTTCATAGTCACCAGTGCAGTCATCCTTTCCCTGTCTATCAGAAGGAGACTGGATGTGCTTCTTGGATCTCCAGGACACTGTTTGTACATCAGAACTGAAAAGGAGTCAAGGAAGTTTTCTACAGTTTGAGGTAGGAACCAGTTATTCCATACACTTCCACTCAGTCTCACCTCAATCCCTGGGGTGTTTGCCAATTGAATGTCTGTAGGTGTAACCTATCACAGGCTACAGAATCAAGATATTTCCATACCTAGATGACTGTCTCTTAGCTGTTTCACTGGATGAGGCTCTAACTGTTTCCAGGGAGGGAATTTTGCAAAGTTTCATGTGGCACAGTCTCAGCTGATGGTATTTGGCTGCCATGTGGGTTCCAAATTTTGCCAAACATGTCTAACACTAAAAATGAATGCTTTCTCTGCAGGTTCTTGTGGCAAAAATTATAACTTCAAAAGAGGCTTCATCTGAGCATTGCCTAAAGGCAGTGGAGTTAATTGTTTCTGCTGTTCCCTTGGTTCCCTTTTCCATGACTGTCGGGGTCCATTGGCCTCAGAATACAGACTCAAAGTCTTATCAAATCAGGATATCCAGATCAGTTAAATAGCACTTTCAGTGTTGTGGATGTACACAGCAAGTTTTACTGAAGGAAATCAGTTCCTGTTACCCATACCACTAGCTTCAGTCATTTCAGATGGGCCTGGCCCAGGCACTACAGTCATCTGTTCAAGGTGTCTCTACATCCTCCATATCAAACCTCCATATCAACATACTGTAAATGAGGGCAGCTCTACTGACTTTCTTTCAGGACATCCTTCCATAATAAGTCACTGCCATTATTCAGACAACATGGCAATGGCTTAGTACATAAATAAACAAGAGGATGTGGTCTTGTTTTCTATAAAGAGAAGCCATGAAGGTTAGAAATTGGGTTATACAGTCCAACTGCATTCTGTGAGACAGTCACATTCCAAAAAAAAGTTCCTTTTGGACATAGTCACTGTTTCTGAAAGACCCTCAGTCTTTTAGTGACTCAGATGATGTTTTATTTGTGGGGCAAACCTTGATGTGAACTATTTGAATTCCCAATGATATTGACACCTTTATACTTTCCCCCCATTTCCTTTGATGATGAGAATTATTCAGAAAGCCAAACTTGCAAAAAGCTAGAGACCTGCTAGTTTCAGCAAACCTGCTTCTCACCACGTCTGCCCTGTCTGCTGGTGAAACCCTTAAAATTGCATTCCATCAAAGTTCTGTTTACTCACCCCTTCGGAAAGCATTATTTGGACATGGAATCCCTTAAGTTCATGGCTTGGCTTTTCAATTTCTACTTGTGGCTAATAACCCTCATTTCTCTGCATGAGTAATTAAAATGATTTCATCTTCCTAGAAACCAAGTGCTTAAAAGATATACACAGATGAGTGGGCCCATTTCTCCTTATGGAGTGCTAGAAAGGATCTAGACCCGTTATCAGCTCCTCTTCCCTCTGTTTTGTACTGGATTTCTGAAATCTGTGATACAGTAATCTACTATTTCTCTGTCAAAGGTTAACTGGTAGCAATTTCTAATTTTGCATAGCTGTAAATGCTTCCTTTATGGCATTAATAAAATTATATATTTTCTGATTTTTACACATGGTTAAATGCTTCTTTTTTGGCATTACTAAAAGTATATCAATCATTTCTCAAGGGCACTTTCCTTCTCAAACCTCACATCAGTGATCACGGGGAGAAAAGCTCCAGTCTAAGCTTACATACAAATTATAAACAAAATTGACAAAAAATGAATGTTAACACATTTACAGGATAAAAATGTAAAAACAAAAATATATACATAGTATCAAATAGAACAAGACTTTATAAACACTTGAATACATACAAATATATGGTTGAATTTATATATGTGCAGGAACATAAAATTAGTTAGGAAATTAAGCAGGGAGAATCACTTAGGCAAAGTAGTGCATAGTTAGTAATACTTCCATGGTGAGAGTTGCAGCTAGGAATGTAACTACTTATAGAGAAGTAGTGTTGTTAGAAGGGATATGTTGACAGAGTTGGTTGGTATGTGCAGCCAAATTGTGTAAGTAATCCTAAGTTAATAATTAACCTGGAGTGTTACATGAGCAAAGTCAGGATTCAAATAAGTGTCTTTTGAGAGATATTTTGAAATGATTAAGGTTGCTTATGGATCTAATACTATGTGGAAGGGTATTCCAATTTTTAGCAACAAAGTTAGAGTAGAGAGTTGCCTGCTGTATTGGACACTTTGGTTACTTGAAGTAAGTCTTTGTTAGATAATCGAAGAGTATGAATGTTAGATTAGGTTGTATCAGATTTTTTGAGGGAAGGTACGTTGTCAGGATTGTGCATTATTTTGTGAGCCATTATTAACTGGTTATAGTTCATAACATGAGGTAGTTCCAACCAAGAAAGATTTTTTTAGGCATTGACAGTGATGGGTTGAATGTGCGGAATCTGTTGCAAATTTGGCAATCTCATTATAACATGATTCTAATTTGCTTAGTTCTGACTTTTTGAGGTTGATAAGTATGGGGGATGCATATAAGAGTGAGGAGAGAAGGTGGGTTCTAGCTATGGCTATTCTTGCAACGTTAAGATTTTTTGTTCTATACATTGTTCCTATTTTCTTGTGAACCTTTTTGATTGTGTTAGAAATGTGTATGTCAAATTTTAGTCTGTTGTCGATTATGACGCCTAATAGTTATGTTTAGGAATCTGGAAAAATCTTAGTATTATTACTGGTAATGATATAAAAGTTAGCTGGGAGGTTAGTAGGTGTAGCTGGATGAAAGATCATAGGTTTAGTTTTATTAGGGTTGAGAATGAGTTGTGAGTTTGCTAGCCATGTTTCAATATCAGAGAGGGCTTTTTGTGTGACTGTAAGAAGTTGTGTTACTGTGGGTGCTGCACATATGAGGGTTGAGTCATCTTGTATTGTATGATAGATGCTCGAGAGGATTCAGTGTTAAGATAATTTATGAATGTGCTGAAGAGGAGGAGCCCTAGGATTGAACCCTGAGGGACTCCACAAGTGTAACAGGAAGGAGTGGGGATAGATCTTGCTTCCATTTCGCAGCTTGCTGGTGGCTATATAGATAACTTTGAAACCAGTTAACAATATCAGGGTTGATATTAAGATTTTTCAGAGTGGACAGTAAATTAGGATGGGAAACTCTATCGAATGCTTTAGGCATCTCTAAAAAGACTGAAGACACTATTTTGCCATTGTCTCTGAATTTATTAGTATTAGTGAAACTTAGAAGAGCTGTAGTAGTGCTATGATGTGGTTGGAATCCATGCTGTGAGAGGAGATTATTGTTTAGAAGATGTTTAAGAAGTTGAAAGTAGATGCATCTTTCTAGAATTTTAGAAAGTAGTGAAAGCATAGCAATGGGATGGTAGTTTGTTAGTTCTGTTAAATTACCTCCTTGTGTAATGGTGTAATACAGTGGATCCAAAAACTGTACACACCCCTGTTAAAATGCCAGGTTTTTGTGATATAAAAAATGAGACCATGATAAATCATTTCAAAACTTTTCCCACCTTTAATGTGACCTATAACCTGTACAATGCAGTTGAAAAGCAAACAGATCTGTTAAGGGAAAAAATATAAAAAATAAAAAATGCACAATAAGCTGGTTGCATAAGTGTGCACACCCTTAAACTTATACTTTGTTGAAGCACCTTTTGCTTTAATTACAGCATTCAGTCTTCTTGGGTACACACCTGCTATCAAAGTGACTTTGATTAATCCCAAATAAAGTTCAGCTGTCCTAATAGGATTTTCCTGACTTTTACTCAGTTGCCTACTGCAGCAAAAGCCATGATTTGCAGAGCGCTTACACAGCATCAAAGGGATCTCATTGTTGAAAGGTATCAGGAGAAGGGTACAAAAAATTTCCACAGCAATGGATATACCATGGAACATAGTAGTCATCAAAAAGTGGAGAAAATATGGGACAACAGTGACGTTGCAAAGAACTGGATGTCCCTCCAAAATTGATGAAAAGACAAGACGGAAACTGGTCAGGGAGGCTGCCAAGAGACCTACAGCAACATTGAAGGAGCTGCAGGAATTTCTGGCAAGTACTGGTTGTGTACTACATGTGACAACAATCTCCCATATTCTCCATATGTCTGGCCTATGGGGTAGGGTTGCAAGGCGGAAGCCTTTTCTTACACTGAAAAACATCCAGGCCTGGCTAAAATTTGCAAAATAATACAACAAGTCTCCCAAAAGTGTATGGGAAAATGTGTTGTGGTTTGATGAGAACAAGGTTGAACTTTTTGGCCACAATTCCAAAAGGTACGTTTGGCACAAAAACAACACTTCGCATCACCAAAAGAACACCATCCCCATGGTGAAGCATGGTGGTGGCAGTATCATGCTTTGGGGCTGCTTTTCTTAAGCTGGAACTGGGGCTTTAGTCAAGGTAGAGGGAATTATGAACAGTTCCAAATACCAGTCACTTTTGGCCCAAAACCTTCTGGAGTCTGCTAGAAAGTTGAAGACGAAGAGGAATTTCACCTGTCATCATGACGATGACCCCAAGCATACATCCAAATCAACAAAAGAATGGCTTCACCAGAAGAAAATTAAAGTTTTGGAATGGCCCAGCCAGAGCCCAGACCTAAATCCAATAGAAAATCCCTGGGGTGACCTGAAGAGGGCTGTGCACAAGAGATGCCCTTGCAGTCTGACAGATTTGGAGTGCTTTTACAAGGAAGAGCGGGCATATAGATTTGTTTTTCAATTGAATTGTACAGGTTATAGGTCACTAAACATGGGAAAAGTTTTGAAATGATTTTTTTGGGTCTCATTTTTTTTTATATCTCAAAAACCTGGCGTTTTAACAGGGGTGTGTACACTTTTTATATCCACTGTATATGCAATTTTCCAAATAGCTGTGGCATACTGTTCGGTTATAGAGCGGTTTATAAGTATCAACACAGGGAAGGCAATAACATCTGCTGTTAATTTTAGATATTCTGCTTGCACGTTATCTGCTGCCAGTGAAGTGGGTTTCAAATTCTTTAATAGTTTTGCAATAGTTTGTTTTGGGACTGTCTGAAATGAGAATGCATCAGCATGTCTCTGAACTACATTTTCTGCAATCACAGAAACAATCCCTTTTGGTCACAGCTCTTACCAGCAGTTGTGAGATTCTTTATCACACAGAGAGAATATGACAGGTTTGTTACAGTTATGTTGGAAAAAGGGGATAGAAGATGTGTGGCACTCTGACAAACAATAAACAAATGGAGATGGCCATGTTGCTTCAAGTGAACTATTGAAGCTACTCTGCTTTACTGCATTAGCAGGTTTGCTCATCATAGTGCTGCATACAGATCATATAAGTATTACAGAATATCTCTGCATGCTTTTAAACGTTTGTAAGGACTAGGCATCTGATAGAAATTCTGGATGAATATTCTTAAAAGCATGCAGGCAGTCATAACTATAAAAAAACAAAGAATTACAACCATAGGACTAAGTCCTGATTTCCCCTTCCAGTTATCAGAAATTCTTTAAATTCCCTGTCATTTTAAATTGTGTTAGAAGGTAAACTTTTTTAAACCTTTCTATACCTCATCACCCTTTCTGTAAGGAAGAACTTTCCACTTTTCACCTCTTATTTGTCTTACCGTCAGAAAGCTACCCATTTTCAGTGCAGGGCTAAGGAGAAAAGCTCCAGAAAAATTCCAGCATCACATAAAGAAAACAGTAAACGGAGATATACAACTAATCAACAAATATGCAAAGTTTAAAAGCTCTGGAAAAAAATTACTTAAAGAACATATTAAACAGAGATATACAAGGAATCAACAAATACACATTTAAACAGAGTACTATTAATTAATAGCAGCTTTATCTGAAGAGTTATGAAATATATTTGGAAAATAACTTGGAAGAATGAGAAAAGGTGGAAATGGTAGATTAGTATTAAGAGGTGAGATAAAAAGTTATAGAACAGGTAGAAGGAAGGAGAGAGAGAGGTGGACAAGGAGGAGATATTGGACCAATACACAAGAGTAGAGTGCGTGGAAATAATAGGAAATAGAAGGGGCAGGGCATTTATCGTCCAGAAGTTGTGCATCTACAGAGCCAGGTATCTGTTTGGTATTCTCTAGCTTGTGCCTTAAAGGAGTTGTTGTTTACTGTGCTTCTTAGAGAGAGAGTGGGAGAGAGAGAGAGAAGGGAAGGGATTTCAAAATGTTGGCCAGGAAAGCAGAGTACTGAGTTATTTGCTTTTGTAACAGTTAATAATATTTTTGTCACTAGGTCTCAGATGTCTACTTGGGTTATAAAGTTGGAGAATATTTTTCAAACTAGAGCATTTGTCTAGACAATAGATGAGTTTGAGACATGATGAGTTGGAAAAGTGTAAGGTAATATCTTGCCTCTAACCACTGAAGGCTTTTTTAGGCCAGATAGTGATGTGTTTATAATGATGATTGGCATGCCACCTTATTATAACACTGCTCCAAGAATGAGAGTTGAGTGAATTTTAGGTCATTTGCCAGTCTCTGCTAACACTAACAGTTTTGTCCTTTTCAAACCTAACTTCCTTCATTTATTACTAAATCATGCTCTGGTTTACAATTGAAGAGTGTTTTGTTTTTTGTATTTTTTTTATTCGTGTTCGTAGACAGCACACTCTACTTCCCACTACCATGTTAATTAATTTGCTTTGAACATTCTTTCACAGCCTTCCATGCTTCATTTTTGGGCTAATCATTACTCCATGATATTTGTGTTGCTTTTTGTTCAGTAACTTTAGTCCTTCCAATATTCATGTTGTTAAGTTATCCAGAAGTACATAATCTTTCTTTTTTTGTTGTTGTCAGCAGGATTGGCCTAGTGTCTCTGCTTCCTGCATCAAACTGACCCATTCATTCTTCCATTGAGGCTAGAGCACTCTGGCCAATTTGTTCCCTAGTAGAGGTGAGAGTTGGTTTCAGAGAGTAGGCTTGTCCACAGATCACGTAGACTGTCTATTCCCACTCCCTCAGCAGCCTTTGAGTTCCACTATAATTACCTTGAGAGGTACAAGTACAGTTACATGCATGTGAAACCTCACGACCAAATGGCACAGCACTTGCACTGAAGACACACTAAGCTCTTCATGCTACAGGTGATACATCTGTGTTGCCAGCCACCTCCCTCCCCTCAGGATGGGTGAGCTGGTAGTAACCACCCTCTCCCATCCTCCTTCACTCGGTTTCTCCAGCTCCCAGGCCACTAGTCAAACACTAGTTGTCAAAGGTGCAATCAGGAGGTAACCCAATCTGTGATGGGGCCAGTCAATCTTGCATTTTTAAACTTAACAGTGTAAGAAACTTCTCTGTGTGGAAGATTTTCAATCCATATAAATATATATATATATATATATATATATATATATATATATATATATAGTTAATAACTGTATGTTAATCAGGTCAGATAAATCTGATTAATATACTATGATTAATATACAGTGATTACTAGATATATATGGATTGAAAATCTTCCACACAGAGAAGTTTCTTGCACTGTTTTGTTTTTGGACCCACTATACTTGTTTATTGGGTTGTTTGAGACTCTGGGGATAGCACAGAGATTACTTGCATTTTTAAACTTAAAAATTCAGCCGTCGAAGCCGGACTATTTTCACTGGGAAGTGCCATTTAGTTTCACTGCATCCATCCTGAGTTTGAAAATGGTCTCAGGGAGTTGGATAACTGTCAGGGAAGAGACTTGATAAGTTCTCCTCACCCTTGGTAAACAGTGCTAGTCCAGTTATTATTTGTAGCACTTTAGCATGGCCAGAATGAATGCTGTAGCATGGTTAGGGGCCAGGTTTTATTTGGACATATGTGTAAGTGTACTCATATAATGCACTCTGCCGTTTAAGAATGAAAACGTTATCTGATTCCCTGATGTATTTCACCCAGCTGTGCAAACACAGTTCCTCAACAACAGTCAGGAGAAATTCAAAAGCAGGGAAACTTCACAAGGGAGTGAGGATGGGTGTGCTATGGAGGCTGGAGGGCTTAATATGTCAGAAAATCAAGAGAATGGGGGCCATAGGTATGTGGCCCATTACAAAAATAATTAAAAAAAGTTGTATCTCTCTTCTCTTGTTATGTACACTAATTGTGGTTAGCATAAACCAAACACTACCTTTTATCATGGAATCATTTTCTGCTTTTTAAATGTACGAGTTCCTAGCATCTTGTTTGGACATCATAAAAAAGTATAGTGTTTAAATTAATTTAGAACAATGGTTATAATATCAACCACTAATTGTTCTGTATTGCTCCTAGTTGCTGGTTAATGTAGACCAGAGGCATCTTTCTGAAGCACGCAGCAGAATTTTATCTGTTCTTCATATCATCATGTCCTCAGTGACCCTTTTGTGGAGTATCTTGCACCAGGTTGACTCTCCAAACAGAACACTGTCAGAAGCAGCTGCATCTGTCACGATGATTAACCTTGGGTCTACTAAGGTATAAACCTCAAGGATTTTTTTTCACTGAATTGTGTTTAAAATGCACATAGACAAAATAGAACATGACAGGTATAAATTTAAAGGCCTTAAAAACCATATTCATCAGTAGTATGAGAGAATAGTGTAAACTCTTGTTTAAGTAAATGTCTTTACCAATGATGCTATAAAAATGAATAAGTAACAGAAACCTTGAATGAAGGCAGTAACTACAAAAACTTCAGAGTCCAGCTTTTTCTAAAAGGAAATTAATTCTGTTTTACCATGCATTTTGTGACTTCTTGTAATATAAATGTAGATTGTATGTAATACTTTACTGCTTGGTTTTGTAAAAATGGTCTCTATTATTTTTCAGACATCCCTGCTTTCTTATTTACCTCTCTTAGAATGCAGTGTTTGTTTTTAGAAGATATTGTCTTTCTTAGTTACCATGTTTGGAGTAAAATGTTTTCTGGAGACCTTGGTTTTGAGGTGTGCTGCCTTATATGGATCTACAGTGAAGGAAAAAATTCATAAGAGTGAGCAAGATGGCAAAACTCTCTGCAGTGGGAGTCAAGTTCAAAGCATAAAATACATTATTCACTCTGGTTCTGCAAGTCTAGATGTCAGTTTGACTCCTGTTCTGACAGAGGCAGCTATGGGAGAGGCAGTCCCTTTCTGCAGAACAAGGCAGCTTATGAACCCTTTACTGACAGTCAACTCCAGAATCCCTGAAGGTCTGTCTGACTGCTGCACTCTGGAGGCAGACAGGGGATGCATATCCCTCTACTCAGTCTGGTGATTCTCTTTCACACAAGTCAAGTGGATAAGAAGGATTATATCCAGAGGCTATCACATTCCATTTTTGGAAACTCTTCCTCCACTGTCCAGTTCTTTGCTGGACATCCCTCCCAACCAGGTAAAGGCCACTTTGCATGAGGTTCTCCCTCTGCTACAAAAAGGAGCCATCCAGGAGATTCCACCAGACTAGACTATACTGGGGTCAGGGTTTTATTCAAGATTCTTTCCGGTTCCAAAGAAATCCAAAGGCCTCAAGCCAGTACTGGATCTCAACCTTCTGAACAAATATGTAGAAAAGACCCACTTTTGGATAGTCTTGGTGGGGTCAATTCTTCCCTGTCTACAGAAGAACAAATGCATGTGCTCCATAGAGCTCAAAGACACTTACCTTCACATAAAGACTGTGAAGGATTCCAGGAGATTTTTACATTTCCAGTTAGGAGACCGTCATTATCAGTTCAGAGCCTTGACATTTGGTTCTCACCTCAGCCCCTATGGTGTTTGTCAAATGCATGGCTGTCATAGCAGCCCATCTACATCTCCAGGGGTAAAGAATATTTCTGCACTTGAACAGCTAGCTCCTGGCTACCCCCTTGATGGGAACAGGTCAAGGACTACTTCCTTCAGCTTTGTCTTTCCTTGGATCAGTCTGGCGAAATCTGTCCTGAATCCCACTCAGCGCTTAACATTTCTAGGATGTCATTCAGGCAAGATAGAATCCTATTCTTAAGATCCACAATAGAGAATCTTCTGTGTACAGAACACCCTTCAGCACACCCAGTTCTAAGAGTATTGGGCCTCATGGCTTCCTTAGTATTGATGGTACAATTTGCTGAATATCACATTAAATCCGTCAATGGCTCCTACAAGTCACCATGGGCTCAGAGATAACATCCATAATCATAACACAGTCATGCAGTAACCATCTACAGTGGTGGCTGTAGTCCATGCTAGTGGCAGCAGGCAAATGCTTTCAGGTTTCATCTGCAAAAGCAATGATAACCACAGACGCATCTTGTCTTGAGTGTGGAGGGAGTGGCATGGTTCAAGATCTTTAGATGCACACAAAAAGAGGTTTGTCTTCACATAATGTGCTTCAGAAGAGGGCAATTCTCCTTGTGTTACAGGATTTATAGGACTACCTTTTGTCTGGGAGTGATAAATATTCAGATGGACAACATGACAGTAGTCTGGTATATAAACATGGGGAAACCAAATTATACCCATTATGTTGCGTGACCACCTTTTGTCTGGGAGTGATAAATATTCAGATGGACAATATGACAGTAGTGTGGTAAAACAACTGGAAACCAAATCACACCCATTGTGTCACAAGGCCATGAGGGTGTGGCAGCAAGCAATGGTCTGTCACCATTTTCTGACAGCAGCACACATTCCCGGGCTACACAGTGACTTGGTGGATTGCATCAGCAGGGATCTCCTTTTGCTATATGAGTGGTCCCTCAATCCAGGTATTGCCAAGAAGATATTAGATTGCTGGAGCACTCCTTGCTGTTCCTTCTTTGCAACTCTCCAAAACACAAAGTGCAGCAGCTGTTTCACCATAGCTTCCCCTCCAGGACAGCCACCCTGGGCACCTCTTCTTCCCCTGATGATCAGATTTCTTCAGAAGGCCCTATGGTGTAAGGCCACTGTCATCCTCATAGCCCTATTTTGACCCAAACAAATGTTTTCCCCTTCTCAAGCCTCACTTGAAGGAGCCCCTTTGGCTGGTAGATCTGCTTTAGGATCTAGTCACTCACCCCTCTGGGGAGCTTCACCTGAACGTTCCCAACCTGATTCTAACTGCTGAGTTTCTCCATTTTTAGTGATAACGAGCAATACTTTACTTCCCATGGATGTGGTCCACATTATCACCATCACAGAACCCTTTGACCTAAAAGGTTTACCACAGTGAATGGAAAAAGTTTACTGCATATGCGGAATCTCAAAATACTGAGCCATTTTCATCTCTTATTGGGGACATTCTCCTTTTTCTCACCACCCTAGTCCACTCTGGCTCAAATTTCTCAGCTGTTAAAGTTCGGTTGGCAGTTATTTCTTCTTTTCTGTTGATTTCAGTGATCATTCAGTGGCTTCCCACAGACTGTATAAAGCTTTCCTCAAAGACAGGGTCTTTCTATGACATCTGATAAGGGACCTGGTGCAACCTTGGGATCTAAATTTCATCCTAGAAGCCATGTCCAAGCATCCATTTGAGCCTGCTGCTTCTACCTAAATGCTTGTCTTGGAAAACTATCTTCCTTGTTGCTGTCACATCAGCAAGAAGGATATCAGAACTTCATGCTCTTTCATCTGTCTTTTGCTGTATCACTTTTCAGAAAGATAGGGTCATGTTAAGAAAAAGTAATTATTTTTTACCAAAAGTGGATGCTGAGACTACCATTTATTAACCCATTCATTTACCTGTGTTCTCCCCTAACTATCAGAATAAAGGGAAATACATCCTTCAGACATTGGACATTCGCAAACAACTCGGCTTCTATCTTCATATTACAGTTTTTTTTAAGGAAAGATGAAAAGTTGTTTGTACCCTTTGCTCAGAACAAACTAGCTCAGAACAAACTAGGAAAGAAAGTATTCCAAATATCACTGTCAAGATGGTTATTGGATTGCATCTACTTTGTCTATTCACTTTTTAAAAAAATCTTTGGCTAACAAACCCAGGGGGTATTCTCCCAGGGCTTTGGCAGCATCCACAGCCTTTTCCAGGTCACATTCCCTGTATGTTATTTGTGAAGCAGCAGTCTTCTATGCATACCTTCATTAAGTACTAAAAATTGGATTGCACATCTAGAGCTAGAGCTTTCTTTGGAGCTTTCATCCTGAATGGTCTTGTGTTGTGAGGCCACCCAAGTTTTCCGTAGCTGGGAATTTCAACTCATAAGTCAGGTCGTATGGACTGAATTAATAGGAAATTAAAGTTATTTGTCTACCATAATGATATAATTCCTTTTATTCCAGTCCATCTGATACGACAACCTGCCCTCCTTCCCCTTCCCCGTTGACAGTCTATATACCTTAAGGTGTGTGTCTTCTTATTCCATGAGTCCAAGGCTGTACAAATCAGGGACTTACTCTTTAGGCAGGAAACTCAGTCTAAGTTACAAGGAATGAGGGCATTGTGGCAAGGAAAGATTCTAAGAAGCCCTAAATTTGCCAGATCGGATTAAAATGTTCATACATCTTATCGAGGATTGAACTGAAAGGGTCAATCACTATGGTAAGTATATAACTTGCATTTTTGTTTGGACTTGGGGGAAGAGCCTAAGTCATAATTATGACTTCCCTTGCAACTGTGTGCCTTTGGCAAGCAAATTCCACTTGCTAACACAAGTACTAAGTGTTCACTCTGTGGACATCTGCAGTGTAACATTGAGAATTGCTCCATTTGTGTCCTGTTTAACAGTGGTATCAGTTGGCATTGAAAAAAGGCAGTTCAAAACTTCCTTATGTCTTAGAAGCTATCTTTCCTTATGACTTATATTCTGTTAGAGTTTCTACATCACCTTATGCTGCCTTCTCTTCTAAACACATTATATGTAAATAGAAAGTTGGAAAATTTAGGCATACTTTCTTTAAGAAATTGGATTTTATGTTGAAATTTGTTAAAGGAGCATCTGAGACTGAGTTTAAACAGAGTAAAAGGGTTTATCTGCTGGAAATAAGGTGCATGTGTGAAGTAGGAGTGCTTCAGAGTCCACACATTGTGTGTCAAAGATTATTGTCAGAGTTAAAGATGTTTTCAGGTGAAATTAACTCATTCACACCTCTAATACTTATTTGATATCTTTCTTTTAACACCCATAGCTCCTTATGCCATCATAACATCTTTTTTGTAGATGGCTTCCTTATCTAAATGACTTAATTATTAACAGCATTTGAAAAGGCAATGTGTATGAAACAAAATTACACTAACAATGTTTAATCTTATATGCATTGCAGTGGACATATTAACTACTGTTTATCACGTGTTCTTATTTTCGTATCTGCATTCATATTTTTATAGCTGAGTAGACATTGTTATTGTATTATGTTGCATGAAATGTCATGGTGGGAGATGGAAAAATACACCATCTATGGCCATGTATAATGCACTGTACTGCAGATTTTGCCAGTTTGTTATAAGTATGAAGATATGCACTATTTTCATATGTACTTTAGTATTTCCAAGACCGGTTGACTTACAAACTATTGTATGACTTCACATTAAATTTTAGATGATTTTTGAAGAAAATTGTCACTGATAAGTGCAGTACAAGTTGTACAGGGTAAGAAATACTGAGTGTTTAAATAAATCATGAAAATACAAATAACTGTTCATATTTCCGTAAGTATCTCAATATACAAGCACTCAGAATGGAATTTCTTGCCATCTGGGAAAGTTGAAGTCATTCATCTTATCACTAAGCCTCCTTTTTCCCATTTTTACATGGGATCGTGTGTTGCATTTGCTGTCGCCATCTCTGTCAGTTGACAGCTACTTTTCTATATTCTTTGACAGTCATGCCTGACTGTCAAAGATCTTCTATTCTGCAGTCTCTCCTTCCCTCTGTTGGGTGTCTTTGTCTCCTTTTTACTTCTCCCAGTCTCTTCCAAATCTTCTTTACCAAATTGTTTTTTGCTTTCCTGCATGTTACTGAACCACAGTAATCTTTTCCACTTGATCTTCTTTCTCTGCAATAGAGGCTACTTCAACTTCTGTAGTGATGTCCTTGTTTCTTCATTTATTCCACAGTCATGAACTTTCATGGAAAAACTCAAGCATGGCTGACAAAATGCTACTGACACTATATGACTATGAATATACCGTTTCAAAGACATGCAGTGAGTCATTTGTGAAAATTTAGAGAAAACACAATTCTGTATTTTTTGCATTATTTGTTACAGCATTAATACAAAGACTGTGACTGCAGTCACTATTATCATTATAACGAAAACTTTTGTACTGAGCATTACTGCATTTCTGTGTTTTTTAATAGTATTTACTCTTCATTAGATGTTTACATTTGTTTGGCTTATGCTTTAACTTGATTTTTAAAAAAATATTCAAGGAATCTAATGATTTATGTAGTCTGCTAGGTAAAATTTGCTTTCATTAAATCACTCACAGCTAGTACCTTGCTGTGTACTTCCATTTGACACCCATAGCTCCGTATGGTATTGTGACGTTTTCTGTGACTGGATTTCTTAACTGACTGACTTGCTATTTACTAATAGGCAACATCTGAAACAGCAGGGTCTAATAAAATGGTGCTGAGAGTGTTAATCTAGGATGTACTTCTGTGGAGATATTAGCCATTGTTTGACACCTCTTATTCATACTTGCATATTTATATTCATATTTTCATAACTGAGTAAACCTCATGCATAGTGTGAAATGCCATGGTGGGAGATGGAAAAAATTACCCTGTCACCTCCATGTTTAATGGACTGTGCTGGAGATATTGCTAGTTGTTTACTAATAATTATGAAGAAATGCAGTATTCCCTTATGTACATTAGAGGAAACCTTAGATGATGATGAAGAAAATTGCCATTGATATCTGACTTGTAAGTTGTGCAAATAGACATAATTGTATAAATATTTCCGTGAACAAGCACTCAAAAAGATTATTGCTGTTGTGTAAAAAGTTCCATTCAGACTGAACAGAAGTGGTGCTGATCCTCTGCATGTAGTTGTACAGTTTCAAAGGTATGAACAATTGTTTGTGAAAACTTATAGGAAGTGTATTTCTCGAATTTTTGTTTTTTTTTTGCATTATGTGAATTTTCTGGCTTTCTAAGTGCTTTTTCCTTCTTTGTCTGCTGATCGTCGGGTCCTAGTGATGTAAGGCTCAAGCCCATTCATTCTTAGAGGCAGGAGGCTCGACCTACACCCAAGCAAGAGCCAACAGGAGCAAGCTGTCATCTAAACAACCACAGAGGAGTTTGTGCATCTCCTGGTGCCTGTTTCTCCATCTGTCTGCTGTGGGAGGTCATCATTGTCTCTGCAGCCTGAGCATCTGGTTTACCTCCCAAAGACTGGGGACATTTATAGTTTAGGATAAACCCAGCAGTCTCCAGGCTGGGTAAGTATTCAACGCAGTTCCCGTTTGCAGCCTTGTGTCACTGAAAGCTTTGGGACGCTGGTATTTCTGTTATGGCTGTAACTCCATTTTTTAATTTCTCCAAATCTTTTGGCTTTCTAATACCATGATGGGAATGGACCCCATTCCTATGTCAAAGTACGATTAAAGTTCATGAAATTAGTATTGTTTCACTCTGATGTCAGCCAGTAGTGCTCTTCACAGCACCTGCACTGTGTCCAGTAATGACTCCTCCTAAAATTCATACAGGTACATGTATTGGTAATGGGTCCCCATCAGTTTGCCAACATTCCAGAATGCCGACAACCATATGGCCGACACCATATGATTGACATTTGGAATGCCGACAATGCGGAACCGGCATCTCACCATAGTGCAGAATGGAAAGACTTCCATTCCTGCACTGTAGTGCAATCTCGGAGTTGGTATATTAAAGTTATGGAGGGGGGGGAGAGCCCCCATGTTAGCAGTTTAAAGGAAATTTTATTTTCCTTTTTTGTGGACTTCTTACAATGTCGGCATTCTGGATATCGATCATATGGTGTCGGCATTCTGGAATGTCGGCATTGTGTAGAGGATCCATTGTTAACATATCTAAATACGATTGTAGACTCTTTTTTTATAAGATCCGTTGCTCCTACTACTATTGGAACTGTCTGGGTGTCTTTCTTCCACATTGCTCTTGTTTATGCTTGCAAATCCTGATATTTATTACTTTGTGTCTGTCTTTACACAGGACACTGTAGTCACTGGGTGTGGCGATTTCAATGATCAGTGCTACTTTTGTCTTTTCCCAGACCACTGTATCTGGTTTTCTAGCATCTATCTTTTGAACTGTTGGTAATGGATGATCCCATGTGATGTATACTTCATCATTTTCTATGATGCTTTGTGGCTCATATTTTCAGTGTTTTTCAGCCAATTCAGTACCATAATGTTTGCACAGTCCCCAGTGCAGCAGTCTCACCACATTATTATGCCTTTCAGTGTACAGTCTTTCTGCCATTAGTATGTCACAACCAGCAAAGAGGTGTGCAACTGTTTCCAATTCTGCTTTACAAAACCTACATTTCTCTTTTTCTCCCACATGTTCAATGGACTTTGTAAACCAACGTGTACATAGCCCACTATCTTGGGCTGTCAATATTAACCTTTCAACTTTTGGTTTAAATTTGCTTCTCCTTAACCATTCTTGCATTTGTTCCTGATCAACATGAGGTTCTTCCAGAAGTTTTTTATACTTACAACTATATTTATGCTTTTTCCACATTTCTTGCCTTCTCATCTGGTCCTTCACAGTATATTCTTTCTTTTTGGCACATTCAGTTCCTGCCTGATTTTTATCTACTTCTGGTTTGATTTCCATTCCTGCTTGATGCCGATGTGCTTCTGCTAGCCTAAGCAGGGAAGTCATCTTAGATTTATTCCCCTCATGTTTCAAAACGTTCACTATGTTTGAATCTTGTGAGGTCAGCAGGTATGTGTGGAGTCCCACAATTGCAGATGTGTACATGTAATCAATTTCAAGGAGGCCCATCCCTCCTTTGGAACGGTGAATATATAATCTTGGTATACACTGATTTTTATAAATTATTTGGTGAGCGTGAAACATCCTTCTTGTTTTCCTGTCTAATCTATCTAGCACATTTAGGGGCCAGTCAATCATTCCAAAACTGTAAGTTAGGGCAGGAAGAGCAAATTGGTTTATAGCTTGGATTTTGTTCCTAGATGTCAGTGCTGTTTTCAGGATTAATTTAAGTCTTCTAAAGTACCCCTTACTAAGTTTTATTCACATTTGCTCATGTTTTATTGTTGATCCTTCATCAATTCCCAAATATTTATACACTCCCTCTTGTTCAAATTCTTTTATATCACATTCTTCTCCTAAACTGATGAAGTTATGTAGTCCAATCTCGCCTACATTCTTACCTGTGGGTTCGGAGCCGAATATTGGCTCCGACTCAGCCAAACTTTTCTAGCTCGAAGTCTTTCTGTTGCTGCATTGCTCCATTTCCCCAGATCTCGTTTGCCGCTCGTGTAGCTCGGATGTGGTCTCGCTCTTGGCTGTGGCTAAGTACCTTTTTTCTTCTTCTTGAGAGAATTTATTACAAACAAAAAGCTATTTTAATAGCTATTTTCTAGTTTGCTGTTTTGTGCATAATTTGTAGTGTGATTGTTTTTGTGGTATCCCACTAGCTGTTCCAACGGGCTAGGCCCATTTCAGTTAGAGGACCTAGTCTGTCCCCTTGCTTGTTCCTGTGTGTGTCTGTCTAAAACCATTTAAATTAGAGGTTTTTAGTGTATGTTCCCTTGTTGTGTGTGCTTGTTGGTCTAAAACCATTTAATTTAGAGGTTTTAGCCCTAGCCGCCTTAGTGTGTGTCCGTTCTGAGGATTCTTTGTGCAGTTGGTTTGTGGTAAATTTGTTCCCACGCTTAGTGTGGCGGTTTTTGTGACTGTGTTTTTTCTCCATTTGGTCCAGTACCGTGACCCTCTGTATTGGTAATTGTGATTCTATCAAGATGTCTAAAGATTCCAAGGAGCATAAGCCTTCGGGTTTTCAAAAATGCTCTAAGTGTGGTTATAAAATGTCCATCACCTATGGACACTCTGTATGTGTCTATTGTCTGGGAGCAATCCATCTGCAGGAGTCTTGCAGCTTCTGCCATGCTTTTAGTCCCAGGGTACTTCAGGAAAGAAAGAATAAGTTAATTCTGAAGGGACTCTTGAAACCCTCGTTCGAAGAGGGCCTGGAATCTGCTTCCAGCTCAAAATCAAAATCCACTAAGTCAAAAAAGAGGTCTCCAGCTCCTTCAGTCTCCTTGGGGCCACCGGAGAAAGTAATCAAACTAGCTTCGACCTCCTTGGTTCCATTGTCCTCGGGGCCGCAGGAAGTGTCGGTGTTGATGGAACCGGCGTCGGCTCCAATTATATTGGAACCTCTTCGGAGCTGGTCACCCAGTACTAGACATGTTTCACCTGAGAGGATATCTTGATCTCCCTCCCTGATCTCCAAATCCTCCAGGACACTTTCAGATGTGGATGTTGATAGGGTGGTGCAGAGACTCCTTCAGTCACCGGTTTTGGCTAAATTGTTCTCAGCTCCGTCCCAGTCAGCTCCGAAGCCCGTCCTGATACCTTCTTCGATTCTTCCTCCTCCGAGCGCATCTCTGTCTTTGGAGCCAGAATGCTCCACTCCATGTGATGTTTCTAGGTTGGTTCCGATGGCCCCTCTGGGCTTATTGGTGCCGACATCAGCTCCGACCCCATCGGCGCCATCCACGGGATTCAGGACTCTGGTTTCTTCAGTCGGGCCTGAGGGAGAGGCTTCGGGACATCTATCAATTCCTAGTGTCCCTCTCGGTGCCTCGGCTTGGGGAACCCCGACTCCTGTCATGGCCTCGGAGGCTGGTCGGTCCTCGGATTCCAGAGGGCCAGCCTTCGAGGCCATGCGGAGTGCGCTGGCTAGATCGTCAGCTACATCATGCGGGTCGGTCATTCTGTCCCCTACCACTCTGGTGCGGGTCTCTGATCACCACCTATCTGTAGACAGCGGAGCACCTAGGCCTCAGGATACCCCCACGAGTGGTCCCCAAGTTTCTGAGGGCCCCTCAGAGTTTTTGCCTGAGGAGCTCTCTAGAAAGAAAACGAGCAAGAGCAAGCACATAGACTCCCAGGATGAGTCTCTCACCTCAGATACTGACCTCGAGGAATCGGAGGGGTCCCCCAAGTCATCCTCTGAGGATGTTTCTTTCTCTGACATCCTGGAGATATTGAAACAAAGAGGTGACTGGCCGTCCAAAGCCCCCTTCGGGGAAGAGTCAGTCTTCCTGTAGGCCTTTGGTGCTCAGCCCTCTGCCTCCTGGGTGTCCCCACCCTTTGACGAGCTCTTGGATTTAATTTGTCGGAGGGTGTGGGAGAACCCTGATTCTGGGAACCCATACCCAGGAGACCCAATAAATTTCTCTCTGCTCCCCCGGGTAAGGAATTTTTGTCCAAGGGAGTCCCTGTGGATGCCATGGTGGTGGCAGTGGCCACCCAGAAGGAATTAGCCGAGACTTCTTCCTCCGTCCATCCTCCTAACAAGGAGTCTAGGACCATGGACCAGTACGGGAAGCATACCCTTTCATCAGCAACCTTTACCTTGCGGTCGCTGATCTATTTATCTCACTTTACTTGGCTCGAGAGAGATCTCCTCAAGGAGCTAGGAGATACTCTCACAGGTAACGTTCCTGAGGCGGTGGCCCAGACAGTTAACACCCAGATGTCTACCCTCAATTCCATCATTAACTCCTCCATGAGGCTAATTTCATATGCAGCCGAGGGAGCGAGTAGGGCAGCAAGCTCAGGAGTCGCCCTTAGGAGGCAAGCCTGGATGCGCCTTTGTCATTTCGCGGAGGCCTTCAAGTCTTCATTCACTGACGCCCCCTTTGATGGTTCTTCTTTGTTCGGAACCAAGGAGAAAGACACCCTCACCAGGTGCGAGCAGGAGGGAAAAACTCTGTCTGCTATAGGGGTCCACTTTTCCCTTCCCTCTAGAGAGTCTAGACCTTACCCCAAGGCCCAGAGGGGTGGGAAGATGTGGTTCAAAAAATCACAGAGGTTTTTTCCCGGTGCACAAGGTGAGCCCCCCTACAGAGGCGGGGGGGGGGGGTAATTCAGGAAGACGTCACCCTAGAGGCAGAGGGGTCCCCGCAATTCGGGAGACCACGATTCCTTTCGTGGCTCTCCCTACCATCGCTCCTGATGGGAGGCCCGACTGTGCGTTTCCGGAGCCAGTCGGGGGTCGAATATCGTTATACCCAGAAGCCTGGCAAAGCATCACCCAGGACCAATGGTTATTACGAATAATTTCCGGAGGTTATACCATCCCCTTTTCATCAGATTCCCCTCTAGTCAGAAAAATCCTGGACGTTCCACCCAGTCAAAGGGATCACGCAGCTTTAGAGGTTAAGCTGCTAGAAAAAGGAGCCATCCAGCATGTCCCCTCAGACCAGATCGGATTAGGGACTTACTCAGGATTCTTTTTGGTGCTGAAAAGAACAGGGGACCTGAGACCCATATTAGATCTCAACCAACTGAACAACCATGTACAAAAGTCCAAGTTCCGTATGGTCACATTACAATCAATTCTCCCATTGTTGGGAAAAGAAGTATGGATGTGCTCCATCGACCTCAAGGATGCTTGCTACCATATCAAAATGGACAAGGCATCCAGGAGTCACCTACACTTCTGGCTGGGAGCCAGTCATTTTCAGTTTCGAGCCCTGCCCTTTGGTCTCACCACAGCCCCCAGGGTGTTCACCAAGTGTATGGTGGTGGTGACAGCTCACTTGAGACATCAAGGATTCCAAGTGTTTCCGTATCTGGATGACTGGATCCTCACTGCCACCACCAGGCATCTACTAATCCAAACCGGGGACGCTACCATCACTCTCTGTCAACAGTTGGGCATAACACTGAACTGGGAAAAATCTGCCTTGTTGCCCTCACAGCGTGTCATTTTTATAGGTGCAGAGCTAGACACTGTTCAAATGCAGGCCTTTCTACCACAGGAAAGAATCAGAGTCTTACAGCAACAGGTTCACACCCTGCTCCCCCTGAAAAGAGCGAAGGCAAGATGGGTTCTCCAACTCCTAGGGACTATGGCAGCAACAATCATGTTAGTTCCTCTGGCAAGATTACATACGAGGCTCCTTCAATGGCAACTCTTTGCTCAGTGGTCTCTCCAAAGACTTCCACTTTCCCACCCTATTTTACTCATGGACAGGTGCAAACAGGATCTCAGTTGGTGGCTTTGCACCAACAATCTGGACAGGGGAAAACCCTTTGTTCCGCCGCCCCCGATTGCCACGGTGACCACGGATGCCTCCCAGATGGGGTGGGGGGGCATTATCTTGGCAGGACAGTCCAAGGCACGTGGCAAGAGCTCGAGATACATCTGCATATCAACGTTCTAGAGATGAGAGCAGTGCTACTTGCGTTGCAGTCACTTCAGAGCTTTCTGCCTCTCGGGACTATTGCAATCCACTCGGACAATATGTTAGTGGTGTGATATCTGAACAAGCAGGGAGGAACCGAGTCATACCCCCTGTGCAGAGAGGCCATGTGAGTGTGGCAAGTGGGCAATATCTTCCCAACGGTTTCTGGTGGCAACGCACATTCCGGGGAAGTCCAATGTGATCGCAGACAGGCTAAGCAGAGCTATTCTGATGCCTTACGAGTGGTCCCTGAACCGTCTAGTTGCAGAACAGATCTTCAGCAGATGGGGTCAGCCTTGCTGCGACCTTTTTGCCAGCCCCCTCAATGCCAAATGCAGCAGCTATTTCACGTTGACCCCCCCCCCCAGGGGGAGTCACCCAGGGACGCTCTAGTCCACGATTGGCCCTCCAGTCTGCTATATGCTTTCCCTCCGTTTCCCTTGCTGTCAAAAGTGATTCAGAAAGCGCAATCCTTGGGAAACAGAATGATTCTGATTACTCCACACTGGCCTCATCAAGTTTGGTTCCCCTTTCTCCATCCCCACATCATGAACACGCCTTGGACTCTGGACCCACAACAAGATTTACTGACTCATATGTCAGGGCAGCTCCATCCCTCTCTGCGGACCCTCCGATTGACAACCTGGCTACTCCACTTCTGTCATTAGTTAGGCTTCATCACTTTTCATCTGAGGTAGTTCATATTTTATATTCCTCTCATAAGCCCTCTACTAGGAAGATTTATTCCAGCAAATGGAAGAGATTCTCTATTTGGGCTCATACCCAAGGGATTGACCCTTACACAGCTCCAATTGCTTCTGTCTTGGAGTTCTTGTCTATGCTTTTTCATCAGGGCTCAGCGTCCGCCACCATTAAAGTCCAACTGGCAGCGATCTCTAATTTTCATGTTGCTAATGAGCCTAGTCTTATGGCTCACAGACTCTGTAAGGCTTTCCTGAAAGGCACTCTGTTACTCCATCCCCCTGTCTCGGAACTTATCATGCCTTGGGATTTAAATTTTGTTCTGCAGGCTCTTACTTCACCACCCTTTGAGACTGCAGCTACTTGTGACTTCAAATTCTTGACCTGGAAGACTGCCTTTTTAGTAGCTATCACATCAGCCAGACGCGTCTCAGAGATTCAAGCTCTGTCTATCAAACCCCCATACTTGATCTTTCATAAGGACAGGGTTTCTCTTAGACCAAACCCTTCTTTTCTTCCTAAAGTGGCACGCATATCTAATCTTAATCAATCTATTGAGTTGCCAGTGTTCTTTCCCCAGTTTTCAAACAGGGCAGAATTTAAATTTCATCAGTTGGATGTACACAGACAGTTACGTTTTTATCTGCGCAGAACCAATGATCTCCGAAAATCTGATCAGCTGTTTGTTTCCTTTTCGGAAAACAGAATTGGGTCTTCTGTCTCCAAAATCACCCTATCCAGGTGGATATCCAATTGCATCTCTTTCATTTATTCTTCGGGGGGTAAAGACTTACCGTTTCCAGTCAAGGCTCACTCTACTCGGGCTGTATCTACATCAGTAGCCTATCAGACCAGACTCTCTATGGATGATATTTTGTGCTGCAGCTACCAGGGCATCTCCTCACACCTTTGTTACTCATTACAAATTGGACATGGTATCTAGGGGCAGGTCTTCCTTTGGTTCCATAGTACTCAGGAGTATCTTCCTCTGAGCCTCCCAGGATTTAGGTGCTGGGGACGCTGTCCCACGGGTAGGAATGTAGGCGAGATTGGACTACATAACATCAAGAAGTTATGTACTCACCATATCGATGTATGTAGTCCATCTTGCCTCACATTCTTACTTACCCTCCCACCTTCCCCCTTCCTGGAGGATCTGGAGGTTAGGTCTGGTTTTCAGAGCTCCCTTCACCTTTCGTTTATTCTTCTTTCCTTGGGTGTTGTTGTGCATGAGGTATGGATGTTGGTGTCCGCAGCAAACTAGATCTGGGGATATGGAGCAATGCAGCATGGGATACCATCTTAGCCCAACCAATAGAAAGACTTTGAGCTAAAAAAGTTTGGCCGAGTCGGAGCCGATATTCGGCTCCGAACCCACGGGTAAGAATGTGAGGTGAGATGGACTACATAAATCGAACGTTATGGTGAGTACATAACTTCTTGTTTTCTTGATGCTGCAGTTTTCCTGCTTTAAAGATTGCTTTTGCACATTTATCAAGACCAAATGACATTCTTATGTCATCTGAAAAAGTATTGACAACTTACAGTTGTGCTTTCAGCTCCTCATCTGATGTGCTGTACAGTTTCAAATCATTGACAAAGAGGAGATGAGAAGTCTTTGCACTTTGTTGTTTTCTAGGAGCCAAATTATAGCCATGACCTAAGCTGTTAAGTAGACAGCTTAATGGATTAAGGACAAGGCAGAATAGCAGCAGTGACAGAGAGTCACCCTGAAATTCCCCTTTGGATTTTTATCCCTGGAGTAATAAATCGTCCTTCATCATGGCTTAGATGTAAAATGGTCTGCTACTGTTTTATGGTCACTAAAATGTAGTCGATCAGTGTAGGGTGTATCTTATACATTTTTAAGCACTCTTTTGGCCATGAATGTGGGAAACTATCAAATGCTTTTTTGTAGTCAATCCATCCCTTACTTAAATTCTTCCCCTTTTTACAGTTCTCCACTATGACTTTATTTAACAAATGATCCTTTGTTATGTGTGACTTTCTTTTATTGCCCCTTTGTTCTATTGCCATAATTAAGTTTTCTTTTAAATGACTATAAACTCTGTTGGCATTAATTCCAGTGTATAGTTTATATGTCGGAAGCAAGTTATTGGTCTATAATTTTTAGGGTAGCTTGCAGGTTCACTGTTAAGTAGGAGCATTGTTTTTCCTGTTGTTAGCCAGGTTGGTGTCTGTTCGGGATGTGCATATAAATAATTCTTACTCGTGGCTAAATTTTCATGCAGAGATGTTAATATTTTTAACCAGAAGTTAGGTACTGCATCTGGGCCTTGGGTTTTCCAATTAGAGGCTTTTCTTAACTTTGTTTCAATCTCTCTGGTGGTTACTTCTTCCCATTTCATATCCTGTACCTTAAAACTTCTTATCTGAAGTAGTTAACTTCATTTGATCAGCACCCTGTGGGTATCGGATCCAATTCGGTTCCGAGCCGGCAGCTTTCCTAGCAAAAGATCTGAGCTCCAAGCTCCTCTCCCTACCCACAATGCCCTGCTACCTCCCTCTAACCCTCAGATCTCGTTTGCCGCGGCTTCTTGAAGCATCTGAGAATGAGCTCCTAGCGTTGGGTTTTGTGAGTTGAGTAGATTATTTAACTTTTTTCCTTTAAAATCTCTGTATTCTGAGTGTGTGTGGTACCCCTTTTCTCCCTTAATGTATCCGGGTAGTTTTATCTTTAGTTTAGTGTAGTTTTTAAATCCTCTCCCCACTTCTGTCTGTGTGTGAAGGAGTGTGCATGTGGGCCTATTCCTGTCAGTATGTCTGAGGGCCCAAAAGCGATTTTTTCTAAATGCTCCGAGTGTGGCCATAAGCTGTCCCCAGCGGATGGCTACACTTGGTGCGTTATTTGCCTGGACGTGGACCATCTCTCGTCAGGCTGCACTATTTGTGCAGCCTTCAACCCCAGGGCTTTGAGGGATAAGTGGACTAAGCTAGTCCTCACGGGCCTTTTGCCCCCGTATTCGGCTTCATCCTCCCCCCCCCCCCCTCTGTGGCGCCAGCCGCGGCTGTGGCTGCCTCACCGACTGTTCCCACTCCCCTGGCCGGGATTCAAACTCCCTCTTCGGCTCAGGAGGAAAGGCACTCCAGAAAAAAGGATAAGAAGGATAAAGAGCGTGAGAGGGACAGGCATCGTAGCCACAAGAGGTGGGCCGATTCAGGCTCCACCATCTAAGCAGCTTGCCTCCCCTCTTAAGGTCTCTGGGTCTTCCCCCTCCAGGCTTCGTTCTCCACGTTTCTCCCTGGAGCCGGAGGAGGAGACACAGTCACCTTCGAGGTCATCCAGGCGGCCTTCCCGGCCAGCCTCGGCAGCCTCATCCAGGTCAACTAGAAGTTTATCTGACGCGGACATGGATCGGATGATGCGTCAATTTCTTCAAGCCCAGCTGCAGATGGGAGTGCTCTTGCCTCCCACCCCTCCAGGGGTGGGGCTTGACCCCATTTTTCGACCCCATTGCTCCTTCTCCGACCCGCTACCGGGGTTCGGAGCTGTCGGATCAGAGTAGCTTCGGAGCCGGGGTGGTGTCAGCGCCGACAGTGTTTCCTACTTCGGCGCCGACTGTACCTTTGAGTTTGTCGGATCCATTTTTGGATCTGAGCTCTTGTGGCCGTGAGATGAGCATCTGATCCAGAGGGGTTAGTGTGCCTTCAGTCGGATCGCACTGCCCTTTCGGATCCGATCTGGTCATCTCCAGTGCCAATCCATGTGCCGGATCCGAGGGGGCTGCTTTCGGATCCTAGGGAGAGCAGCTCACCCTCAGCATTCGACGTCGTGGAGAGGGTCCTTTCGAGGGATTTGAGGTCCCAGGCTCTTGCTACGGATCCACCCTCCATTCCCTCTCAGACGGGCCTGTCTTCCATCACCCGGCCCTAGGGACAGCCTGCGCCTACGTCCCAGATGGTTCCCATGGAGGAACAGGACATTGTTGGTGAGCCCTCCTCGGGCAGCCCCCCCCGTGGAGGTCCCTCACAAACAAAAGTGCAAGAGGAGGCACTTGGACTCACCCGAGTCCCTCACAGAAGACACGGACTTGGAGGAAGGGGAAGGTTCCCCCAGGTCACCCCCCCCGAAGACATCTCCTTTGGAGACATTATGGAAATGCTTCATATTAGAAGGGGGTAATCAGCCCAAAAGCCTTCCTCGGACGAGTCTCTTTCTGGAGGCGTTCGACGCAGGCCCATCTACCTCTTGGGTGTCCACTCCCGCCGATCCCCTGGTGGACCTCATAACTACCAGGGCATGGAAGGAGCCAGACACTGTGGAGCCAATACCCAAGAGACTGGACAGGATTCTCAGCTTCCCCACAGACAGGACAGTTTGGAGCAAAGGTGCCCCTGTAGATGCCATGGTGGTGGTGGCTGCCACCAAGAAGGAATTAGCACAAGAGAGTTCCTCGGTACATCCTCCAGACAAGGTGTCTCGGACGATGGACCGCCTCAGAAAGCGAATGTTCACTTCAGCAACCTTCTCTGTAAGGTCACTGAACTATATGGCACACGTGATTTGACTCCAGTGGGACCTAATCAAAGCGTACGCTGGGTCACCCCCAGAGTTCATGTCGGCCGAGGACAAATGGACCTTCTCGGCACGAATGACCACTCTTAAGTCTATCACAAACACCTCTGTGTGGCTTCTCTCCCATGCCATGGAGGGAGCGGCTAGAGCCAGCAGAACAGGCATTGTCTTACAACGGCAGACCTGGCTCCGTCTCTCCAACTTTGTAGAACCCTTCAAGGCGTCCTTCGCGAATGCCCCCTTTGATGGTTCTATGCTTTTCGGCAAAACCGTCTGCAATATGCTACTCCACAGCAAGAAGGATGGGAAAACGTTGTCTGCCATCGGGATCTGCTTCTTGACTCCTCAGAGGTCCTTCTCCAGGAACCAAAGAGGACAGAAGATGATGTGGTTCCGGAAATCCCAACAATCCCGTTTCACTCCGGATCCCTCATCCTTCAGAGGCAGAGGAGGACAGGGTGGACGCCGGCCCAGAGGCAGAGGGGGGGCCCCGAAAAATTTTGGGCCGAGGGAACCCTTTTCTGATCGACCCACGCAGCAACCCTGAGGGGTTGCCAGATCAGGCTTTTACTCCAAGTTCTTTTTGGTGCCAAAAAAGACGGGGGACTTACGGCCAATTCTCAACCTGTCCACACTGAACCTGCCAGTTGCCAAAGAGAAGTTCCGGATGGTCACCATTCAGTCCATTCTCCCACTGTTACAGGAGAACGACTGGATGTGCTCCATAGACCTCAGGGATGCGTACTACCACTTTCTAATGGACAGGCGATCCAGGAGGTGTCTCCGCTTTCGGCTGGGAGCCCGCCACTATCAGTTCTGGGTCCTACCCTTCGGTCTCACCATAGCCACCAGGGTGTTCACCAAGGTCATGGCAGTTGTAGCGGCCCACCTGAGGCTTCAGGGAATACAGGTCTTTCCTTACCTGGGCGACTGGCTCCTAGCCGCCCCCACCAGACATCTACTATGTTCAGTGAGAGACTATTTCCTACATCTCGCCTGCTATCTAGGGATCACGATCAACCACAAGAAATCCTCCCTTCAGCCTACTCAAATCTTGGATTTCATATAGGGGCCAGGATAGACACATTTCAGTCCAAAGTCTTTCTGACATCGGACAGACTTTGCAATCTAAACCTCCATGTTTTGGCTCTTCTTCAGTCCTCGGCCCCTCCAGCAGAGTTAGTCCTGAGGGCTCTGGGGTCCATGGCAGCGGCCATCAACCTGTCTCCACTCATGCGTCTGAATATGAGGATTCTCCAAATGGACCTTACAGGTCCAGTGGTCCATTCTACTTCATCCCTTGTCTGCCCTTATTCCTCTCAGCAGGGTTTGCAGGGAATCTCTACTTTGGTGGCTCCATTCCAAGCACCTCCAGGAAGGGCGCCCCTTCTCCATGTCCCCACCCCAAGTCACACTGACCACGGACGTGTCTCGCCTTGGGTGGGGGGTGGCATTGCATGGGCAGAACCGTCTAAGTCACGTGGACTCACACAGAGACCTTTTTGCATATCAATGTCCTGGAGATGAGGGCGGTGCTTCTAGCGTTGCAGGCTCTCCATGCCCTTCTTCCTCTAGGGACTATTGCAATTCAAACAGACAACATGTCAGTGGTCTGGTACATCAACAAGCAAGGGGGAACCAGATCTTACCCACTTTGCTGAGATGCCATGAGAGTGTGGGAATGGGCGATATCCACCAACCGCTTTTTCATAACAACGCACATACCGGGTCAGTCAAACATTCTTGCGGACAAGCTGAGTCGGACTATCCTCTCACCCTACGAGTGGTCTCTGAACCCCTTAGTAGCGAAACAGATCTTCCTCAGATGGGGACAACCTTGCTGTGATCTGTTCGCATTGCCTTCGAACGCAAAGTGCAGCGAGTTTTTCACTCGGACTCCCCCTCCAGGAGAAAACCCCAGAGATGCTCTGGTTCATGCTTGGCCATCCGGTCTTCTTTATGCTTATCCTCCTCTTCCGTTGATGACAAAATTCTTGCAGAAAGCTTGTCAGTTGGGGAGCAGAGTTATCCTCATAGCCCCATTCTGGCCTCATCAGACATGGTTCCCATGCATACGGTCTCATCTAGTGCATCCTCCCTGGATCTTAGATCCCCTTCTGGATCTGATTTCTCACCCCTTGGGATTGAGGACCCCCGACTCGGACAACCTCAAGCTCTCTGCTTGGTTGATCCAGTTCCCTTAATGGCTAGGACTCCCGATATCTCATCCTCAGAGCTATTCTGGTGGCCGCTCATAAGCCCTCTACCAGAAAAGTCTACAAGAGTAAATGGAAACATTTTTCTATCTGGGTGGAGCATAGGAATTTGGATCCTTTTATGGCTCCTATTCCAGCAGTCCTCGTGTTTTTATCCCAAATCTTCCATCAGGGGACTAGTTCTTCAACTGTTAAAGTTCAACTGGCAGCAATTTCCCACTTTCACATTGGAAACAAATTTGGCCCCCTAGCATCATCTAAGATCTGCAAGACCTTTCTGAAAGGTACCTTTCTTTTGAGACCCCCTGTTACGGAAGCAGTTCCTCCATGGGATTTAACCCTAGTTCGCCAGGCTCTGACTGGTCCCCCTTTTGAGCCCGCAGCTTCAGTCGACTTGAAGTATGTATCTTGGAAAACTGCCTTCCTGATTGCTATTACTTCAGCTAGAAGGATATCAGAGCTTCAGGCTCTTTGTAGTAAGCCCCCATACATCATTTTTCATAAAGACATAGTTTCCCTCAGGACTAACCCCTCTTTTCTGCCTAAAGTGGCTTCTGAAGCCAACATCAACCAATCTATCAACCTGCCTGTCTTCTTCCCTAATTATCAAAACAAAGGAGAGTATAGACTCCATTGCTTGGATGTACATAGACAGTTACGATTTTACTTAAACAGAACGGCTGTTTTTCGAAAATCAGAACAGCTCTTTGTTTCATTTGCTAAGTCGTGTCTGGGTAAACCAGTGACAAAGGTAACCTTAGCTAGGTGGATTTCACAATGCATTCTTCTCGCATACAGAAGCTCTGGTCGACCTGAGCCTATGCGGGTTCGGGCACATTCTACCCGTTCTGTGGCTACTTCTGCGGCCTTCTGGTCGAGGGTCCCTTTGGATGACATTTGTTCAGCTGCTACTTGGGCTTCGTCTCACACTTTCATTACACATTATAAATTGGATCTGATTTCCAGAGGAAGGGCGTCCTTTGGCTCTACAGTGCTCTGGAATATCCTCCCATAAGGGTCTCCCAAGTTGTTGGAAGCTGGGGACTCTATCCCACAGGTTGCTGATCAAATGAAGTTAACTACTTCAGATAAAGAAGTTATGTACTCACTATAACGTTCCATCTGAGTAGGTAACTTCATTTGTCTGCAACCAACCCTCCCTCCGTCCCCCTGACCTGTTCGCCCTTGAAGGATCATGGTATGTCACTTCCCAGATGACATCAGGTTAGGGTGTTCAGGTAGTTTTCTTTGTGTTATGGTAGTATTCTGTGATACGATGGCAAACTCGATCTGAGGGTTAGAGGGAGGTAGCAGGGCATTATGGGTAGGGGGAGGAGCTTGGAGCTTTTGCTAGGAAAGCTGCCGGCTCAGATCTGAATCGGATCCGATACCCACAGGTTGCTGATCAAATGAAGTTACCTACTCAGATGGAACGTTATGGTGAGTACATAACTTCTTTATTCTTTCTTTTAATTCTTCTTCTGTCCATTTATCATCTTTGCTATGTTTCACAGAGTCTTTATAGATACTTCTCCAAAATTTATCTATTTCTTCTTTTTTTGGTGGTCTTTTACCTTATTTCCCAATTCTCTATAAAAGTTTTTTGGGTCATCAATAAATTGATTATTTAGTACTTTTCTTTTATATTTGTCTGTATTATCTTCTACGTTTTTCCGCCTGTGCTGAGATTTTTAGTTTATTATTTGCGATAGTGCATGATAGATCCTGATGTGTTCTAATATTGTACATTGCTTTTATCATATCTATTTTTGTTGATCTGTTCCCTCTTGTGTACTCTTCTAATAGTGACACTTCTTGTCTTAGTTGCTTTATAGTTTTCTCTATTCGATACTTCATGAGGTATTCGATTTCTCCAATTTCTCTCCCTCACTACCCTGTGTTCATTTTGTACAACTTTATCAGTTATTAATTTAGCTGCACAGTAATATATCCTGTTTACTTCTGATGTAATGGGATCCTATCTCGCCTACATTCATAACAGATGGGTTCGGAGCCGATCCATCGGCTCCGACTCGGCAACTAATACACTAGCACGAAGTCTCTCATTGGCTGGGCTACTCCCTATCCCAGGATGCACTACACCTGCTTCCCCAGATCTCGTTTGCCACTTTACAAGCTGGACGTGGTCTCGACTTGGCTGGAGCTAAGTGGTTCTTTTTTACCTTTATTGGTCTGTGACCTTGGGGTTTTTGTCTATATTAACCAAACAGCTGTTTTAACAGCTATTCCTTACTATTCCTTACTATTTTATATATTTTGTGTGTTTGAGTGTCTTCTGGTACTTTATTCTTTTCAGTCGGGCAAGGCCCGTTTAAGTTAGAGGGCCTTTGCCCTACCTTTGAGTGCTGTTCAGCCTTAATTAACTTTTTTGGTTAATTGTTTTTCGGGCCAAGCCCGTTTAAATTAGAGGGCTTTGGGCCGTTGAACTTGTTTTGTCTGTGACTGTTTGTTGTGAGGTAAATTTTTTTCCTCAGTACTCGCGCCAGTGTGTCTCGCGCTTTTCAGTTGGCGCAATTTTGTTTATAGTGCTTACTTGTTGTTGTAAAGTCAGGTTTTAAAAAACTTACTTGTTGAAGGGCCTGTATTATGTCTAAGGAGCAAAAGTCAGGCTTTAAAAAATGCACTCGGTGCAGTTATAAAATGTCCATTACAGACAGCCATTCAGTCTGTGTTTATTGTTTGGGGCCGAAACATCTGCAAGAGACTTGTAGCGTCTGTCATGCGTTCTCCTCTAGAGTTCTTCAAGAACGCAAGAACAAGCTAATTTTGAAAGGGCTTATTAAACCTTCTTTTGAGGAACAACTATTAGGCAAAGGGTAGGTGAACCAAATACTGACGCAAAATGTAGTAAACAGTCCAGCATATATCCAATGTATCCAGTAAGTAATAGATGCAAAACAACGACTCCAATGCTCCAAAACCCGATTTTATTACACAAACAATAGATGCAGGTAAGCGCTTTCACTGATATGGCTTCTTCAGACCCATCTACTAAACATTACTCTCCTCCCATTTAAATATATTGCTTGGCGGGAAAATAATCCTGTCATGCAAAATTTAAAGGTACAATGCATTCCTATCCATATCTAGGCATTATATATTAAATGTAAAAGAAGTCAAGTCATATTAAAATATACATATTTTTATCCACACATGTTAATATTAAGCTAACTATAATACATTCATTATCCTACAAAACCATTTAAAAATACTGACTTCTGATTAAAATACGTCAAGCTCTTAACCTACAAATATTATATATAGAGCACATACATAAAAAATATATATATATAAATAAAAACATTTATTTAAACATTAAAATCTTTTAGTCATCTATGCAATTTCCGTGATTTTAAAAACGGTTTCACTGAAACCATAGCATTCAAACCAGGTGGGGTATCTGACTTAAGTCTAATAATCCAGTTGGCCTCCCTAGTTTCAGTGAATGTCTTGACATCACCCCCTCTAGGTCCTGGTAAAATCTTTTCCATTATTAAAAACTGAAAACTGTGCTCATGTCCTTTCTCCATGACATGTCTAGCTAATGCATTAGTCTTGAGGCCGATCCTCATATTGTAAACATGCTCCCGTATCCTATCTCTTAGTTTCCTATTTGTCTTACCTACATAGAATGCTTCGCATACCATGCAGGAAGCTAAATAAACCACATTGGAGGTTTGACATGTGCCTCTTACTTTGAACTGATATTCTCTCATGGAGACAGGATGTATAAACTTGTCATCCATATTAATAAAGTCACAGAAATTGCACTTATTGCACCTCTCCGTACCATACCCTGTCAACTCCTCTTTATGTCTATCATGTGACGGGTAACATAATAACCTTTTCAAGTTTTTCTTATTTCTATAAATGAACCTTGGTGCTACTCCTACAATATTTTTAATAGTATGGTCTATAGTTAAAACATCCCAATAAGACCTGATGACATCCTTAATTTTACCTACATCACTAGTATGATATAGGGAGCACGCTACACTATTGTTCATAAAATCTCTGCCTCTGCTGGAAGATGCATCTATGATGGGTTCATTGTCTATCACATTTATATTACCAAAATAAGGTGCAGCTCTATTCTGTCTTAATGTATTTATATCAGTAAACCCCCTGGATATATCCAGTGTGGAGTAGCCTCTCGATAAAAGCCTCTCCTCCAAATCATTTATCTCATGCTGGAATCCTGTACTTGTTGGATTGTACCTGGATATACGCATTGCCTGCCCTTTAACAATGTTCTTATATACATAACCTGGATGCATACTCGTCCTATACAGGAGAGAATTCTTGTGACAATCCTTCCTGTATACACCTGTGTTAACCATACCATTAGATACTCTTTCCACGAATACATCCAAGAATGGTAATTTGGTACATGACCACTCATGGGTAAACTTAAGATACCCACTTATTGAATTAATATCATCAATAAACTCTTTCAAATCACTTAATGTACCTGTCCATATCAAGAACAAATCATCTACAAAACGTCTAAAAAACGGCACAGACGTTCTGTAGTGTTCCAAACTAAAGATATTTCTATATTCCCATTCGGCCATAAACAGGTTGGCGTAACTATTGGCACATGATGTGCCCATAGCTACGCCATCCTTCTGCAGGTAATATTCACCCTCAAAATAAAAAACATTGGACTCAAGTATCAATTCCAATAGGAACATGAGTAACTCTATCTTATTCTCGCTCATGTCTGTATTGCGTCTCAGATAATTACTAACCATCTCTATGCCATCTATATTCGGAATCACTGTGAACAGGGATTGCACATCCATGGTGACGAATGTGAAATCCTGTTCTGATGGCATAGTCTTTAGAAAATCATTCAGATCTATGAGAAATTGTTTTGTGTCTCTTAGGACATGGACATTCCTATCTACTAAGGGTCTAAGCTGACTCTCAACATATATAGATAACGGTTCAGTGGACCACCCTCTACCAGCCACTATTGGTCTGTATGGAGGATTATCCAGACTCTTGTGGATCTTAGGGAGTCCATGTAGGATTGGTATCAATGGATATTGTACGCACATATATTCATACAGTTTTGAGTCAATGATATTTGCTGCACGTAAATCTTGTAAATTATACTGAATCCTACGCATAATATTCTCTACCTTATCCTTCTCTATGTGCATATAATGTCCATCATCGTTCAACATCAATCTCATTCCATTGATATAGTGCTCCCTATCCATTAATACTACCCCTCCCCCTTCTTAAAATCACGGAAATTGCATAGATGACTAAAAGATTTTAATGTTTAGATAAATGTTTTTATTTATATATATATATTTTTTTTATGTATGTGCTCTATATATAATAGAGTGATGAGTTTATTTGTAGGTTAAGAGCTTGACGTATTTTAATCAGAAGTCAGTATTTTTAAATGGTTTTGTAGGATAATGAATGTATTATAGTTAGCTTAATATTAACATGTGTGGATAAGAATATGTATGTTTTAATATGACTTGACTTCTTTCACATTTAATATATAATGCCTAGATATGGATAGGAATGCATTGTACCTTTAAATTTTGCATGACAGGATTATTTTCCCGCCAAGCAATATATTTAAATGGGAGGAGAGTAATGTTTAGTAGATGGGTCTGAAGAAGCCATATCGGTGAAAGCGCTTACCTGCATCTATTGTTTGTGTAATAAAATCGGGTTTTGGAGCATTGGAGTCGTTGTTTTGCATCTATTACTTACTGGATACATTGGATATATGCTGGACTGTTTACTACATTTTGCGTCAGTATTTGGTTCACCTACCCTTTGCCTAATAGTTGTTTTAACTTTTTTGCTGCTTAGAAGGGAGGTATTTGCCCCGTTTTGGCACTCATTGGACTGTTTTTTACTTGTTTCTTTTGAGGAAGCCTTGGATCCACCTGTTGCTTCCAAAAAGAAAAGATCGTCGGCTCCGACAAGTCCATCGGAGCCGTCTACTAAAAAGCCAAAATTGACTTCTTCTTCCTCGGCTCCACTGACTTCGGGGCCGAGGGTCGAAGGGTCTGCCTTGATACCTCCTGCCTCGGCTCCATTGGTTTCGGAGCCGCAGGTTGGTGTATCGAGAGGTGGATCACCTCCATCGGTTCCAATAGCTTCGGAGCCGGTGGAGGTGTGCAGCTCAGACTCTTCCCCCTCGGCTCCGAAGAAAGCTCCGTCGGTGCCGATGGTGGTCCATGCTGTGGTGGAACCGGCGCCGATAGCGTTGGAGCCGTTTCGGAGCCGGTCCCCTTCTCTCTCGGAGCCGAGAGGAAAGTCTTCTCGATTGTCTACCTCCTCTAAATCATCGAGACTGTCTGATTCGGACCTGGATAGGGTGATACAGAGGCTATTCCAATCTCCAGTTTTTACTAAATTGGTCTCGGCTCCAGCACAGTTAGCTTCGGAGCAGATCCCCCCTCCAACACATTCGATTCCTCCTCTAACCTCCTCGGAGCCGTTGGAGTCGGTGGTGGTGGAGCAAAGCGGAGCCATACGGTCGGAGCAGAGACCCCTTCGAGGTCTCGGTTCCGACTGTGCTTCCTACCCTGTCCTCCGGTTCAGGGTTTGGTACTGCGACCTCTTCAGCCGGGCCCGAGGGGAACACTTTGGGATTGGGTGCTTTGGTGCCTAGTCTTCCTCTCGGAGCATCGGCTGCTGGAATTCCCAGTGCCATCGTGGCCTCTAGACCAGTGACCTCCTTGGATTCTGGAGGTCCGGCCTTTGAGGCCATGAGGAGCGCGCTGGCCATGCCTTTGCCGGTTCAGCAAGATTCTACCTCACCGTCCCTAGATTTGGAGACTGGTGCCTCTGTTGTGTTGCAGCTCCCTGGCAGCGGGGCCCCAGGGCCTGAGGATACCCCCATCGGGGGTTCCCTTCT
This sequence comes from Protopterus annectens, assembly GCF_019279795.1. NCBI lineage: Eukaryota > Metazoa > Chordata > Ceratodontiformes > Protopteridae > Protopterus > Protopterus annectens. Next base: position 13,441,934 of record NC_056726.1, read on the forward strand.
TCCGGGTGGTCCGTCCGAAACTGCTTCGGATGAATCCCCACGGAAGAAATTGTGTAAGGGGAAGCACGTAGACTCCCAAGATAAGTCTGTTACATCGGATACTGACCTCGATGACGCAGAAGGGTCCCCCAAATCATCTTCGGATGATATCTCCTTCTCAGATATCTTGGAGATTCTGAGACAGAGAGGTGACTGGCAAGCCAAAAACCCTTCAGCTGAGGAGTCAGTCTTCCTCAAGGCCTTTGGGGCCCAGCCTTCCGCCTCCTGGGTGTCTCCGCCCTTCGATGAACTCCTTGATTTGGTTTCTCGAAGGGAGTGGGAACACCCTGATTCTGTGGAACCGGTGCCTGCGAGGCCCAATAAGTTTTTGTCAGCCCCCCCCCCCCAGAAGGAATTTCTCACAAAGGGTGTGCCTGTAGATGCTTTGGTGGTGGCTTCTGCCACACAGCAAGACGTGGCAGAGGCTTCAATGTCTGTTCATCCTCCTAATAAGGATTCCAGGAGCATGGATAGGTACGGGAAGCGTACCCTGTCTTCAGCGGCCTTTACCTTACGGTCGCTGAACTACTTATGTCATTTTACGAGGCTCCAAAGGGATCTCCTCAAAGAGCTAAATGACTCCCTTGTTGGTAATCTACCTGAGGCGCTGGCCCCGATTGTTGGCACCCAGATGACTACCCTCTTTTCTATTGTTAACTCGTCCATGAGGCTCATTTCCTATGCGGCCGAAGGGGCGAGTAGAGCAGCGGGAACAGGCGTTGCCCTCAGGAGACACGCCTGGTTACGCTTGTGTTCGTTTGCGGAGGCCTTCAAGTCTTCCTTTGCCGATGCCCCCTTTGATGGGTCATCTTTGCTTGGACCCAAGGTGAAGGACACACTAACTCGGTGCGAGCAGGAGGGCAAGACTTTGACTGCCGTTGGGGCCCGATTTTCCGTTCCTTCTAGGCCTTACCCCAAGGCTCAGAGAGGAGGGAAAATGTGGTTTAGAAAATCTCAGAAGTCTTTCCCTACTCCACCCAGTGATTCCCCCTCCAGAGGCAGGGGAGGGGGAAATTCTGGAAGACGCCGCCCCAGAGGTGGCAGAGGCCCCCGTAACTCTGGAGACCGCAATTCCTTTCGTGGTTCTTCATACAACCAGCGTCCCTGAGTTGTTGCCTGACTGTGCATCTCCGGAGCCAGTCGGGGGTCGATTTGCGGCGCACCCACAAGCTTGGGAATCCATAACAAGCGATCAGTGGGTGCTTCGCATTATTACCGGAGGATACATCATCCCCTTCAACAAACCCCCCCCATTCTTTAAGGGAAATCCCGGACGTACCACCCAGTCAGCGGGATCAGGCAGCATTAGAGGTTTCAAAGCTGCTAGAAAAAGGAGCCATCCAGCCTGTCCCCATCGACCAGATCGGATTAGGAACTTACTCAAGATTATTTTTGGTACCAAAAAAGACAGGGGACTTCAGGCCCATTTTGGACCTCAGTTCATTGAATCGTTTTGTAAAAAAGTCCAAATTCCGAATGGTCACTCTTCAATCTATTCTTCCTTTGCTGGGAAAAGATGCATGGATGTTTTCCATAGATCTCCAGGACGCTTACTATCACATTCCGATAGCTCAAGAGTCCAGGAGACACTTACGCTTCCGCCTCGGAGTCAGTCATTTCCAATTCCGAGCACTGCCCTTTGGTCTCACCACAGCCCCCAGGGTGTTCACCAAGTGTCTGGCAGTGGTAACTGCTCACCTGAGAAGTCTGGGATTCCAAGTGTTTCCATATCTAGACGATTGGCTCCTTACTGCCACCTCCGAGCATCTACTATTCCAGGCTCAGCCACGTTCACCTTGGGCCGTTTCTTAGGGATTACGTTCAATTTGCAAAAATCTGTACTACAGCCATCTCAGCGTATTACTTTTATAGGCGCAGACTTAGACACAAAAAGAATGCGCGCCTTTTTACCGGCAGCAAGAATTCAGGTCCTACAAGATCAAGTCAAATCCTGTCTTCCCCTACTAAGAGCCCTGGCCCATCAGATTCTACAACTGTTGGGTTCGATGGCGTCAACCATACTTTTAGTTCCCTTGGCCAGACTTCACATGCGAATTTTACAATGGCTACTGTCGGTTCAATGGTCTTATCAGGAACTTCCCTTGAACGATTTAATCATGATCACGGAAAGTTGCCGTCGAGATCTGCGTTGGTGGCTTCTCCAATCCAATCTCGACCAGGGGCGACCCTTTATACCTCAACGTCCCGTTGCCACTGTGACTACGGACGCCTCCCAGGTAGGGTGGGGGGGTTATTACCTGGACAGGTCAGTCCAAGGCACATGGCAGATCCAGGAAACGCATTTGCATATCAATGTCCTGGAGATGAGAGCGGTACTCTTGGTACTCCAAGCTCTCCATCACGCTCTCCCACAAGGCCCAATTGCTATCCTATCCGACAACATGTCGGTGGTGTGGTACATAAACAAGCAAGGTGGAACCAGGTCTTACCCACTGTGCAGAGAAGCCATGAGACTTTGGCACTGGGCGGTAGCTACCAACCGCTTTCTAATGGCAACGCACATACCGGGGAAATCCAATGTGATTGCGGACAGATTAAGCAGGACCATTCTTTTACCCCACGAGTGGTCCCTCAACCAGGGAGTAACTGCGAAAATCTTCGAGAGATGGGGTCTCCCTTGCTGCGACCTGTTTGCCAGCCCTCGCAATGCGAAATGCAGAGAGTTCTTCACGCTGTTCCCTTCTCAGGGACAGATTCCCAGGGACGCTCTGACCCACATTTGGCCCCGGTCTTCTCTCGCCTTCCCCATTTCCCTCCTACCGAGGGTGATACAGAAGGCCATTTACCTGGAGAGCGAGATGATTTTGATTGCCCGCACTGGCCTCGTCAAGTTTGGTTCCCTTTCCTACAGAGGCATGCGATAGAAGGTCCATGGTTTCTGGATCCGGTGCCAGACCTGCTGACTCATCAGTCAGGACAGCTTCACCTGTCTCTCAGGTCCTTGAAGTTGGCAGCATGGTTACTCCACTTCCATCCTTAGTCCGAGACAATGCTCTTTCTCCGGACGTGGTCCACATATTGTCTTCTTCTCATAAACCTTCCACTATCAAACTTTATTCCAGCAAATGGAAAAGGTTTGCCTTCTGGGCTCAGGAACAGGGTATAGACCCTCTCACTGCACCAGTATCGGAGGTTCTGAATTTTCTGGCCTCCCTTTTTCAGTTGGGCTCTTCAGTTTCTACCATTAAGGTTCAGCTAGCGGCGATCTCTAATTTTCATGCCTCATTTGAACCTTCATTGATGTCTCACAAACTTTGTAAGGCTTTTCTTAAAGGTGTGTGGCTCCTTAGGCCTCCATTATCTCATCCTGTCCCCCCTTGGGACTTGAATATGGTTCTTGCTGCCCTAACTGCCCGTCCTTTCAAACCAGCTGCTACCTGTGATTTAAAATTTCTGTCTTGGAAAACGGCCTTTTTAGTGGCCATAACTTCTGCCAGGCGAGTTTCAGAACTTCAAGCTCTTTGTTCTGATCCTCCCTATTTGATTTTTCACAAGCATAGAGTTTCATTGAAATTAAACCCTTCCTTTATACCAAAGGTGGCCTCCTCTTTCTGTATTCAACAAACTATAGAACTCCCTGTGTTTTTCCCAGAATTCTCTAATAACGCAGAATATACCTTGCATCAATTGGATTTACATAGACAACTGTGTTTTTACTTGAATAGAACCGCTCACATGCGGAAATCAAATCAATTGTTTGTTTCCTTTGCAATGAACAAATTGGGTCAACCAGTAACAAAAACCTCCATAGCTAAATGGATTAAAGATTGTATCATTTTTATTTATTCACAGGCTAACAAAGAGCTTCCCTTTCCAGTCAAGGCTCATTCTACCAGGGCAATGGCTACTTCTGTAGCTTTTCACTCCAAATTATCAATAGATGATATTTGTGCTGCGGCAACCTGGAATTCTCCGCACACTTTCATTTCTCATCACAAATTGGATGTGGTTTCTCGAGGCAGGGCTTCCTTTGGTTCCACAGTTCTCAGGAGTGTTTTCCAATGAGCCACCCGGGATTTAGGTGCTAGGGACGCTGTCCCATCTGTTATGAATGTAGGCGAGATAGGATCCCATTACATCTTTTAGTTATGTACTTACCATAACTTCGGATGTATGGGATCCATCTCGCCTACATTCATAAGTACCCACCCTCCTTCCCCCTTCCATTCGGATTTAGAGGAGCTGTAGTCCCTTTTTGGTGATCTTTCTTGAAGAACTTTAGTTGGTTATAGTGACTACTAGTTTTTCTGTGTTTGCCTGGATGTATGAAAGCGAACAAACAAGATCTGGGGAAGCAGGTGTAGTGCATCCTGGGATAGGGAGTAGCCCAGCCAATGAGAGACTTCGTGCTAGTGTATTAGTTGCCGAGTCGGAGCCGATGGATCGGCTCCGAACCCATCTGTTATGAATGTAGGCGAGATGGATCCCATACATCCGAAGTTATGGTAAGTACATAACTAAAAGTTTGTGGATGCCTTGCAAGTCAGGCAGAGGTCACCCCCCAACAATCTATATGAGACTGAGTGGAGGGAAAAAGCCTTAAGGTGCTCTGCATCAGGCAGGTTTGTTATGCCTTGTATTCCTTTTTGTAAGGAGCCTTTGAGGTTGCTCTAGTTGCTGCAAATGCCTGGTCAGAAACATACCAAAGAGAGCATTGTACTTTTTGATTGGTCTGATAAGGGTGGAGTACAGTGGGATAATGATCTCTTTGGACCCAGATGCCATGCCCTTACTTATAAGTTGTGCATCAATAAAAGGTTTTCTCACCACTATGGCCACATGGTGGTTGAAGGTAAAGGCTGCTATGTGCATACCCAGATCTCTGACCATTGAGTTGACTGTTAGGGGTATATTATCAACATGGAAATTACCCAGGATGGTTGACTTCCCAGAGGGGTACAGTTATGCATTTCTTAGCATTGAGTTTGACCATGGCTTCATCACTATTTGTTAGTCAGAGATAGACCTTCTTAAAGAATGCTAGTGTTAGTAGAGGAGTTGATGATAACCCCCAGGTTGCAATCATCTGCAAAGTTAGTTCAGCATTTGCTTCCAGTTCAGAGAAATTGATGCTAAAAAGGAGAGGACCCAGTACTGAGCCCTGCAGGACTCTGATTGTGACTGGCCTCTTGATGGAGGTGGCCTCACCTATTTTGACCTCCTGGGTCCTATCATTGAGCCAGCTGGCTATCCAGTGGGTGATAAAAAGGTTTATACCTAAATCAGTGAACATGCCTATAATGCCTGAGTGGGGTACTGTATCAAAAGCCTTGGCCAGGTTTAGGTAAGCTGCACAGTCTTACCTTCATCCAATACTTTGGTGACTCTCTCAAAAAAATCCACCACATTTAATAGGCATGATCTTCCTTTAACAAAGCCGAACTGTGATGGGTCTAGATTTTGCAGGTTATATATGTCCTCATTTATCATGTTCATGATGATTCTTTCCATGGCCTTACATATGAGGCTTGTAAGATGTATGGGCATGTAGTTACCCGGATAACTGGTTGGGCCTCCTTTGTGCAGGGGAATGACTGTAGTCATCTTCCATTCCTTGGGCACAAAACCCGACTGAAGGCTTCAGTTGAAAAGTGATTCAAGTGGACCAGAGAGGTCATGCTTCATGCTATTTATTAAACATCCTGAGATGTTATCGGGGCCCATAAATGCAGTGTTTTTGGTCATATAAAGTGCATTGATGACGTGTTCCCTAGTAATGGTTGGAGGGATTATGTTATGTGGCATTTCCTTTGGGCTATTGGGATGAGAGGGGAGTGGGGGAAGAAATTTGAACTGAATCTGTCAGCCAAAAGGTTGGCAATGGCCTCTGAATCATTGTGGGTGATGCCATTTGCAATAAGTTCTGCACATAATTGAGTGTCTCCTTTGAGGTTACAGACATAGCTGTAGAAAGTTTTATGGTTGTCCTTTGCCTGAGAAGCTATTTTTTCTTCAAATTTAGCCTTTGAAGTATTACTTAACCCATTTACCTGCCTGTTTAGATTGGTCAGGGGGCTTTTAGTATGTATATGTGGCTTTGTTTCTCCTACGCTTGGCCAAGATTTTTTCTTTTGTTGTATAATGGATTGATACTGTGATTCCACCAGGGTAGCTAGTCTTTTGAGTTTGTCTTATTCTTAATACAGGTGGGCACAGCTTGCTCTCTACAGTTATCTATGTGACTGTATAGAGATTTTGTAAATAGCTCAGTGTATGCTTTGATGTTTACTGAGTTTGGGGATGCTTGGAATTTAGCCAAGGTGTTGCTTAGTAGAGAGGCTAGCCCTGGAATAGTTCATAACGTTTTTGGTTTTGCTGGATGCCCAGTGTGATGTCCCCCCTCTGGGCCAGTTATCAAGGAACCTGAATCCTGACCACTGACACTGGAGAGGGATGTTCACTTGGAACAAAAATAGATATAAGCAGTAATTCCAGATGCAGCTCTCTGTATCAAGCATGATTTCCCTTAAGAGCTCACAGGGAACTCACTCTGTGTGGTGGCTGGGTCATCTCTCTCTCTCCCCACGCCCTCAGTAAAACTCCCCACTAGCACAGCTTTAGAACTGAGTTCTCAACTGAGTGTCCAAGCCAAGTCCTCCAGCACCCTCTCTGTGAAACCAGCGCTTTGTGTCCCTGCTACAAGCAGCTGACACACACACACTCTTTGAGATTTGATTTTCACATGTATGCGCACACACACACACACACACACACACACACACACACACACACACACACACACGCACACACACACACACCTGAGAAAGGCTGGCACAGATTTACTAGCTATGCCCCCTTCTGCCCAGGCTATAAGGCAGTTACGCTGCCACCAGACACTACAAAGCCAGCTACTGTAAGGCTCTTACAAGGGTACCCAATTATACTGTGTGAAATTAATATTAATACAAATGATAATGTTTGACCAATGCAGTAAGGCTTTCAGGAATGACCACAAATTCAGCAGATAGATACAAGTACTCTCAAAGGTTAAAATATTCTCTAAAGAACCAGCCACTATGAAAAGTTTAAATATATTTAATAATAAAGAATAAAAGAGCATGAAAATACAAAATATTTATTTGCAGTAAACATCAGAGTTTCAATCACAGAAATATTAAAATAGCACAGATGAAGACTAATAGATTCATACAGATACAGAAAAACAGTGCTTAACTAATCTCACTATAGTTTCCTGACTGTTCTAAAGAATTACTATTCCCTGGGAACTTACCAGAGCAAGGCAAGATGAAGTAGGTGAGTGGTTTTCCTTCTTTGTCAGGTTCTAAAAACAGACTGCACAGAGTCTTCTGTCTCATAAGTTCATAGGTGTATGCTAGGCTAATGGCCCTGGGGCCTTTACAAGCCTAGCCATAGGATTAACCTGGCCTAGTACCACCCGACTTTAGTTCCCAGTGCCTCTGTCAAGTAGAACCACTGGTGTTATCTCCGGGGTGAATTTTCTGTTTCCCATCCACTCATCAAGATTTCTCTTGAAGAGGGTCAGTGAGGTGCTCTGCTTAACATGTATGAGAAATCTGTTCCATAGCATGGGCAGTCTCTGGGTTATGAACCCTGTCCCTCCAGCATGTTCTGTTAATTGTGGTAATGAGGTTGGGGTCTCTGGAGCATGTGGTATGGAGGGATTAGGATTTCTTTAGATGTAGCATTTCTAACGGAGCTGGGTCAGACATGGCTTTGTAAGTCAAGCAGAGATCGGCTCTAAGTAGACGATATGAGATGGAGAATAGTTGGAGTTTTTTGAGTCTGTCCATATAGGACAAGTGTTTAAGGCCTAGGATCCTCTTTGTGAGGTACTTTTGCGGCCTCTCCAGTTGTTGCAGGTGTCTAGTGAGGTACATGTCAAATGGGGCATTGTACTCTATGATTAGCCTAATGAGGGAAGAGTAGGGGGAGATAATGACTACTTTCTTCCTGGATGCACAACCACTAGTAAGGATATGTGCCACATAGGAGTTTCTGACCACAATGGCAATGTGGTGATCAAAAGAGAGGTTGCTGTCAACCTGTGTTCCCAGATCTCTTATAACGTCTTCTGTGTTCAGTGGACTACCATCAGTGTGGTAATTCATGGGAACTGGGTTTTTCCAAAAGGGGATGACAACACATTTTTTGGCATTGAGCTTAAGGCCATGGTTCTGACACCAGTCGTTGTACACAGTGAGGCCATTCTGTAGGATGTCAACATCATTTGGGGAGTTAATAATAGCTCCCAACTGGCAATCGTCTGTGAACTTTGTCAGCTAGAGTCCCTTCATGTTGGCCTGGACATCAGAGAAGTAGATACCAAACAGGAGAGGACCCAGGACTTAACCCTGTGGGACTCCACTCGTGACTAATTGGCAGTCTGACTTGGAGTTAGCTACTTTCACACTGTGGGTTCTATCTGTGAGCCAGTTTGCAACCCACCTAATGATATAGGAGTTGATGCCAAGCTTGGTGAGTTTTTCTTTGATTCCTAAGTAGGGAATGGTATCAAAAGCCTTGGCCAGATCAAGGAAGGCTGTATGAACCACCTTGCCTTCATCCACAGCTATAGTGACTGACTCAAAGAAGTCGACCAAGTTGAGCAAGCATGATCTACCCTTCACAAAACCAAACTGTGTGGGATACAGAGTTTGGAGATTTCCTATATTCTTGTTTATTAGGTCCACGATGATGCATTCCATAGCTTTGCATATCAGACTCGTCAGGCTAATGGGGTGATAGTACCCAGTAGTCGCTCCTCCTTTGTGGAGAAGGATGACTGTAGCGGTGCTCCATTTGGCAGGGACAAAGCCTGAGGTGAGGCTGTGATTGAACAGGGCACACAGGTGAGGTGTCAGTTCACTCTAATTCATATAGAACACAACCAGGGATATTGTCAGGTCCCATAGAAGCTGTATTCTTGTCCTTGGACAGTGTTGTTTTAAGCTGTGCAACAGTAATACTCGCTGCCTGGCAATCTACTGGTATTGTGATTGGTCCTTTGGGAGGGGGGGATTAAAGTTGGCACTGAATCTGTTGGCCAGTACACTAGCCATATCTGTTGGCTTTGTATAGGAGGTACCATTGTGCAGTAGCTTAGTGCAAATCTGGGTATTGCCGTGGAGATTCTTTTATAACTATAGAAGGCCTAGTGGTTGTCTGTACTGTCTGCTGCAATTCTATTTTCATACTTAGCTTTAGAGGATTTGATGAGGGATCTCAGCTTTTTGTTGAGGCAGATAAGGGAGTTTTTCCAGTCTTGGGACTTCACCTTATTCTGCATCAGTTTCCGCCTTCTGTTGCAGAGTTTCTTTATGGCAGGGGACCACCAGATTGGCTTCCTTTTTTTGGAGGAGAGTGTCTTGGTTCTATTGGGTATGGCGAGATCAATGCATTTGTGTACATGTTCATACAGTGCATTGGTGTATGATTCTGCAGTCACACAACTATTCTCCATTTGCATGGGTGTTGTGAAGTTAGCCACCTCTGTTTTTAGGATCCCAAAGTTAGCTTTGGAGAAGATTTTCATGGTGGTTACCTTTGTTGGGGTGGGAGGGATGTGGATTTCCAAGGCGATTAGTTTGTGGTCGGATCTACTATTAAAACATCATTTCAGTGATTGATTTCAGGATGACTTCACATACATCTGGTCATCTGACTTCTGGTTCCTGTACTACCACCCTTTACTAGAAACTGCCAGGATTTAGCACAGATGTTACCTTACACACCTAGAGCATTGCTAACATCTTTTGCAGCTTCTGGAAGTCATAAAACCATTTCAGCACTTCCCGGCCTTCCACAGTAGCAGTTTGTTCACTGCTAAGTTCAATACTACAAGTATTCCTAGACCTTGTTTTCACAGACATTTTGTTTCTGGCTGCAATCAGAACTTTAAGATATAATCTTTATGGCCTACCAGGTAATTTAATTTCAAACTGTTTTTCAAAGTTGGACTGAGATTAACATCTTCTCTTCCAGTATCCCCTGTTACAATATTAATTTCAACAGTTACCATACAGTGTGACATACAGGTATATTTTTAACACACACAGCTTTACAAATACATTTTTCAACACAAACATCTGTACAAAACAGTTTGATATACAAATGACATACAACTTTTTTTTACAAAATTCCAGCTGGCTATGCTGGCATATGTTGCACATCCACTGCCCTACTTCTGGCATAGCTGGCAATACCTGACATAGTCACTCCCAGATTTAATTTTTATTTCAAGTAATACTGCCTTATGGTCAGATCTGATGAGTGAAGATATTACATTGGGTGTGAACACCCCCCCCCCCATGTTCGTGAGCACAAGGTCAAAGATGTTTGTACCCCTGGTAGGAGAATGGATCAACTATTCCAGGATGTCTGTATTAGCAAAGTTTTGGAATTGCTAGCCTTGTCATTAGAAGTGTAGGAGTCCCAATCTATAGAGGGGTAGTTGAGATCCCCCATGAATATCATATTGAATAAAATTTGGGGAGCACTAGATTAGAATCCTGACTCACCTGTATTGTGGGCATTAACTTATGCCAGTTGCCACTTTGAAGGCTTTCTTATCTGCCTTAATATAAAAAAAGAATACCTTTTCATAGCATTCCACCTTAAGAATACCGGCTTCTGTCAGGGATTATATGTGCTTCTGCTCTGTTTGCTTGGTTTGTCAGTTTTGTGAGCAAAACTGTAATTTTATAAAATATATATTTGAGCTGTTCTGTTACAATCGGAATGTGTACTTTTTCCGCTTATCACTGTTATTTTAACAGAATTAGAATGTTTTCTCATTTCTGAAGTAATGTGTATTCTGGGATATTTCCAACTGAAAGTTTAAGGTCTGGTGACATAATTTCTTTATTGTACTGCTTCTGTTTACTAGTTTTGGAAAGGAAAGTGCTTGGTGCTTATTAGTGAATACTTAACTTCCCACAGAGTTACTGGGCTTACTGTATGGTAATCTTGTTTCTTCTATGGCTACAGCATGGGCAATATTTCCAGTCCTGCTTCTTCTACTCTGCTTGCACCTAAAAAGACAAAACAAGTAAAATTATTGCATCAGCCTGTGGTTAGTGGCTCTGGTATGGGTCCAAAGACATTTCCACAGGTAGCTTATATATTACTTCAACTCCCTCTGGTGTAGCTGTCATGGCCACTGTGGTCTGGGAGTTGCACGTCTTCATGGGGCTGTTCCAGTTCCTCTTACAGGTATGAGAGAACCAAACACTTTAGATACAGGAGTTGTCTGGGGAAAGAGACCTCTTCTGCAGGGACAGTAGGCTGTGTCCCATGGCCCTTCTTTCAGTAGGGATACTCCTAGAAAAACCTCCCATTTTGCCAGATCGTGGAGACGCTTTTAAAGCTGCTTGCAAGGTTTCTGACTCACTGGCTTCAGTTCCTAAGAAAACTTATAAGCATTATAGGGTCTGTCCAGACTAGAAATGTCTTTATTCTCAAGTGTCAGCTGATCTGCTGCTTCATTAACTCCAGCGGTTACAACTAACAAAATATCTTTGGTTTCCTCTAACCCAGTACCCTCTGATAAGGAGGGCAAGTAGTTAGACAAACAAGGTAGGAGGGCAAGTAGTTAGACAAACAATGAAAGAAACTGCTTGCTTCTGCTGTGTTAGCCTTTAGTATTTTGAATTATCAGGGCTGTTTGTGGAAGTTTATGTTAAAATGTACTTTATAGTTTGGAAGAATTTGCTGCTTAATTGTCTCCAGGAGACGGGTCATATTTGAATCATTATTTCTAACTTGACTCAAGTTTGTAAACATGCTCTGAGAAGCGAGTATGATTGTGCTAACACTGTTCCTAGTACTTCTGCTTCTTTTATAGTATTGAGAATTTTTATCATGATTTGAAGTCTGAAATTCTTAATATCCCTCTTAGCCCAAATCTGGTGTTTGGGCTTCTGGCTACAGATCCTGACACAGTAGGATGATGACAGAGGAAAATTGATGTGTGGAGCATCTACGATTTTCTAGATACCCAGGTTCTACCCTAACAAGGCGATACTGTAGTTGAGGGCCTCACCAGATGCGCAGTAGCAAGCCATGCCCAAAACCCACCCCTGTGATATGTCATTCATGAATATGCATTCCCTCCCTATAATGTACAACCGAAGGAAAAAAAAAAGTGCACTTGACATTGTAATAGGATAGTAAATATAACAGTAAACTGAAAGTAAATTACCGGTATGGCGTGAACCGACATTTAAAAAAAAAAAAACACTTTCTCGACCTTGGGGTATTTCAGTTTCTTAAGAGGACTGCCAACTGCTAAAATTATGGATTTGATACAACGTGTTATAGCTTCTTATTTAAACTAAAGTTTTTCCATTGTCACAGTGCTTTTAATAGTCAAACAGTCACCAAAATCTCATATTGACGCTTTGAATGGTTATGTTCATAGGTTCATAGGTTCATAGGTTCATACTAGGCTATCTGCCCGAGGGCATTTACAAGCCTAGCCCATAGTTTTGTGGCTTACGCCACCCCTTTAGTATGGGGAACTATACCCATTATTTTGCTGTGCCTCTGTCGAGCAGTGACACTGAGGTAATCCCTGGGGTATATCTGCGATCTCCCATCCATTGGTCAAGATTTCTCTTGAACAAGGCCAGCGAGGTGCTCTGCCTCACATATACCGGGATTTTATTCCACAGCATAGGGAGTCTTTGGGTGATGAATCTATCCCTCCAGCACGTCCTATTAATAGCCGTGTCGAGGTTTAAGTCTCCCGCCCTTGTGGCTCTGATGGATCTAGATTTTTGAGGTGCAGCATATTCATTAAATCTGGGTTTGACATGGCCTTGTATGTTAGGCAAAGGTCACCTCTGAGCAAGCGGTGCGACTGAATAGAGCTGGAGTTCTTTCAGTCGGGCAGCATAGGACAGATGTTTGAGACCCTTTATCCTTTTGGTGAGGAACTTTGTGGCCTCTCCAGCTGCTGCAAGTGTCGGGTCAGATACATTCGAATGGGGCATTGTACTCAATCATTGGTCTGATGAGTGATGAGTATAGGGAGACTATGACCTCCCTTGATCTAGATGAGAATCCCTTCATGATAAGGTGGGCAATGTAGAAGGTCTTCCTAACTACTTTAGCTACATGGGTGTCGAATGACAGACTACTATCAACCTGAGTCCCCAGGTCCCTGATAACTTCTTCTGTGCTCAGTGGATTGCCACCTATTTGGTAGCTAGGGGTAACCTTGTTTTTCCCGAAGGGTATGACTATGCTTTTTTGGCATTTAACTTTAGGCCATGGCTCTGGCACCAGTTATCCGTTTCTGTGAGACCCTTCTGAAGGATATCTGTGTCAGATGTGTTTTCGACTATGGCCCAGTTTGCAGTCATCTGCAAACTTTGTCAGCCATAACCCTCCTGTGTTTGCTTGTACTTGGAAAAGTAGATGCCAAACAAGAGTGGGCCCAGGACTGAGCCCTGTGGTACACCACTTGTGACAGGCTTTGAGTCTGACATGGCGCCAGCAACTCTGACCCTGTGGGTTCTGTCACTCAGCCAGTTTGCAACCCATCTTGTGATGTATGGGTTAACATTTAAGCTGATGAGTTTTTCAATGATACCCGAGTGGGGTATTGTATCGAAGGCCTTCGCCAGATCGAGGTAGGCTGTATGGACTGCCTTTCCCTCATCAATGGCTTTGGTGACTGTTTCAAAAAGTCAACCAAGTTTAGAAGGCATGATCTGCCTTTGACAAAGCCAAACTGGGATGGATCCAAAGTCTGCAAATTCCCTATGTCTTTATTTATGAGGTCCATTATGATCCTCTCCATGGCTTTGCAGATAAGGCTTGTCAAGCTAATGGGCGGTAATTTCCAGGGTCGGTGGAGGCACCGCCTTTGTGAAGTGGGACCACAGTTGCAGTGCGCCACTCCTGGGTGCGTATCCAGAGGTAAGACTATGATTAAACAGCTGTCCTAGCTGTGGGTTTAATTCCTCGTTGAGTTCGTGGAGCACACAGCCGGGACACCATCAGGTCCCATGGATGCTGTGTTTTTGCTTTGGAGAGAGCAGTTCTCACTTGGGCGTTGGAGATGTTTGGGGGCTGCAATCGCTTGGTATAGATATCTCTCCTTTGGGGAGGGGAGTTTGCACTGAACCTGTCAGCCAGTATGTTGGCAATGTCTGTAGGATCAGTAATCTTCACATCATTTTGAACTAGTTCTGAGCATATCTGGGAGTTTCCTCCCAGGTTTCTAACATAGCTAAAGAAGGCCTTATGATTGTCTTTTGAGTCTTTAGCTATTTTTCTCTCAAAATTTGCTTTGGATGATTTTATGAGAGCTCTTAGTTTTTACTTATAGTGATCAAGGGTGTCTTACCTTTTAAGGATTTTGCTCTATCTTGTAGTAGCTTCCTCCTTTTGTTGTAGAGTTTGTTTATGGCTGGGGTCCACCAGACTGGACGCTTGCCTTTGGTACAAAGAGTCTTTGTTTTGCTTGGGATTGCCTTATCCATGCAGTCCTGCAGGTGCTGGTAGAAGGCATTTGTAAGTGATTCAGCGGCTTGAGTACTGTTTTCCGCCGGCTCGGGGCCTTAAAGGAGACCACACTAGTCTTTAGAAGTGTGAAGTCGGCTTTCGAGAAGTTCTTTACTGTGGTCTTTTTTATTTCAGGTGGGGGTGGGATGAGGACCTCCAGCGAGATTAGTTTGTGGATCTGATCTCACCAGTGAGGGGTATACTTCCGGTGTTGAACATTGTGCTCCCATGTTCGTGATGATGAGATCAAGTATGTTTTCTCCTCTTGTGGGGATGGTGACTAGTTGTTCCATGGCATTTGAGTTTATGAATTCCAGGAACTTTTGGGCTAGGGTGTTTGGGCTTGAGTAGTGTTCCCAGTCTATATTAGGGTAATTGAAGTCACCTAGTATGATGGTGTTTGGTGATACATTTATCCCCTCTAGTGTTTTCAGGAAGGCCATGTGAGGTTCCTGAGTTTGTGAGGGTGGCCTGTAACATGCTACAATTTGCAGAGCAGTCTTGCCTATGGTTAATTGCACCTGGATGGTCTCCGATGCATCGTGCGTTGCCACCAGTCTTGAGGTGTGGGTGTCCTTGATGAATATGGATACCCCCCCTCCTTTCTTGGTATTGTCCAGATTTTGGGGCCAGAACGCATGATAAGAGGTAAAACCTGATAGTGCTGGGGTGCTCTCAGGAGCCTTGAACCAGGTTTCTGTCACTGCACAGACATCGATGTTCTCCATACTGAGAAGGGCCTCGAGTGCGTGCATTTTGAGATTTAGACTTCTGGCATTGAGCAGCATTACCCTTAGTTTTTTCCTTTTTGTGTTCTAGGGTGGTAGGTTTAGAATTTGAGCCTTGCCTAAAAGGCACTATGGGGTGGCAAGAGCCTTTGCCAATATCCGGAATCCCAGGGGTGACAGGTGTAAGCCGTCCCTTGCGAAGCGTGGCTTGTCCAGCATGTCATCCCAGGCAGACAGATATTGGATCCCCTTTGAATGACACCAGAGTTTAAGCCAATTGTTAAAGCTGATCATCTTATCTCTGTATTGTGGCATCATTCTTGGTGAAGGTAGGATACTGCTCAAGGTCAGGGTCATACCTGCCTGGGCTACATAATCAGAGAGCTCCTCAATGTCTCTTTTCATGTAGTCCAAGGAGGTACGTCTCAGGTCGTTTACACCAGCGTGGACAATGACTGAGTCGTATTTGTACCTGCTGTTGAGAGACCTGAGTGCTTGCGTTATGTGGCGGATTCTAGCGCCCGACAGGCAGCTTACTGTGACCTTCTCCTTACTCAGTCTGGTGAGCGGGACGTCAGTGTGTCTGACTATGGAGTCACCAATGACTAGTGTGTCTGGCATTGTGTTTGGCCTTAAGGGCTGTGACTGTTTGACATTCTGACTGTGAGGTCTATGTGTTGCAGGTGTTGTGTTCTGAGGTGGTGGTTGTTTGGGTGTCTGCTTTGGTGGCCTCTGCTGTTTTGGTAGATTTTTGATCAGAGCCGAGTATGTCTTTGTGTGTTTATGTGTATGATTTGAGGTTGTGATGGTACTATGTGAGACGGGGTCTATAGTGTGTGTGGTAACCTTCTCCTCCTGACTGGTCTTGCCAGTCCTATGTTGAGAGAGCTCAGCCTCCAGTTTGGCCGTATAGTTGCATCTCTCGCATGTATTTGTGTTTTGTGGGAGGAGGAGAGGGTTGTCTGTGTACATGAGGCAATTGTAACATTGCCTCAATATTCCCAGGTTCACCAGCTGAGCAGGAGAGGACACTAGCAACTGATCCCTCAACATGCTAGAAGGACTAGACAAAAAAACTTTAAAAGAGATTCCAGGGGACGTGTGTGACCGAGAAATGGGGGTTTGCCTTTTTGGGGTGCTATCTATAAGAGTGCCGTATCAAGGTAATAAGTACTGTAGGAGCAAGTGCTAGGTTTAACAGATAGAGAAAAGTCTACTTGGAGTCAAGTAGAGATGATCTTTTTAGGTATTAGAGAAAGTGCTAGTAACAGGGATGCTTAAAGGTAAGATTGAAAAGAATGCACTCTGCAGTGTGCACTAGAGAAGTTAGATATGAAAGTAGGTAACTTGAGTTTTACCTGTTTAAAAGTTAAGGTTTAGTGGAGAGTTACTATTTTTAAAACAGCAAGATGGACTGAAAGGGATGGTTACTTTTGTATTTTGGTACTATGAAATACTGTAGGATGGCCAATAAATTTAAATAATTGAAGGGGTGGAATTTCAAAAGTGATGGTTTTGTGATTACTCACATAAGCCAGTGAAAGTAGAGAGAAATGAGATATATGGTCAGATTAACATAAGAGGCGGGCAACTAGAAAGACAGTGGTATTTAACAAGACAACTTAAATGGGTGGGAGGGAGGGAGGGAAAAAATTCTGCCTGACTCAGAACAGAGAGAGCTGTGGTCTCTTTTGAAGTTTTAATATGCTGTTAAAACAGAATGCAAGCAAAACACAAGGTAAAGAAAACAAACTACAGTATTCAAAATATAGAAAGGCAATACAGAAATACAAAAAATAACAGCAAACTAACCTTTCCTTCACAGCAAAGTGTAGCAGAGTCTGGATGAGCCTTTCTGGCACGCAATTGTAATGGAAGTGTAACCGCTTCTTCTTTTTTTCACTCAGTTGTGGGGTTAAGTCTTTAAGTATTACAGGGTGTTGCAGCATGACTGAACTTTGATATGCACATATTGTGTATGACGGCAAGTTTTAATCGACCTAAAATGTAAAAAAAAAAATATATATATATATATATATATATATATATATATATATATATATATATATAAAATCTATTGCCAGTTTGTCGAAAACCCCAAGTAATATGCAGACCGGGTTGTCACTCAATTTGCGACACGCCCACTTCTGCGTGAAAGGACCTGGTGAGGCCCTCAACTACAATATCGCCAAGAAAATGTTAGCAGGAGAACTCTTCCAAACCAAATATAAGCAGTAACTTTCACAAAAAGATTCAAGCTTCTTCTCCACTTTTTTTCAGTATCAGGTTTACATTCCTGTTTTATAACCCCATCCATATAGGTAGTAGCTCCATCTTCTACTCCTGGGTACTCCTATATCAGAAACTTTTATGGGTGGTTTTACAGATAGCTCTTAACTCATTATAGCCTAATGACGACTCCGGGAATTTCTGCAGTTACATCCCACTGATGCCTCTAGGCATCAAATATTGCTTGTTCATATTTGATTTAAGAATTCCAAAACAGTGTAAGAAAGTTCTCTGTGTGAAAGTTTTTCAATTTCTGTATGTCTAGTTAATCACTATATATTAAAAAGCAGAAAAAATCTGAAAATGGTAGTAGAAATAGCGAACTTAAAAACATCCTAAATTTAAAAAATAAAAACTTATTTTGAAATATTATTATTATACAGAATTATTAACTCCATTAGGTATTCAGAAGTAATTCATGCAGGGGTAAACTGTCTGTTTCCAGTCAAAAAAGCTTAGTTTACTTCCAAATGCCCAGTAGAGTTAATAATTCTGTATAATATTAATATTTCAAAATAAGTTTTTATTTTTTGATTTAGGACATTTTTAAGTTCACTACTTCTACTACCATTTTCTGATTTTTTTCAGCTTCTTAATATAAAGTGATTAACTAGACATACAGAAATTGGAAAAACTTCCACACCGAGAATGTTCTTACATCATTTTGTTTTGTACCCACTATACCTGTATAGTGGGATGTTTGAGACTTAAGGGATACCACAGAGGTTACTTATTTCTGATTTAAGAATTCCCAAAACATTCTACATACAGGCTATTAGAAGATGCCCTTCCATATCACTGTTTCAGTATTCTTTACCAAAGGGATTCCCTGCCAAGGGTAGCTCAACATCTGGCCAGTATACCAAAGCCTTATGATTTTATAGACATCATCATAAGTCACACATATGCTCCCCACTCAAGGTATATGGCATAAACGTAACTTACGGATGTACATACCTCAGAACTACTTTGCAGCCAGTCCGAACGCCATCATTGATCATCGGTCTTGAAGCCTCCTTCTTCTGTGCTGGTTAATGAGCCGTGTTTCAGTTAAGTGCCCCATTGGGGTTTCTTGTGTTTCAGAGAAGTGCCCCATTAGGATTTCTTCTTATCTTTTCCTCCTTTTCAGTTTTGTGAGTTTACATGCCATCCAGAAAGGGAAAATGTCATTGTGGGAGGCAGATTCACCATAAGGATTGCCACGAAAAGTGTCTCTTCTGTTTGGGTGCTTCCCATGACCATATGCAGTATTTTGCCTCCCAAGCACTTGTCTTAAGACCCTGTGTAGTCATCTCTCCTCTTTTACATGGAGACCAAGCATCTTAAATTGCTGGTGCAGGGTGCTATGGTGCAATCTTCTTGTCCCGAAGGTCAGCTGGCTGCCAAGAAAAAGACACCCAGGTATGTCTCACTTGAGGCTGGTGAAAGCCTAGAGGAATCACCCATTTGTTCCATCTGATTCCTCTGCCTTGGCCATATTGGATGGATCTGACTTCTCGCATATACTTGGAGGCTCTGCAGATGTCTACTCCAGATATAGGGGGGATCCTCAGCTGATTATTTCAGAGGGACCATGAAGGATACTACAGATGCTTGTTTGAGAGGAGATTCCTACTATGTTGGTTGAATGTAGGCAATAGTCTGAACCTCCTAGGGTATTTAGGACAGATGTCCCTCAAAAGATAAAGCAAAAATCCAACATGTTTCCCCTGGGCCTAAAGCTGCCCAATGTGAATGGCAGGATTTTACCCAGGGGTTATGTAATGCATTGCTGGCCTTGAATCCTCCCCAAGGAGTTTCTGTCCCTCTTTCCCCTTGGTCCTCTACTGCACCTGAGGCCCAGAGAGCAGGACTTCTTTGAAGAGGAATTGAATTCTGAGGAAGAGTCTTTGGCATGTTCCTCTGGTATCCCTTCTCCCTTGAATTATGGCTCTGAAGAGGAGGATTCTTTTAGCCCAGACTCTGCCTTTGAAGAGCTCTCCTTTGAGGATACTATTTTTCATATAATGGAATATTTCAAATGGCACTTTTCTCAGGTTTCTGACATTCAAAAAAAGTATCATGAGCGCCTCCAGATGGAGTTCCCTAAGCCGTCTGCTGTACCTTCAGTCTTGACTGATCTTTTAGATACCTTTTCAGCAGCCTCTATGGCCCCAGATTCTCAATCTTCAGCCCCTAAGAATCCTGACAGATTTTACAAGGTGCCTGATGAGCGTACGTTTCTCTACAAATGTCCTTTTGCTGACCCTTCTGTAGTGCCTGTCTCTTCTGACAAACAGTCTAAACGTTTCCCTTCTACTAAACTACTTCCTTCAGACAAGGACGGTAGAGTTATGGAGCAACTGGTCAAGAAGATACATATTGCTGCTGCCTTGGCCTTTCAGGCAATTAATTACCAGACCCATATGACCGTGTTGTTTTAGCCCTTCTTTCTCAGGCTTTTCAGGCTATGTCAGACCTTCCTGATTCTGAAGGAAAGGTCTCTGCCCTTTCTTTACTTGGCTCTACTTCTGAAGTAGCCTGCAACTGTATTAAATGTAATTATGATGTAGCTGATGCTTCTGTAGAGCTTTTGCTTTTGTTTTTGTTTTGAGTTGCTACTCTTGGCTTTGTCTAAAACTGTTGCCTGATATTAAGGCTAAACTGTTGGATGCGCCTCTTGATAAAAACCTGTTTGGTTCTGCTGCTGCTGAACTTTTTAAGTCTCAGCAGGATAAAGGCAAGGCCTTGCAGGACTTGAAGCATATATTTGTTTCTCCTTTTCCTAAGTTCCGGAGGAATTATCCATCTAAATCTGCCTTTGATCATAGACAGCCTTGCCCTCCTCCCAAAGATAATAAGGGTTCTTGGCAAATTCCTCCTGCTAAGTCTACTGAGACTCCTACCTCTCAGAAACTTCCTTTTCAAGACAAGCCAAGATCTATCTAACTGTCTGCTTCCCCTTTTCTTGAGTCAGGTTCTCTTGTCCCTTTGTCTGTCCCTGTCCCTTCCCAGTTAATTAAGGATTACTCAAGACTCTTGGGTTCTGTCTGTCATCCGTCAGGGATACTTCATGGTATGGAAATCCCTTCCTCCCTTTCTGGGCATCCCTCAACCTCCTCAGCAACAGCTTTCTTTCTTCCCAGAACTACTTCAGGATCTTTTGGCACAAGGCACCATTCCCAGGAGGGTAAGGGGTTTTATTCTAGAATGTTTCTGGTTCCCAGGAAGGAAGGCAACTGGAGATCTATAATGGACCTTTCTCAGCTCAGCACCTTTCTAAAGCTCCCTTCTTTTCAGATGTTATCTCTTCAGACCCTGTTTTGTCTTCTTCCCCAGGCTTTCCTGATCTCACTGGATCTCAGGGCTGCTTATCTTCACATTCCAATTCATCCTCTTTTCAGGAAGATTTTTGCATTTCTGTGTTTCTTCCTTGCAGTTTTGGTTCTCTTCTTTACCTTTTAGCCTTTCTACTACCCCAAGGGTATTCACCAAATCCCTCGCTCCCACATTTGCCATTTTGCATGATAAGAGGGGTTCAAATCTTTCCTTATCTGGATGGCCTGCTTATTCAAACTTTCTCCCCTGAGGTCTTGTTTCAGCACCTCCAGTATACTGTACGTCTCTTGCAAAGTCTGGGGTTTGCAATAAACTTCCAGAAATTTTCTTCCTCTGGTTTCAGTTAATGCCAAGGAATTTCTCAATGCACTAGGATTCATGTCCTCCACCATTTCTATGCTACCTCTAGCCAGACTTAATATGAGAAAACTATAGTAGTTCCTGAAGTTAATATGGCTCCAACAGTGGCATCCACTGGATTTTCTAGCCCGTCTTCTTCCATGCCTCAAGCTCAAGCTTCAATGGTGGATTCATAAGGTATATCTCTCCACCAGCAACTTTCTTGTCAGTCCCCAATTTCCTCTCAGGAACATTTCTCAGGTGCCTCAGACATGGGATGGGGATCCTCTTTCAGTTCCCTCAAGGTCCAAAGTTTCTGACCTCGTCATCTGAGGTCAGACCTCAGCAATGTCAAGGAGATAACAGCTCTACATTTCTCTCTTCATACCCTCCATCCTCTCTTTCTTCTGGGGCTTGTCAACAATTTTCATTGACAATGCCACAGTGATGTGGTATATCAACAAGCAAGGGTGCACATGGTGCTACCTTCTTTGCAGATTATCTCTTCAAGTTTGGCATCTAGCTGTCCAGTTCAAAGTGAGTCTTCAGGCTGTATACATTACTTCAGAGGAAAATATAGTGAAAGACTCTCTGACCAGGTCAAAACACAGGCTCACAAATGGATGCTTCACAGAGATGTGTTTGTGGACATTGTCCTTCAGTGTGGTACCCCTCAGGTAGATCTTTTTGCCTCCCCTTTGAATAGATGACAACTTCGTTATGCACCAGCGTCCCAAGTCCTCTGGTTTGGAAGGTGGACACCTATCTTTTTCTTGGAAGGGGATATTTCTGTACTCCTTCCCTCCTCTTCCTCTGATTCCGAGGGTCCTGCTCATGATAGAGCAGGATACCAACAGAATCTTATTGGTGACCCCCCTTTTGGCCCAGAAAGCATTGGTTCCCCATTCTTCTACACCTAGCCAGTGGTAATCACTACAAGTTATCTCATAGGGTGGGCCTATTCACCCAAGAAAAAAGGGGACTCTGATCCATCTTCACTTGTCCAGTCTTCAGCTGACATTGTGGGTGATAAGGGTTTAATCCTTTTTAGGCACCTTTTTTTTCTGAGGACATGCTTAGGATTCTGCAGCAGACCAGGAAACCCACTACCAGGAAATCTCATGTGTCCAAATAGAAGAGACTTTCTATTTGGTGCCTTGCTCGTAACCAGGATCCACTTTCTGTGGAGATCCCTCTAGTTCTCCCTTATTTCTGTGAATTGCTCCTGCTGGGTTAACATATTCTTCTGTTAAAGCTCACCTCTCAGCTATTTCTGCTTGTCTGCCATTAACTCCTCCTCTGGTCTGTAGGTTTGAGTTCAAGGAATTTCTTAAAGGTGTCCTTCATATCAAGCATCCTAGGAAGCCTATTCTACCTTCCTGGGGCCTTACTGTTGTGCTTAAAAAATGTACCAGGCTCCTTTTGAACCTCAGTTTCATCTTCCTTACAACATTGCACATGGAAAACTGTTCTTCTTTTGGCCCTTCCTTCTAACCTCTGGGCTTTTATGGCTGTTCCTCCTTTTTTGTTTTTTTTTTCATAGGGACAGGATGTCTCTTTGTACTAATCCTTTTTTATACAAGATAATTAACAAATTGTCTTTTAATCAGTCTAATTTGCCCTCCTGTTTTCCTTCTCCGTAGTCTGCTGTTGAGAAGGTTCTTTACACCTTGGATTTGCATAGACAGCTCAGATATTATTTACTTAAGACTAAGACTACTCACAAGTCTGAGCAACTTTTCATTTCCTTTCATCCCAGAACTCTAGATTTGGCAGTTTCTAAGCAAACCATTTTCTCATGGATATCTAAAGCCTTTTTTCATGGAAAAAGCTGTACTGCCTTTGTAAATGTTTTTTCTACCATGGTTGTGGCTTCCCCTGGTGCTTTTTTCAAAGGATTAGATGTTGGTTCCATCCTTGAGGCTGCTACTTGGACCTCTGTGCATGCTTTCAGTAAGCATTACAAGAGCCGACTTTGCCAGAGGGCCTTCCTCCTCCCAAGTTTCCTCTTGAGCTTTTGTACTGTCCCTTTGCCAAATAATACTTCAACAGTGATATGGAAGGATATAGTACATTTGTGTGAAATCTTACCATAACAGTAGATGTCCTTCTCTTCACTCTTACAGTATTCACTGCCTCCCTCCTGCCCCTTCTGTTCTTTTTCTTTTTCTTTTTTTCTCCTTCTGGATACACATGTTCGAGGTTTGGCATAACGGTTAAGGTGTTTGCCTTACAAACTCAAGGCGCAGGGTTTGATTCTCATGTAGGGTAACTGGCTAGGCTTAAAATGGCCCATAAAAAGCAGTTAACCTAGTACTAATCTATGAATCTATGTTCCATCTGGGGCTTTTCAGTTTTGAGGCATGTATGTCCATACATCACATTTATGCCCTACACCTTCAGCAGGACGCAAATCTGTGATGTACAACATCTATAAAATCATAAGGCTTTAGTGTACTGGCCGGATGTTGGGCTACCCTTGGCAGGGAAGCCCTTTGGTAAAGAATACTGCAACCATGAAGAGAAGGACATGTACTGTTATGATAAGATGTTACACAACTCTACTCTTTTTCTTCTTCTTCTTTCAGCTTTTCCCAGTTAGGGGTCACCACAGCGGATCACCTTGTCCACTCATGATTGGCAGTGGAGTTTTACAGTGTCGAGTTGCCAGCCCGGCACCCAACCTTCCACAGAAGGCACACACATGCACACGCTCACTTCTAGGGCCAATTTAGAGTGTCCAGTTAACCTATAGCATGTCTTTGGTATGTGGGAGGAAACCGGAGCACCCGGAGGAAACCTACGCAACCACAGGGAGGACATGCAGACTCCACACAGAAGGCACCCTAGCCAAGGATCGAACCGGAGAATCTCTTGCTGTGAGGCGGCAATGCTAACCACTGCACCACCGTGGCCGCCCTATTTCATCTTAAAGCTTACACAATGGCATACTCAACTGTATTCATATTTGACATCTGTCTAGTGCAGACAGAGATATTGAATATTATTTATATGTTTTGTATTGTAATAATTGTCATGCTTCTCTAAATATCTCAGCAATCAAGTGACACGCAGAACTGCTTAACCTAATATGAAAGCTCCACAGCTGTATGAAGACATTTCTGCTGGCAGTCTGTGTGTTGCTTGAATAGATAGTTGGGTATCATAATCTTTTTATACAACCTTGCATAATTCATATTTATCATGGTTATTGTGGCTTAAAAAGACAAGTTAAAGACCTAGAATTGAGTAAATACAGTCACTGTTTGGGATAGTTTGAGCTGAATAGTTTGCCATTTACAGTTTACTAGCAACACAAGTGGTTCTAGAGAAAAGAACATTTGACCTGTGAGACAATAACGTCATTTTTTAAAAGGCTTAAAACATGCCCACTAAGTGTTAAAGTACAAACTCAAATGAGCTCCATTGGAGGGAATGAGTTATTAATATTTGTTTTCCTTTCCAAATCACTTTGTTAGATTGACCATACATTTAGCCTCATGACTTCTGGGCCATCTCCCCCTTGAGTGAGAGCCAATTGCTTACAACCTGAGGAGTAGTTTACAGTTTGTACTACATAGGCCAATCTCAGGTATGTTGCTCTAAAATGCTCTTTATGTTCAGTTCTGACAAGCCCACTTTTTCCCTTGGGCGAGTCAACTTATCCCAACTGATTCTTGGGTTTTTATCATTCTGGAGAAATTTATTCATCTTTTTTCAAAAATGCCATAAATATTGTCACCTACTTTATATAAAAAGCTTGCCTATCACAAGTTATAAAGGAAACTGCAAACAATTTAATTGCCTATATTTTATTAACTTTGCCTTGAATTTTGCCCATGTCTTCCTTGGTGCATCATCGAGTCAACCTGACATCAGATACCTCATTCTGTAGTGACCTCATATGTATGGATAATGCTTTACCAATTCACTGGATTTATGCCGAGAAGGTACTCTTTGCTTAGATGCCTGTCTCTACCAGTGGATGCCGAAGCAAAGCTTCTAGATACTTTGGATGAAGACTACCCTTTTGAGTCCCCTTCTGCCAAGATTTAAAAACATAGGAAAAATGGGGTGAAGGTATGCAGTGGTTCAAACAACTTTTTATTTCCCATGTTCCAAAATTCCAAGTAAGTTATCCCTCTAAACCAGGCCCTTTCTACAAGAAGAAGCTAAACAGGCAAAATAATTCAAGAAGAAATGGCAAGACAAACCTAAATCTGATTTGAAGGAAGTCTAAGATCCCTATTAAAAAAAAATTTCTAGCTTCTAACTACCTCAGTCCCCTTCTTTTTCCTCCACTTTGGCTATTTGCCCGTCATCAGATTGTTGGATTTTGAAAATTATTTAAAAGACCACACATTCCAGTGGAATTTTCTTCTTGTTCAACATTCAGTTCCACAGGTGCCTCAGAACCAGCATTATCTGGTTTCTGCAGTCGTTACAGAGCTTTCACAACAGGGTATATAGAGCTTGTTATTTTCTGTCAAAAAGAAAATTATTTCTCCTCCAGGTTTTTCCTAGTACCAAGAAAAGAAAGCGCTTGTTGACCAACCATAGATCTTTCTTTCCTGAACACCCTTTTGAGCATTCCACAATTCAAGAGGGTAACATTTCAAAGTCTTCTTTTCTTTATGTTTCCAAAAGCTTTTCAGGTTACCTTGGATCTCAAGGATGCTTACTTACACATCCCCATTCATTCTCTACACAGGAGACTTTTAAGATTCTTTGCCTTGGGATTTTACTTTCAGTTTCAAGCTTTGCCTTTTGTGCTTCCCAGTGCTCTGAGAATATTCCCTAATTATATAGCCCTTGTCATAGCATTTTGCAGGGTCCAAGATATCCAGATACTGTTGCACAGAAGACTGATTCAAGCCACTTCTCTTCACAAAATTTTTCAAGGTTTGCAGTTCATTGTCAGTCTCTTAAGATCTTAAGTTTCACTCTGAATTTTATTTTCCTGTAGATGTGATTCATTTCTTAATCGATTTCAGTTCCCGACAAACCTTTCCTTTGATGTCAGCAAGATAGAGTCTGAAATAATTGGTAAACATGACCACCACTATACAGATGATTCCATTTGCCATTCTCTCTGGACAGAACTCATCCTCTGTAATTCCTGATTCCTCTCTTGCAAATTGTGAAAAAAGATTTGCATTAGTGGATAATGTGGATAAGGAAAACCCAGGTGATGTTCATCATAAGACACTGTTGCCTACCCTAAGCTATACGAGTTATAGCCTGCCAAGGATATTACAACTGGCCAGCACCCAAAGTTTCAGGACACCCTCACTATGTCTTAATCACTGATGGACTTGAGGAGAGCTGTAGAAAGTCAGTGGTTAGGATGTCAAATGTTCCAAAATTTCCTACCATCTAAGTACGCACTCCTTTTAGGCTTTGAGTGCTGACTGGTCAGGTAGCGGTTCTCCAAGGCCAAGCAGATAAATACCCTTCTGGGGAAAATCTTGTGCTGTACCTACTTTCCTAAGGAAAAGTTTACTTTATTTATTATACAGAAAGCTATACGAGTGTGAGTATATATGCGAGTCCCTTCCTCCTTTTAAGGGGATTCCTCCTCATCCCTTAAACCAAATTTCTCTGTTTCCTCTAGTCCTGGAGCAAATGCTCTCTCTAGAGGTCATAGAACCAGTTCCCCGAGAACAAAGAAGGAATGGAATTTATTTATGAATCTTTCTGGTACCAAAGAAAGTAGGAACTGTACAATCAGTCCTAGACCTTTCTTTTCTAAATCCTTTCACTTCAGAGTCCCAAAGTTCAGTCTGTCTTACCCCTCAGTTTTTTTGGTATGTCCAGATTTGCAAGATGTTTATAATCACATCCCAGTCTTTAAGGGCCTCAGACATTTCTTAAAGATTTTTCTGTGTCTGGCTTGTATTTTCAGTTTTCTGTCTTACCCTGTGGACTGTTTACAGCTGCAAGGGTGCTTACAAAGTGTATAGCACCAGAAATAACTCATTGCAGGTTGCAAGACATTCACTTTTTTCTATTTGTAGACAACTGTCTTGTTTTTGCAGACTCTCTCTCAAACTGTTATGAATCTCTCACCTGTGTAAAGGATCTCCCCCTCCTCAGTCTGGATTTTGAGGTGAACTTACAGAAGTCTTCTCTTATACCTAGTTACAGGATAGTGATTGTGGGGTGCCTCCTGGATGCATCCCTCATGAGGGCTTTTCTTCCTCAAGACACAGTAGACACACGTGATTTGTAGGAGTGTTTCAGAGCTGCATAGTTAAGGCTCCTATGCATAGCACAAGCAGAAAGATATAATTAACATAGGAAAGGGATGATGACGAAATAGGAGAAGCTCAAGAAATAAGACGAGATTGGGATTTTGGATGTGTATCCTTAAGGAGAATAACAGCAACCATGCATGTTCATAACCATATTCATAAAGTACCAGAAAGTATTCTAAGAACTAAGCCAACACAGGAGTAGAGAAAGGAGATTCTAATGATTGGGATGACTGCAATTAGAGGTAGAGAGAATAGGCAAGAGGTGGCTGGAATTTACTGGAGAAAACTGGCAAAGGAACCAAGATATTGGGAGAAAATAATTAAAGAAGGAGAGGTAATAGAATGGGAAGACGCTAATAATTCATTTGGACTGCAGACTAGAGACTGCCTTCCCCGTCAAGGACTGATGTTAGAGTACAGGCAAAGAGAAAGAAATAGGGAGATCCTAAGTGAAAAAAACAGCACCTGTAGAGTAGAATCTAGAACATAAGCTGCTGATAAACATGGATAATTAGTAGGGCATATAAAATATTGCATAATAACTATAGGAATCAATCAGAGGAGGTTATAAAGGATTGTGAAGAGAGATTGGTTAAGTAATTCACAAAGAAACAATGGGAGGGATGTATGTATGGTTCCCAAATAAGCAACAGTATCGAGAAGATGCAGGATCTTTGCTTGGAAATGTTTCCATAGATATTTTCATACCCCAAGCAGACTCTAAATAATTTTTCCCTCAAGTAGATTGCAAATGGTGGTGGTGTAATGGGAAAGAAAAGAGGTAATTGGGAGCATATTTTTTGGGAGTGTAATCAGTTCGCTGAGTTAAAAAATTCCCCGTAGACTCCTCTGTCAGAAATATTGGGTGAACAAATTGGTGTAATTAAGGAAATTATTTTTTTGAGCTGTGATACAGAATCAGAATTTCTCAGACATAGTACGGCTTTGCTGAGTTTAATTCTGGTGGTTGCCAAACAAGCAGTTACTAGAAAATGGAAATTGTAGTCTAAACCAACCATATTAGAAGGAGTGAATATAGTAAGAGAGAGAAAAGAACTAGAAGAAGGCTCTTTAGAAAAGGGTAGGATCAAATTACACAGAAAAAAATGGGAACTGTGGGAACAACACAGGCAGAATAATGTTTGGAGGAGGAATGAGATTTAAGGGAAGGCAGAAATTGAATGAGCTATATAATGTTGACTGACAGTGGCTGTATAGAAGATTATATGTGATGTATAATGTTTGTTACTGAAAATATGTCAATATGGTTTGTTTTTGTTTATGTAAATGTGATTGCCTATGGCATAAGTGGTAATTCAACAAAGATGTTTCTTGTCTTTAAAAAAAAACGCAAAGTAGACCACTACAAGGAGCAGTTTATGAATGTCTTCACCCGGTGTCTGGTTTCAGACAGGGAATATTACATGATTGAGTTTCTTGTCCTCTACAATTCTCATGATTCCTTTGGACAGACTTGACATAAGAAAATTAATTGTCTCCACAAATCTGTTTGGACCATACCTCCCAACCGTACCGAATTACTTGGTTTTTACCAAGTTTTGGGATCCAAATAATGGGATGCCATAATTCCTGAGTGGCAACCCTTCATTTAAGAAATTTTCGCAGATTTTTTATTTTTTTTGAGCTGACGTCATCACATGTGCGATGACGTCAGCTCTGTCGGGGCTACTAGCCATTTGGAATTGAGCTCAGCGGCTTACGTGCACACATTTCCAGCAGGCTGTTCAAATGATCTGTGAGAGGGAACTGGCTGGCTGTTCAAATTGACTCTAGTCTCTAGCACTTGTGAGGAAACATTTTATATTTTCTGTCTGCTGCACTACTTGCAAGTGGGACTTCCTGGCTGGGTACTGCAGAGCGAACAGAAAGGATCCATTCCTAGCTGCACTCCAGTAGGAATCATGTTTTATATATTTCTATTCTGGATGCAGTTGCGAGCAAAACTGTGTGTGTGTGTGTGTGTGTGTGTGTGTGTGTGTGTGTGTGTGTGTGTGTGTGTGTCTGTAGATAGAAAGAGAGAATGAGCGAAAGCGAGTGAGATCTTATCTGAAAATCATTACTAATTAAATTTAAAAGGTATGGTACACTTTGAAGTCAGGGCTTATATCACCAATATAGAAACTTGATCATTGTCACTGACTATAAGAAGTTGAAAATAGTTAAGTCCATAGAAGTTGAAAAATTGCAAGTAACTGCAAGTTTATTTTAGGTTGATCATTTTTGGCATTATATTGACTATACAGTAAATACAAATCAAAGTGGCAAAAGGAAATATTTTTGAAAAAAATAGCCTTAAGTAATTAATACAAACATAATTCTACTGCATTTGCAAAAGAGGTTGCCAGAATGTGACAGAGATAATACCACTTAACGCAACTTAGCAACTTTACTTGTGCATGTACAATATATATTCTGTTCTTGCCAGTTTAGCTTTTCTTTCAGTAAAGTTTAAAAAATTATCAGTGCATACTTTATTAAACAATGCTAGGGCAAGTTCTACAAGTTACTGAATTATTAAAGTACGAAGACAGAAAACTGATATGTTTTTACTGGACATATTTTATCTGTTAGCTAAAACATAAATCTGTAAAAGGAAATATATTAGTAGAAGGTACAAATAAATGATTTAATTCCAAAAAATGTTTTTACCATTTTTGCAGCTTAACACAAGTCCATTTGCAATGGAAGTTATCCAATTGCAAGCTGCAGGAGGTGAACAGATTTACCCAACATTATTTTCTTTGTTTAATTGGGTGTATGATGGCTTGCTTTTGCTTTTATTCTACATGCACTGGTAAAAATATTTTTTCAGCCATCACAGCAGACAGGCTTCTCTTCAAATGGTTGAGGTGGATTTTGTTGAGTGTCAGTAGCCAGAAGAAGAAGAAGGAAGAGTAAAAAAGACAAAAAACATAACTTTGATTGTGGTTTCCCATGATATGACCCAAAATGCAGGGCATTGTACAGACTCAAGGACAGCTGAAAGCTATACCTAGAATGGGAAAGACAGAGAGACAATGTGAGAAAGAGAGAGAGAAGGGCAGAGAGAGACAAAGAGAGAGTATTGTTAATCTGTTGTTCTTTAAATTCAGACAGTACTGGTGGCATTGTGAGCCCCAAAGGTATACTGTGTTAGCCACCGTAAATGTCTGTTTCATTAATGACATCATAACATTATGTAGTTTTTGTAGCAGGCAATATGGATGCACTGAACCAGCAATCTTTGTCTCATAGGTAGGTACTAGGCTAATGGCCCTAGGGCCTATATAAGCCTAGCCAAAAAGGTATCCTGGCTTTTTGCTGTACATTTATTTACTCCTCCGTGCTGTGCAGTGAACGAACACAGAAACTATATCGGACTTTTTATTCTCTGTGAGGGTGAAGTGCATCAGGAACTCAACACATCTCATAACTCTGACTTCTGCAGTACCTTTGTGGCATATACACACTACACCAAAAGCACAACTCCTTCATACACAAACACACCCACTGCTTGCACAGGGTATCATTCGAGTTTCTGCTCAAAATACCGCAACTGAAAATAAGCTTCTGTAACCACTGGATACAACAAAGTGACAGAGGACAGATGCCAGTAGTAATGTTGAGAACTTTCATTTTTTTTTCTGGAGTAAGAAGCAGAAAATGAAAACAATTATGAATGTTGAGGCATGTATTGATTCTGTACCTATTTAACAGAAAATGTAACAGCTGCAACTGAAAACGTTTGCAAGTATGTATGTATCTGTTTATTTTTCTATGAATGTGTGGGCGCATATATTTGTGTAAGTGCACATATGGTTATGTGCATTTCCTAGAGAGAGAGAGAGAGAGAGTGTGTGTGTGTGTGTGTGTGTGTGTGTGTGTGTGTGTGTGTGTGTATTTGTGTGTGTGTGTGTGTGTGTCAGAGACAGAGAGTGCATATATGAATGTCTATATAAGTTTCCAGACATGAATCCCCAATGTGCACAACAAAGATGTACTAGTAAAGTGACAAGTGAGACAACTTGAAAGCAGGTGTGAACTCTTCTCAAGTCACTGTTCTTTCCCAAATTATAGGTAATGTTGTTCTTGGGCTGGTCATTATGTAGCCAGATTGCTCCAGCTTCCTTCATTTCATGTTGAATTTGTATTACACAGCATGTACAGTCTGCTGTGAAACATAATGCGTTGTTGAAATCAGTTGAGTAGAATGCTCATTTTTTTTTCTGAACGAAATATCTTTGCTATTTAGCTAATTTTAGTAGATGCATTTTTGACAGATTGCTCCTGTAAATTTGCCTTTACACAACAGAAATGTACCACTGAGGGCAGTAATATCTTTCAGGCCGGTTGCAACATTCATAATGATTCCTGAATGGTGCAGAGCAGAAACTGCACCTTTACCTTTCACATCACTTAACAAGCACATTGAGTAACATCCCAGTAACACTGTACAGGTGTACTTGTTGAGTCCAAGATATTAGTGTTTGTACATTGTGCTATAAAATTTAAAAAATAAAATACAAATAATCATTGTAGAAATAAAGCAGCATGCACACATTAATGTTTCTGGTAAGTGGGGTGAAATAGCCAGGTAATGGGACATTGGAATGGCTGCATTGAGACTCTGATGTCATATTTTGGTTGTCTGTTCTTCAGTTTGTGTTTGAAAGTTGGTATCCCACAATTCCATTGGAGTGTGCGGGGTTACATAATTATGTATGCGAACTTTATGTTAATCATTGTACAGATTTGTACCTATTTTTCATGGGCCTTGTCCAGATTTTTGATGTTTCCAGGTTGAGAGGTATGGTTTGGACCCAACACTAGCACCAACATTCCTTACAGATTTCAGTGTTGGGGATTGCTAAAAGGGAGTTACTTTGGTGGGTTGACCAGTTATCTCTTAACCCATGTCTTCCTTTCTCCATTCCACCTCCTACTGAGTTTTACCCACAAAAGTGGGTCAAATGGTCATCCATTGGCAGTAATCTTGCACTGTGAACAAAGCCTCCCACACCTTGCTTTCATAGAAACTATCCTGCTTTCACATTCTCTAACTGTTATAACCACTGTTAGCGTCAGCAAACCTGTAGTGCAACTTATAAATATTTGAAAAGATGCTTGTTTAGTCTTTTGACTAAACTAGCTTCATTGAAATGGACATTGTGGAACTACATGGAGACTGAAAGATAGCATTGATAGGCCTACACACAGGTTAACAAATGCTGTCAGATGTTTTAGAGGGTGACTTTACAGCTGCATGCACACACCTCTGCTCTCATGACAGCACTTTAAAGATGTTAGATGAAAAATGAAAACTGACAAAACTCCACTGAACTTCCACATCATTCTGTTAAGACTTACATACATAAGTGGTAATATGGAGCAGTTAGAGGGATGGTGGCAATGGAAAACTGATAGATGAGTTCAGGCAGCATAGCTCAGGAGAGTATCATCTGACAGTTTAAAATAATATCCATGATAATTCTGGAGAGGAATTAACTAGCAATTTTGTTTATCAAGTGATACTTTGTTGTTAAGACTATGACATTTAGGTGACATAACTTATGATCTTATGAAATATTCAGTGTTTCTTTTTGTGTTTTAGAATCTTAGACAGCAGATTCTTGAATTACTTGGACCTATTTCCATGAACCATGGTGTCTATTTCATGGCTGCCATTGCTTTTGTGTGGAATGAGAGACGACATGGCAGAAATGCAAAAACAAAAGTAAGTGTACAGCACACTTTTGTACCTTATTAGTCCTTTATCTTCAATAAGCTCATTTTTTTCTCAAAGTTTTATTCACTTCTAATGTCTGCTGAATGGTCGAGTGACGGAATGTCCATCTGTGTGGCCCCAATGTCTTAGATTTGACATGCACTTCTGTTAATTTGAAGGGTTGATGAGAAGAGACAGTAATGATCAAGTGTTGATGGTAGCTTCCACATTTGAGACTGAAGGCTGAAGGAGGTTTGGTAAAGGGCTACACCCAAGTAAAGGTTAAAGGTTTGTTATACAAGCCAGAAAAAAGAGCTGTAGAAGGGCAGAACTGGACAGGTGGGAAAATAAATACATTTTCTTGATGTTGCTGTGTCCGTTGTAACTTTTGCTGCATTGGGGTGTAGATAATTGAAAACACTCTAGTAAAAATATATCTTTAGTGTTTAAAGTAGAGTATTCTTTTTACATAATTTTGTCACTAGAGGCATAGTGAGCTGTTGATTTTGGAATGATGGTCTCTGATTTGGGGAAATATGAAGAGGATGTGTTGCAGACTAAATATGAGAGATATCAATGTTTAAACTCAACTCAGTGAAAAAAGTAATTGGTAAACAGTGGTGAGATTATAGATAGCAGATATGTGGGTTGCCCTGGAAGCTTTGAGGCAACAGATGAAAATGGTGTCCAGACTGTTGAGCTGTTATGCTAAACAGCATAAGTAATTAGTGGGTGATTCTATGAAGCTTCTGAATGGGGCAGTATGATGTCATGATGATATTTTTATAAAGAGTGGTGGATATTCAAAATAAGTCCGTTGAGCTGAGCAATCAAATAATCTGTATTGAACAGACGCTGGTAATGTTGGAGACAAGATAAAAGATGGAGAAATTTGTACCTGAGTAGGATCCTGGAGGGTGGAGAAGGATTTTACTATATCAGCAACAACAAGAACAAACAGTGAGTCCCAGCTCTACCTTCCGTAACTAGAAAATTTATTCAGCTCAATTTAGTTTCTCTAGCGCCTCGGCCAACAGCCTTTACAGAGTAAAACAGTAAAGCTTTTTAAAAAATCACAATATATACAACATGAAACAATAAATCAATTAAACAATCAACTAATTAAAAAAATAATACACATTTAAAGTCACAATTCTAAATAAGACTTTGCCAATTACATTCTCTATTCAAACCATAGGGGCATAAAGTACCATATTTCATGATTAAAATAGATTCTTTTTGCCTCAATATATTCTTTTGATATTCCACATTATTATGATAAAGAGGTACATGTTCCAGTATGGTAACTTTTATACAACCAATATTACCATTGTGTACAGAATTAAAATGTTCCGCAATAGGACTACTAAATTTATTATTTTTCACATCTCTGACATGCTCTTTAATTCTGTCTGCTAACATTCTCTTAGTTTCACTAATGTAATACTTATTACACGTACAAAAAATAACATAAATTATACCCTTACTCACACAAGAGTATTTAGCTCTAGTAGTGAAGTTTTTTCCATTAATCCTACCCACCTCAGACACTATATGCTTACAAATGGAACAGTTCCCACAGGGAAAAGTTCCTACAACTTTCATGTTATTTAATGTATTAATCTTAGGTTCCTTATAAATACTGTGTACTAAAAAATCTTGAATACTTTTGCCTTTTTTATATGATATAACTAATTTGGTATCTTTTAATGAAATAATATCTTTTTTAATGAAATTCCAATACTGTTTAATCAATTCATTAATAATACAGGAAAAATTAGTATGCTTCGTAACAAAAAACATCTTTTCCTCACTCGATTTATTAGTATTATAACTATTTCGGTTGTAACCACTATTAAATGTATTTATAACATTATTATTTTTAAATACCTTACTAAAACTGTTCTTAACATCTGTTGGATCATATCCTCTATTTATAAACATTTCAGCTACCTTAAGAGCTTCATTATAAGCTAATTTAGTATCAGTATTTAATCTTTTTATTCTAATAAATTCTCCATAAGGAATAGCTGTTAAAGTATGAGAAGGGTGGCAACTGTTACCACACATTTTCCAGCTGATTTCATTAAATTTTCTATAGATACCAGTATGTATTAAATGGCCATTTATACCTTCAAGAGAAATATCTAAAAAGTTAACCCGGCAACCCAGTTGTACATCACTAAAGTTAATACCAAATTTGTTAGTATTCAATTCATGAATGAATTGTACAGATAAATCAGAACCATCTTTACAGATGAAAATAAGATCGTCAATAAATCTATAATACTTTATAACATGTTTCTTAAAAAATTGTTGTCTGTATAAAAATTCATTTTCAAACATTCCCATAAATAAATTTGCGTAAGCAAATTTGTACCTGAGTAGGATCCTGGAGGGTGGAGAAGGATTTTACTATAGTTTGTAAAAAACACGTTGGTGCAGTAAACTGCTTTTTTCAACAGATTCCGGAGTATTGAAAAGTCTTGTAGATTGCTACTGTTGGCTGATAGAGCATATGGCTGGCAGAGAGCTTCGCTAGGTTTGTGAGGTGATATGAGGATTATGTCTTGTTGTGGCTCTGAATGCCTGGCAAGTGGATAACCTGTGTTTTTTTCATGATTTTTTTTATAATATCCCATACATTTATGGGCACAATTTTCAGCTGTCAGCAAAATGTGCTGACGCCATCAGCTAAGGTACAAAATATCATTTCCAGATATTTTAATATTGTTGTAACATTGCTGCAATTCTTAAATATAAGAGCTACCTTAGATAACATTTTTGGTGGCGTACCAACTTATCCCACTGGTCAATTCTAAGGACAGTAAATCTGTTGTATACATTGCTTTGCTAGGGTTAAGCCCATTCAGGGTTCTATTCTATCTATAGTTTAAAGTAATAGCAATCTTAATATATTGATTTTCCTTTGGCATGTAGCTTGTTTTATATTGCTTGCTCCTGTTAGGTGACCCGATGCAGTAGTACATTTATTTGCTCTCGCCTATTGATATTCACTATATACAGCCTTTTAGCTTCACACTTCATTTCAGAATGTTTTACATAAATTTTATAGGGCATACTATGTATTTGTACTCATCCGCTCTCCTTGTTATCGTTGCCCCTTTAAGCAACGGTGTGGCGCTTGTGGTGATGTCGTCAACAAGCGCCAGTTACTTTGTTTTAAATGCATTAGGTTTTAATCCTTTTAACTGCTGATGAAGCTTCTGGCTTTCTGGAAGCGAAAACACTGTTTTGGTCTTTAAATAAATTGCGTTTCTTTTCTTTTACATCGTTCTGGCTGCAGTGGTGTTCCGTTTGTGTTTTCAGATATTTTAAAAGATATTTTTCTCAACAAAGATATAGTTCACCTCACCTCAGACTGCAATGGTCATGTTGTGAGAGTTGTTGCAGGTGTTGGATAATCAGAACAAGGAATCTGTGGCAGTTGAGCAGGATGAAAGAAATTAACGCTTAGATATAACTGAAGTGTGAAATGAATGGGGATAGGAATCTGATCAAAAGGAAGATGAAGCAGTTGTAATATGCACATTGGGAGATGTGTGATGGAGAGAGAGAGGTGTTGCGTGGCTACATAAATGAACATGGTTTTTACAGACAACTGCTGGCTATGATGGCCAAGTGCTTTCCACTGTTTGGAACTGTAGTAAGAGGAAGGTTGTCCTACAGA
Organism: Protopterus annectens; assembly: GCF_019279795.1. NCBI lineage: Eukaryota > Metazoa > Chordata > Ceratodontiformes > Protopteridae > Protopterus > Protopterus annectens. Next base: position 13,478,834 of record NC_056726.1, read on the forward strand.
GTTTATATGCGTAAATGCTTTCTTTTGTTAAGATGTTTATAATTTAAAATGCAGCTTCCCAGGAACTAAGTCAGGGTCTGTTGCAGTAAGGAGTGAGACTGGTAGCTAGTCTTTGTTGAATGGGTGTGCTGAGACTAGGCGAGTATGTATTTTTTATCTGTGTCAGCACCCAATAGCCATCTTTGAAATGGCTGTAAAGTTATACATATGCCCTTGATGAGAGTGGAGTTTTCATAGCAACAGTAGCTTCAAGGACTTCTTATGGAGCTAGGATGCTAGGATGGATATGACACTAATGATGTATACTTTATTCTCTAGCTGTTTAGCTGTTTATGTTTTATGACTTTCCATTAATGCATTTTGAGGTTTGTCGAAACATTTTTGAATAATAAAAGTTTCTAAATGTTATATCCAATAACTGTGCTGTCAGGTAGAGAATGACGTTGGGGAGACACATGCCCATAAAAGTCAGCCAAACTCATGTAACCGCCATGGATTTGGAAAAAATAAAAATAAAAATTAGTCTTTCAGAGGGATTTACATATGATGCAGGACTTACCACCATAGTGAGAGATGAGTGAAGTTGTAGAAACTTGGATTTTGCAGGTATGAATATAATTGCAGATAGAGTACCATGCAGTATGGTCATGCCTTGATACACATACAGCTGTCATGTGTTAGTATATAAAAGTCTGAGTAGAATGAGCATGTGTACAGTATTGAACAGTATATCTTCTATAGCAACGTGTAGCAACAAGTTAATAGAGGCTCATACACGATAGTAACACAATGGCTTGTGAAACTGCAGTGGTACAGTCACATACCATTTCTAAGCAGTAACATCAACTCTAGTATCCCTTATTACACATTATTATGATAGGCTTTGTCATGCTGGTTAAATGCAGTTGTATGAGTAGGGAAGTGGAAAACTAGCATTCACAATTATGGTCACCATGTTATCCAAGTATCAATGAGTATTTTATTTCATACTTTTAGAAAAGTTTATGCAATTGCATAACATTAATCATGGACTACTCACTGATGACAGTGACATACACAGGTAGCATAAAATGCAATTGGCATGCATTATGTGTACCAGTATAGCAACCACATGGGGTTAGGAGGGTGGTCTAATGGTTAAGGTGTTTGCTTTACAAACACAAGGTGCAGGGTTTGAGTCTCACAAGGAATAATTGGCTAAGCTTAAAATAGCTTGCAAGGGCAGCTAGCTTAGTACTAATCTATGAACCTAATCTATGAACCTATGTGTTGTGAATGTTTTAACATTATAATTTCATCATCTTCATCGATCCTTTTTTCCCATTTTTACATGTGGAGACAGGGTGTGGTGTCAACTGTAACCACCTCATTTAGTTCAGTGCCACTTTCCTATCTTGTTCGACAGTCATTCCAGCCTGTTGAGGGTGTTCTTGCACACAATCCATCTGTCTCCTTCCTGGATGCCCTCAGTTCTCTTGCCTTTCTGTCACAAATCTTTTTTCAGCAGATTGTCTTCTGCTTTCCTGCACATGTGCCCAAACCACTGTAATCTGTTCTCTTTGACCTTCTCTGCAGTTGTTGCTATTTGGGATTCTGCTCTGATGTTCTCATTTTTTAATCTGTTCCACAGTGTTCATCATACCATCCATCTCAGGCACTTCATCTACATCACCTCTAGCTTTTTCAGCTGCTCTGCCTTCAGTGCCTAGGTTTCTGTACCATACACTAGTACTGGTTGCAAAAGTATTTTATACACCTTACTTTTCACTTTATTTGGCATTCTTTTGTCACACAGTACCTCTAACATTGTTCCAGTTGACTCCAATTTCCTCTGATTCTAGTTTAACCTCCTCATTCAGACTTCCCTTCTGCTTAGCCACCTCTCTGATACCTGAATCTGCTAACCTCTTCCACTATATTCCCTTCTATCTCAATATCTTCTGATTTCCCCCATTTGCTGCCATTGTAGCAATTTAATTTGTTCTTTGTAATAATGCATCTCTTACTCCCTTAGTGACTTTGGGCAAGATGGTTGCACAACCAATATAGGTGCATATTGTTAGAGTTCAGCATTAAAGGAACTCTGTGCTGTCATATTACTGTATTATGACTGTCAGGGCTAGCTACTGACTGTAAACATTGACTGTTGGTGATTTGTGTACATTGACTAATGTTGATATACAAAATAAGGTAGGTAACACAAAACAGGTGGAGAATGTCTGCCATATTGTTACACTTTAAAGCTAATTTCACATGCACCTAGTAGATTTAAACATTCAGGTCACTAACCAACATCAGTGTACTTGTAACAATCTAACATACTAAGTATTATAGCACAAGTTCAAAAGGTACTTAATAGCTTCCACAACAAGAGTATAGGTATTTTCAGTATACATTATATATGTGGTGACTGCACTGTTTAACTGTACAGTCTATGAAAGATGTACCTTAATTACAGCTGCATATCCCTAAGTTAGGAATGCGTAGAGCTGACTTTGTCAGCTAATGTCATACAGCCGTTAGTACAGCTTGACAAAAATTACTGGCTAGTATGCACACTATTGATGATGTTATTCCCAAGCCTTCCAGCAATGGGAAACTTATTATTATGTGAGCCCCTTTATTAGGGTGTACCCTCTTATATACTTAACCTGATTTTTGGTCACATATGATTGCATTCCATTAAACACATTACACCATCGAGAGGAGTATGTTTTTCTTACTGCGAGCATTCATGCATTAATGGCAGCTGCACACATGAAACAACAGCATTGTAAATGTATCAACAAACCCCTTCCATACATACCACATATTAGCAGATATCAGTTGTATGTATATCCAGTTATGACCATTCTGCTCAGTACTCTGTCTACAGTGTTAAAGACATATCTGAAAAGTCTGGACATTTCTGTAATTCTAAGAAACCAAGTAAACCAGCGTGTGACTGTGCAGCCGCAATCCAAAAACAGCAACTGGGACTGCCGTAGTGCCATACTGCCTGAGAAAACAAATCCTGTATGTCCCAAATGTTAACTCCCACAAAAACGTGAATTAGCCACAGGATGCAAAACAAAATTTACCGAAATTAGATAGACCATCAGGGATTACTCAATAACATAGTATCCTAAATTTAATTAAATCATTAATTGAACAGAACATAAACGTAAGAAACATTTTATAAACAGTTAAGCGAGTTTGTTTTGTAATTTTGCTTATGGTTCACTCTAGTAACATGTCCTGCATCTTGCATGTGTTTACTTGCAGACTTTCTTTTTCTTTTTGTAAGTCTGTGGTAGTCCTGCAGGTTGTGATATTTTCTGAGGAAGTATGACTTTCCTGAACCCCTCGTCTCCATTACAGCAGAGTTATGTAGCAGTAAAAGTATTTAAACTTTCCCACTCCAGCATCACTGTCTGGTATGGAGTGATTGAAAGCTAACACTTGCTCAGAAATGATGGCTTGACCCCTTCTATATTGGCATCATTCAGAAGATCATTGTGAACTGTTTGAGAGCCAACATTGCTACTCATAAAAGATGGCTTGACACAGCACTAGAAGATCCACCCTCTTCTATGTTGGCATCATTCAGAAGATCATTTTGAGCTGTTTGGCATGACCACTCTATAGGTGTGTCCACACCTGGTCCAAAAGTTGTGACATCCTCTCATAGCCTGCTCTCTCTGGTCACAGTTCATGGCTCTGAGATTCACTGAGCCTTCAAGAATGTCCTGCTTCACACAAGTATATCATAACCATGTCTCCCTTTAAGAGGGATGAGCAGACATAAGCCTCATCATTCCTTCCCTTCTCCCACCAGGTCTTACAGGTGCTTTGGACACTAATTGAAACCAGGCTGCATGGGTCATAGTAAAGTCGCTGTCTTTCTACACTAACAGAGCTGACTTCCTCTTCAAGACTTGTGGATTTTAAGATATATGTTCAGACTCCATAAGGATTGGCAGACATTAAGGCTGTGTGCTACAAGTCCCTGAAATTCTGAAACATTGCATGCTAATTTGGTCCATCAGTGGTATATGTTGCTGAAGAGCAAAGTATGTAGAGATGCTGACATTTAAGTGATTATATTTATATGGGGTAATAGTGTAACTGCTTAATACCAAGGTATGTCCACTTATTGTATCTTACATCAGTTGTGCTATATCACTTTTAGGTGTGTTTCTAGTAGGTACATGACTGTAGTACTCCTGCCATGTGTTTGCTGAAGTTGAAGAATTGAATGGAAGGTACTGCTTATATATTAGGATACTGCCCTGCACTTGCGATGCCTTCTTTGGCAAGATGTCTGTACACAGCAATACTTCCACACTAATGTTTCTTGTGGGTACATTTTGTGGACATTGATGTATATTTTTCCACAGATGTGTGCTGTCCATAAATGTGTTGCATTCTTAGCATATAAAGCAGTTTGCTGTCCACAACTACCACTAACAGTATGCTGAATAACTACCCCTTCCATAACTAGCTGTGTGTCTTTGTGTTTGTGAATAAAAAGGCATTGCTGTAAGTTCAGTTGGAATAGTTTTATTATATATATATATATATATATATATATATATATATATATATATATATATATATATATATATATCTAGTGTGTGTGTGTATATATGCACATGCATACATACACCCACATGTTTTTATATATATATATAAATGTATATGTGTATGTTTGTGTGGGTGGGTGTGTACATATTGTAATTATTTCTCTGTATGTGTGTGTGTGCGCGCATATATATATATATATATATATATATATATATATATGTGTGTGTGTATATATATATATATATATATATATATCTGTAACAATTTATTTTATATACGTGCATTTATCTTATATAAACACATGTATATATACATGTACATATATTTATCTATATACACACAAACATATTTATACACACACACACACACACGGGTCCCTATCAGATGATCAAGTTTTCAGGAACTCGAAATTCATGATTGAGTTTTTTGAAAACCCGAAGGTTTTGAATGGAGGTCGCAGTACAGTGCAGTTCAGGAAATTTACCCTTTTCCTCACTGTACTGCGATCTCAGAGTTGGTATACATAATTTGCAGGGGGGGTGGGGGTACAGCCCCCACATGGGGGCTTGCCCCCCCTACAAAAGTGTAAAAAAGGTAGATTGTTGTGTTTTTTTATGTTCGGGTTTTCGAAAACTTGATTGTATAGTCTCAACAGTATGAATTTCGAGTTTCTGAAAACTCGATCATCTGACATAAACATATATGTTTATGTGTGTGTGTGTGTGTGTGTCTGTCTGTATAACCATTATGTGAGCAAAGTCAGCATACATTGCTTTAGTGTGATAATGTTACAGTTCACATGCATACTGTACGTGAACTATTTTTGTTACATTCCCCCTTTATTTAGTCCAAAAACATTACTGTGTCCCTTTATTTTATTCCAAAAACTAGTAGTAACACTGTAAAACTTTTCTGATTCCCACCTAGAATCTTTTATGATGTACATGCAAGGACATGGTTATGGAATTTATCAGGGGAACTGAGGATGGTATAGAGTTTGTCCATTATTCAGTAAAGACTAGTGTTGGGGGGGATGGTGAAGGCATTATTAGCTCCTTTGAGATATAATGATGAATTTATTTATATATTGTTGTAATGTTTACTGTTAATTTCTGCAACTATGGTGTACTGCAGAAACCTTGCATAGTGGTTAGGTGACTGTACTTTAACATGGCACCATTTCATTTCAGTTCTTATACAGGTTAGGCAGTGCACTGTTTTATTAAAATTAAATGTTCATTTCTAGTACTCCAGTTACTTTTGAAAATAGTATGGGCATCCTAGTAACTGCAGAAGTATTTGCTTTCTTGTCATTGTGTTGCAGATAGCATAACTTCTTTAGTGCTAAACAGTTATTCAAATCAGTATCTGCACCTTTGGGACACTTTTTCCAAAATGTGGACATCCTAACTTTTCAGCATGTAAATTATTATGTGGTTAAGGAAAGGTCAGGTCAGATCAGGTACGCTGTTTGGAATTTTGAATGGAGAAATTATAATTTCCCTGCTAATAACACATCCCCACAGGGATGGGGGAGCAAAACATCACTGAGCTAACAATCTAGTTCACACCACCCACTGAAGTCAAGTCCTGTATTGGTGCTGCAGTTCTGAAAAGCCCTAATGTTGTGCCCATTAGATGCAGCTTCTTGCAAATGCTTTCTTCACTTGATTTAATAAATTCACCTAGTATTGTTATGTGGCAGAAAAACTGCCAGTAATTTACCATGGATGATTTCAGACACTTCTTGTGGGAGACCAAGTATTTTAATTAATTGTACAAACCTGTAAGCTGTGTACATAGTTATTGGTTTTATTTCTGATAGTGATTCTCAGTGTACCAACTAAATGAGTGAAACATGAAGTTCAGGCTTAAGGCTGTGCAGTGTAATCAAGACTGTGTTGTACATCTTGTTGTATACGAAGGTTTTTACTGAAAGGGGTCCATGTGAACCGTGCTGTATACACAGGTTTTTACTGAAAGGGGTCCATGTGAACTGTGCTGGGCACCCATGTTTTTACTGAAGGGGGTCCACGAGAATCATGCTGTATCCCCACGTTTTCCCTGAAAAGTGTCCATAAGAATCATGCTGTATCCCCAGGTTTTTACTGAAAGGGGTCCATGAGAATCATGCTGTACACCCAGGTTTTTACTGAAAGGGGTCTGTGGGAATCAGCTCCTTATCTATTTAATAAAAAGTAAGTGATCCAAACACTGGAAGTAGCAGCAAAGGTATAGCCAGCCAAGTGTTCTATGTGACTGAATGTAAATTGCTTCATAGTAGTAATCAGTTCTTTAGAACTTGATAGCTTCATTTGCATGTAATCATTGGTTAGATTAAATATACATATAATGAGGAAGATTCATATGTGCCTCATTTTCCAGGTTATTCCTCCAGCTACTGAAGAACAACTCTTACTAGTTGAGCTGGTTCGTTCAATTAGTGTGATGAGGACAGAGACTGTAATACAAACTGTGAAAGAAGTTCTGAAACAGCCTCCAGCAATCGCCAGAGAGAAGGTAGGATTTTTGAAACTGTTGCAAATGAATTGTCACAGTATTAGGTCCTTCTTAAGGTTTGTAACTCTTTAGTACATTGATCTAGCATTTATGTTTTACTGTGATGGAAATGTCTGCCTTTTAACATGAGTTGCTGCAGTGCCTCTCAGTACCTGCATTCCCTTTGCTTTCCAGTCCTGTTCTTTTTTCATTGTGCTCTCTTTTCTCATCCAGACTAGATTTGAATCTCAAGGGTTGCCACATAGTTACACAACAAGTGGCGTTTGGCTTTATTGGCCTGAATGTAATCATAAACACTTAAAAAGTAACAAGTCATGGGCATTTAGAAGCCATGTAGTTGAAACACGTGATGTCCTTAAGGGGTCATTTGCATATATCCCATAGGCCTTTGAATCTCAAGGATTGCCACATGGTTACACAACAAGTGGGGTTTGGCTTTATTGGCCTGAATGTAGTCATAAAGACTTAAGAAATAAAAAGTCATGGACATGTAGAAGCCATGTAGTTGAAACGTGTGATGTCCTTAAGGGGTCATTTGCATATGTCCTATAGGCCTTCATTACAGAAGGTTTAACGTATTGCACAGTGAAAACTCTGATTTGTCTGAGTTTTGCTTGCAGAGTGCATGTGATATATATCTATCTATATATATATATATATATATATATATATATATATATATATATAGATATATAGGTGTGTGTGTGTGTGTGTGTGTGTAGATATAAAAATGTGTGTGCACACCACACACACACACACACACACACACACACACACACACACACACACACACACCACCTCTCAACTTGTCTATCCGACAAGCAACCCCTCCATGGCAAACTCCCATACAGACACATACTCACCTTATACCACTTATATCTCTACATATGCCCACACGTGCAGCCATATGACACACACAACCCAATACTACCTGTCATAGCGAAGGGATTCTTTGAATCACTCAGCTGCATAAATACTTTACTGTAGGCATTTCTGAGGGAATAGCACATGGCTAATTAGCAAAGGCTTCTCCCCCAGAATTCCTCATTGGCATTTAATATGGCCGCAGAGATAGCCTGCTGTCTCTGAATCAGAAATGGTTACCACACGTTGTACACCTAGAGTACGCCTTCTTTTAGCCTTTCTGAATCTAGCCCATTACATGTATTTTGAAAATTAAGACAGCAAAACTGTGTGTTTGAATGTAACTGGTTAGTCTTAGAACATGTGCCTTGGGTGTATTTGTATTTTAACCATTTTGTAATGAGAGTTGTTATTCTGAAGAAATCGTTTGATTTTAAACAAGGAGAAAACCCCTAAACTATTTTTCCAGTCTGGTGATTCCTTGTTAGGAAAGTCTTTGCTTGGGAATTCTATGGGTTTAACTAAGATGCAGTTCAGTGGTATTTTAAAAACAGTGAAAAAATGTATTGGATATTTGGTATACATGTAAGGTGCTTTGTGCATAAGAGGAGAATTTTAAAACTCTGCTACTGGAAAGAAGGTCTGTTGTGTAGTAGTAAAAAAAATCTCTAAAACAGTAATACTTAATGAAAATAAAATACTTAGAAATGTGGATTAAAACGGATTCTGTTGTGGCAGCTAATATGTGGGAAGAGACTAAACAAAAGATAATGTAAAACTGAGAAATTGAAAGCTGTATTTTATGGATCTGGCTAGCAAGATACATCCAGTAGATTTTAGTCCCTTTAGTTTTATACACAGGTCAAACATATTTTTAACAACCAGAGGGGAAGTGGTGGATAGCAATTAATAAAGAGCTGTAGGATTTCATTTGGGAGGGGAAAACAGCAGGAGTCAAGTGGGATAAGCAGATTCTGCCAGTAGAACAAGGCGGATTGGAATTACCTGATTTGTAGGGGTTATTTCAGAGCTATGCAGTTAAGACTGCTATACATAGCACATGCAGAAAGCTGCAATTCAAAGTGGAAAGGAATGATAATGAAATAGGGGAAGCTCAAGAAACAAGGAGAGACTGGGACTGTGGATACAGATCCTTAAGGAGAATAAAAATAACCATACAGAATATTGTATTCATAAAGTAGCAGAAAGTATTCTTAGAGCTAAGCCAACACAGGAATGGAGAAAGGAGATTCTGCAAATAGGCATAACTGCAGTTAGGGATACAGACAATAGGCAAAGGGGGTGGAATTTATTGGAGAAAACTGGCAAAGGAACTGAGGTGTTGGTGAAAAATGAATTTATAAAGGTGCTGCTGTGCTGTACTGGAACCAAAGTCGTCTTAAGACACAAAGTCTTGTTCGCTGTTTACTGCTGAATCAAAAACACAGAGTTTTGCATTACTGTATCTGCAGTCTGTTTAAAACACAGAGCCTGCACTGATGAGAAAATATATTTTGCAGCACAATAGTATTTTATTGTAAGCAGAGGTACTAATAAATAATTTATTCTTATAACAAGCGACACGTGCTACTGCAACAACTTGTAGTTTAGATGTATAAAGTTTTACTTTATGGTCAGCATGGATGATTATTCTCCTTCTCCTATACATTACCTCAGAACAAGTGCGTTCCTACCAATTCCTTTAACACAGCTGAATTTTTACAGCCTACTTATACTGTTCTCATGCACTTTAGATCCTGTTTTCCTCTTGGTATCTTTTTTGGGCTTTATACGGAAACATCTGTTCTGCTGATGCTTTACTTTCCAGACTTGTTTTTTAAGGAAATGTTTTGTGATAAAGCACATACAAATTGTTTTTTGTATTGCCTATGTCCATTTATCTGTGAGGAATTACATCAATCTTTTTTAATATCATGGCAAACATGTTTTTAAGGAAACATCTTATGGAACAACAAGTACTGCTGATTTTATAAAAAGCTGTGTCCATTCATCTGTCAACTTCTTTGCTGATACTGTGGGAGAACATGTTTTTTGAGGAAATAGCTTGTAAGAGAGCACGTATTGCTGAATTTATAAAAAGTATGCCTATTAATAGATACAGTCAGATCTATGTCACATAGTATAGCAGACAACAACGACAGAAATATCACGCATGCTAATGCTGTAAACCAAGTGGCTGTGAAAATAGACCTGGAAACGCTGTTCACAAAAACACCTTAAATTTCCATTTAAAACAAATTTAATATCTTCTTCAAAATTAGAAAGAAAAGAAAATAAAAGTCCCTTATTCACAAACGATAAGCGCTTTCGAGAGAGTCTTCATCAGATTGTAATAGAAAGTGGGACACTCATTTTATTTATAAAAAAAAATGTAATTGCTCAGCCAATGCGGGCTCATGCTTTTTAATTTTGTCCTATCAATTGTCTTACATTTCCATCCTATTTTAAATCAGTAGGGCCAATGAAGGTCCTCTGTGGTTGCCACACCTCCAAATTCTTTACGAGTGCTTTCATTGTCTAAAATAAAAGTTGCATGCATTTGATTTGACAAAAAGTTTCAGCAAATAAAGGCCCAATGTTTCCAGTTGTAACCAACCACGATGGGTCCCTGATAAAATTATGTTAGCACTTTTCAGCCAATACATTGCTTTTCTTTTCCTATTGGTATATTTTTGAAGTAAAAGCTGTATGCAATTTCAATTATTAACAACTCGCATTATTAGAAAGATTAAACACATAAGTTTCATATGGTGTGCGTCCTTTGATGTTTGCTGCACAAAAAAACATTCTTATAATTCTGTTTATTGAAATATTTGATACTGATGGAAAAATGTCCTAGAAAAAAACAATCATGACTTCATAACTTATGTAAATAAGCTAAATGCTTCGACGAATCAAAGTCTTTGCACTGCTGTTGCAAGGATTTGGAAATCCAGTAATATTCGAGAGCTTAGTAACTTTTGGTTGGAAATTCCATCTTGACATCTACCAATCCCAGTTTGCTTGGCCTAACGTATACACCTCTAAGAGAATTAAAGTCACTATTTAACCTACGCAATGTTTTTCATTCCCAGATCAATATAATATCAATTTAACTTAGTTGACAGCTCGCTTTCTTAAAAAGATTAAGCACATAAGATTCATATAATGTGCATCCTTTGGGGTTTACACATTTTTATGAATCTACTTGTTGATGCATTTAGTATTAACAAAAGGATATCCTATAGTGAGACGTTCGTGGCTTTGTAGCTTATGCAAATGAGCTGAGTGTTTAAACAAATCAAATTATTTGTTCTGTTGTTGCAAGGAGTTAAAAGTCCAGTATTATTCAAGAACTTTAAAACTTCCCTAGGAAATTCCATCCTGATCTTTACCTGTCCCAGATTGATTTAGCTTTACTCATACAATTCTAAAGAGTTTTTGTGGCATATACCAATGCATTTATTCAGTTGCTAACATCTTCTTCATATTTGTAAATGCAAACAAGAAACAAATTAGGCAAATTTCAAATCCATTGACGCACTCATCATAAGAGACACCACCAAGGATGTATTAATGATCTCAATTAATTTTGGTCCTATGGTTGGATGAAGTCGTGTACTGGAACTAATAAAACACTGTTCTGATTTATGATCGTCTTTCAATGTTTGATTCCACTGAAGCTGTCTTCAACAGAAGGCTATGCCGATACATATATTCCTGTTTAACCCAAACATAATGAAAGGTGACAATGATGACATTCCAATACACTTGTATGTTAATGCGTGGCATATTGCCTCAATAAGATAAGTAAATATAGAGCGGATGTTAGTATTTTCAGTCACTGAAGATAGAGGTCTTATTTCTTCACATGCCATCTGGTTCAAACTTTCCATAGATAGCATAAAGATCCTACGGTTGATATATAATGTAATCAGCCTATGATAGGTTTCCTTTACAAAAATCTGATCTTTCCCGATCTTCATTCTCAACATCTGTATTTGTCTGTGAAGATTGTAACGTCTTCCATATCTTACTGATACTGATTCATAGCGTTAATTTTCATCCAGATAGGCTGTCAAAATAAAAATTGAGAATTTTATACATATACTTCAACTATTTTAATCTACACCATAAGTGCCCTGTATTCAGGGATTTATGATATTAACTTATGGTTGGTCTTCTCATCTTCAGAACAGGTTTCAAGGGTATGACACTGTTTAAGCCTGGTGGTTGATCGGCTCATAAATTAATTATCCATTTTATTTCCCTTAACTCTGTTAGGTTTTCAATGTCACCTTTCCTTGGGCCGGTATATATAATTTCAATGACTTTAAATAAAAAAGAATGACCCCTGTGCATATCGATATGTAGGGCTAATGCACTGTGAGTATCTTTGTTTGCTATGTCCCTTTGATGTCTTTGTATGCGTCTTTTAAACATCTGGTTAGTTTTCCCCACATAAAAAGATGAACAGGACTTGCATGTAGCCAGTTAATCACATTAGTTGTTGTATAAGTAGCTTTTACATTGAAGGTATAACTTCTTTTAGTTCTTGGATGTTCAAAATGATTGCTATTATCTATCAGGGGACAATCAATACAATGTCCACACCTAAAAGTGCCTTTACGGCCTACTATCTGGTTTTTACTGTTCCCATTGGTGGTGCACAACAATCTTTTTAAGTTCTTTTTATTCTTGAAACAAAAATATGGTCTATCTCCCACTATATCTTTCAACTGTGGATCTTGTGTCAGGATCGGCCAGAATTGTTTTATCACCTTTTGAATCTGATAATTGTCAGTGCTGTAGGTCAGTAGGACCCTAGTTCTTTCATTCTCATGTATAGATCTATTACGCTCTCTATCAGTGACAGGCTTCAGATCTTGTTCATTATAACCTCTTTCTTTCAAATTCTTTTGTAAGAATTTGATTTCTTTGTCACGTGTGACTTCTTGGTTGCAGCGTCTATAAATCCTGTTGACCTCATTGTGCATAATATTTTTTGTGATATGCCTTGGATGCATGCTACTCTTTAATAAGTAATGGTTCCTCCATGTATTTTTCCTGTGTAATTCTGTGACCAATGTACCTGTGTCACTAAGGATAATATTTACATCAAGGAAGCTAACTGCTTCCCTGGAATAGCTGGCTGTAAATGTTAGAAATGATGTGGTGGAGTCAAGATAGCTCCTAAATTGTATGAATTGTTCTACTTCTCCTCTCCATAAGATAAAAAAATCCTCCACAAAACATCCATAATACAGAATACATTCTTGCCATGGATTATTGGAATGAAGCACATGTTGCATTTTCCACTCTACTAGAACTAAATTGGAATAACTGTTAGCACAGGGGGGTGCCCATGGCAACCCTCCATCTCTGTAAATAAATTTTGTCACCATAGACAAAATAATTGTTTTCCAATATTAATTCAAGCAACGCACAAATTTTAATGGGTTTCTGCTGAAATCTTCTTTGTTGACAGTGTTCTTATTGAATCTATCCCGATGTCATTTGGGATGGTGGTGAAAAGGTTATTTACATCGTGTAGTTAACAAAAGATCATGATGGTCAATAGTTCTTTCCCTAGTTGTTCTAATCTTGTGTAAAAAGTCATCAGTATCCCTCAAGACTGCGTCACAAGAAATTAGGAGCTCTCTTAGTTCCCTTTCTACATACAGAGACATGTTTTCTGTGATCCATCCCTGGCCTGACACTATCAGGCGTAATGGCGGATTGGAAAAATCTTTGTGTATCTTAGGGAGTCCATTAATAGTTGGAATAGTAGGCTTGTATATGTCCAGGAAGTTGAACAATTATAGATCAATTTGTCTTTGTGACACCATGTCACTCAGATAGGAGCTCATTCTTTTTATAGCCTGATTTATAGTAACAGTTGTTACCCCTACATATGTTTTAGAATCTTTCAACATGTTCTCCATTCTGTTGGCATACCAAAAGGTATCCATAACGACAATGGCTCCACCTTTGTCTGCTGGTTTCAAAACAATATTGGTATTCTGTTGCAGGTTGTAAATGGCTTGTTTTTTATCAAAAGTGATATTCCTATAATGTTTTGTACGAGTATCCATCCTTAGTTTCTCAACTTCATTACTACAAAGCCTTGTAAACAATTCCACTGCTGGGTGACTTACTGGTACAAAGGTACTGGGCTTCCAATAAATAGAATTACAAGAATTTTTTTTTGCACAGCAAACATCAAAGGATGCACACAATACGAAACTTATGTGTTTAATCTTTCTAATAATGTCAGTTGCTAATAATTGAAATTGCATGCGGCTTTTACTTCAAAAATATACCAATAAGAAAAGGAAAACAATGTATTGGCTGAAAAGTGTTAACATAATTTTATCAGGGACCCATCATGGTTGGTTACAACTTGAAACATTGGGCCTTTATTTGCTGAAACCTTTCATCAAATCAAATGCATGCAACTTTTATTTTAGACAATGAAAGCACTCGTAAAGAATTTGGAGGTGTGGCAACCACAAAGGACCTTCATTTTGCCTATTGATTTAAAATAGGATGGAAATGTAAGACAATTGATAGGACAAAATTAAAAAGCACGAGCCCGCATTGGCTGAGCAATTAGAAAAAAAAATTTATAAATAAAATGAGTGTCCCACTTTCTATTACAATCTGATGAAGACTCTCTCGAAAGCTCTTATCGTTTGTGAACAATAAGGGACTTTTATTTTATTTTTAATCTTGAAGATATTAAATTTGTTTTAAACGGAAATTTAAGGTGTTTTTTGCGGACAGCGTTTCCAGCTCTATTTTCACAGCCACTTGGTTTACAGCATTAGCCTGGGTGATATTTCTGTCGTTGTTGTCTGCTGTTCTTGTTGTTTTGTTCGGCAGTTTCACCTCAGCAGTGGGAGGATTTATTTTCATCATGTCACATGCTGTGCTGTGTAAGAAACTTGTTCCTGCATTTTGTGGTGCTTTGTGTGTCTGTGTCCTTCCTGTCAGACAGTGACTTGTGCAGCGTTGTGGTAATTGTGGTTACTTGTTGAATTATGTCCAAGGATTCCAAAGAGCACAAACCTTCGGGTTTTAAGAAGTGCTCTAAGTGTGGTTACAAGATGTCCATCACCGATGGACATTCTGTTTGTGTTTATTGCCTGGGAGCAATCCATCTGCAGGAGTCCTGCAGCTTCTGCCATGCTTTTAGTCCCAGGGTGCTGCAAGAAAGAAAGAATAAGCTGATTTTAAAGGGGCTCTTGAAACCCTCATTCGAAGAGGCCATGGATTCTGCTTCCAGTTCTAAATCTAAGTCCTCAAAGTAAAAAAAAAGATCTCCGGCTCCTTCAATTTCCTCGGAGCCACCGGAGAAAGTCACAAAACTTGCTTCAACCTCGTCGGCTCCACTGTCCTCGGGGCCACAGGAAGTGTTGGTGTTGATAGAACCGGCGTCGGATCCAATTATATTGGAACCTCTTCGGAGCCGATCGCCCAGTCTTAGACAAGTGTCACCCGAGAGGAGATCTCGATCTCCCTCCCTGTTCTCCAAATCCCCCAGGACTCTTTCAGATGTGGATGTTGATAGGGTGGTGCAGAGGCTCCTCCAGTCACAGATTTTGACAAAATTGTTTTCGGCTCCATCCCAGTCGGCTCCGGAGCCCATCCCGATACTTTCTTCGATCATTCCTCCTCCAAACGCATCTCTGTCTTTGGAGCCAGAGTGTTCCACTCCATGTGATGTTCCTAAGTCGGTTCCGATGGACCCTCTGGGCCTTTCGGTACCGACGTCTGCTCCGACCCCGTCGGCGCAGTCCACGGGGTTCGGGACTCGGGATTCTTCAGTCGGGCCCGAGCGGGACATCTCGGGACATATTTTGGTTCCGAGTCTCCTGCTCGGTGCCTCGGCTCGAGGAACCCCGACTCCTGTCATGATCTTGGAGGCTGGCCCGTCCTCGGACTCGGGGTGGCCTGCCTTTGAGGCCATGTAGACTGCACTGGCCAGATCGTCAGCTACATCATGCGGGTCGATCATTCTGTCCCCCACCACTCCGGTGAGAGCCTCTGATCATCACCTATCTATAGACAGCGGAGCACCAAGGCCTAGGGATACCACCACGAGTGATCCTCAAGTTTCTGAAGGCCCTTCAGAGTTCATGCCTGAGGAGCCCCCTAGAAAGAAAACATGCAAGAGGAAGCATATAGACTCCCAGGATGAGTCTCTCACCTCAGATACTGACCTCGAGGAATCGGAGGGGTGCCCAAAGTCATCCTCTGATGATGTTTCCTTCTCCGACATCCTGGAGATATTGAAGCAAAGAAGTGACTGGCCATCCAAAGCCCCCTCCGAGGAGGAGTCGGTCTTCCTGAAGGCCTTTGGTGCTCAGCCCTCCACCTCCTGGGTGTCCCCACCCTTCGACGAACTTCTGGACTTAATTTGTCGGAGGGTGTGGGAGAACCCCGATTCTATGGAACCTGTACCCAGGCGGCCCAATACGTTTTTTCTGCTCCCCCGGGTAAGGAGTTTCTGTCTAAAGGAGTCCCTGTGGATGCCATGGTGGTGGCGGCGGCCACTCAGAAGGAAGTAGCGGAGACATCTTCCTCCGTCCATCCTCCTAAGAAGGAGTCTAGGACCATGGACCGGTACGGGAAGCGTACCCTCTCATCAGCAACCTTTACCTTACGGTCGTTGAACTATCTGTCTTATTTTACTCGGCTCCAGAGAGATCTCCTCAAGGAGTTAGGAGATACTCTTGCGGGTAACGTTCCTGAGGCGGTGGCCCAGACGGTTAACGTCCAGGTGTCTACCCTTAATTCCATCGTTAACTCCTCCATGTGGCTCATTTCTTATGCAGCCAATGGAGCGAGTAGGGCAGCAAGCTCAGGAGTCACCCTTAGAAGACAAGCCTGGCTGCGCCTTTGTCATTTAGCGGAGGCCTTCAAGTCTTCTTTCACTGATGCCCCCTATGATGGTTCTTCTTTGTTCGGAACCAAAGTGAAAGACACCCTCACCAGGTGCGAACAAGAGGGAAAGACCCTGTCTGCTGTAGGGGTCCGTTTCTCCCTTCCCTCTAGGCCTTACCCCAGGGCCCAGCAGGGTGGGAAGATGTGGTTCAAAAAATCACAGAGGTTTTTCCAGGAGCACAAGGTGAGCCCCCCTCCAGAGGCAGAGGAGGGGGAGGTTATTCAGGGAGATGCCGCCCTAGAGGCAGAGGGGGCCCCCGCAATTCAGGAGACCGCGATTCCTTTCGCAGCTCTCCCTACCATCGTTCCTGATGGGATGCCCAACTGTGCTTTTCCGCAGCCAGTCGGGGGTCGAATATCATTATACCCAGAAGTCTGGCAAGGCATCACCCAGGACCGATGGGTATTACGAATAATTTCCGGAGGTTATGTCATTCCCTTTTCATTAGACCCCCGCCCTCCAGTCTGGAAAATCCCAGACATTCCACCCAGTCAAAGGGATCAAGCAGCTTCAGAGGTTTCAAAGCTGCTAAGAAAGGGAGCCATCCAGCGTGTCCCCTCAGACCAAGTCGGATTAGGGACTTACTCAAGATTCTTTTTGGTGCCAAAAAGAACAGGGGACCTGAGACCCATATTAGATCTCAGCCAACTGAACAACTACGTACAGAAGTCCAAGTTCCGTATGGTCACACTACAATCGATTCTCCCATTGTTGGGAGAAGTATGGATGTGCTCTATCGACCTCAAGGATGCTTACTACCATGTCAAAATGGACAGGGCATCCAGGAGTCATCTTCGCTTCTGGCTGGGAGCCAGTCATTTCCAGTTTCGAGCCCTGCCCTGTGGTCTCACCACAGCCCCCAGGGTGTTCACCAGGTGTATGGTGGTGGTGATAGCTCACTTGAGATGTCAAGGATTCCAAGTGTTTCCATATCTGGACGACTGGCTCCTTACCGCCCCCACCAGGCATCTACTAATCCAAACCAGGGACGCTACCATCACTCTCTGTCAACAGTTGGGCATAACACTAAATTGGGAAAAATCTGCCTTGTTACCCTCACAGTGTGTCATTTTTATAGGCGCAGAATTAGACACCGTTCAAATGCGAGCATTTTTACCGCAGGAAAGAATCAGATTCTTACAGCAACAGGTGCACGCCCTGATTCCCCTGAGGAAAGCGAAGGCAAGACGGGTTCTTCAATTCCTGGGGACCATGGCAGCAACAATCATGTTGGTCCCTCTAGCGAGATTGCACATGAGGCTTCTTCAATGGCTCCTCTTTGCTCAATGGTCTCTCCAAAAACTTCCACTTTCTCACCCTATTTTGCTCACGGACAGATGCAAACAGGATCTCAGTTGGTGGCTTTGCACCAACAATCTGGACAGGGGAAAACCCTTCGTTCCACCAACCCCGGTTGCCACAGTGACCATGGACGCCTCCCAGATGGGGTGGGGGGGGCATTATCTCGGGAGGACAGTCCAAGGCACATGGCAAGATCACGAGATACATCTGCATATCAACGTCCCAGAGATGAGAGCGGTGCTACTTGCGTTGCAGGCACTTCAGAGCTTTTTACCTCTAGGGACTATTGCAATACACTTGGACAACATGTCAGTGGTGTGGTATCTGAACAAGCAGGGGGGAAGCAGATCTTACCCCCCTGTGCAGAGAGGCCATGCGAGTGTGGCAGTGGGCAGTATCTTCCCAACGGTTTCTGGTGGCAACTCACATTCCGGGGAAGTCCAACGTGATAGCGGACAGGCTAAGCAGAGCCATTCTGAAGCATTACGAATGGTCCCTGAATCGTCTAGTTGCAGAACAAATTTTCAGCAGATGGGGTCAGCCTTGCTGCAACCTTTTTGCCAGCCCCCTCAATGCCAAATGCAGCAGCTACTTCACGCTGATCCCCCCACAGGGGGAGTCACCCAGGGACACTCTAGTTCACTGTTGGCCCCCCGATCTGCTTTATGCTTTCCCTCCGTTTCCCTTGCTATCAAAAGTGATTCAGAAAGCGCAATCCTTGGGAAGCAGAATGATTCTGATTGCTCCACACTGGCCTCGTCAAGTCTGGTTTCCCTTTCTCCAACCCTACATTGTGGACACTCCTTGGATTCTGGACCCACAACCAGATTAACTGACACACATGGGACAGTTCCACCCCTCTCTGCTGACCCTCCGGTTGACAGCCTGGCTACTCCACTTCCACCGTTAGTTTGGCTTCATCACTTTTCACCTGAGGTAGTTCATATTTTATCTTCCTGTCATAAGCCCTCTACTAGGAGGATTTATTCTAGCAAGTGGAGGAGGTTTTCGATTTGGGCTCATACCCAAGGAATTGATCCTTACACAGCCCCAGTTGCTTCAGTCTTGGAGTTTTTGTCTATGGTTTTCCATCAGGGTTCAGCATCAGCTACCATTAAAGTTCAATTGGCAGCGATTTCTAACTTTCACATTGCTAATGAGCCTAGTCTGATGGTTCACAGACTCTGCAAGGCTTTCCTGAAAGGCACTCTATTACTCCGTCCTCTGGTCTCTGAACCTATCATACCCTGGGATCTAAATTTTGTCTTACAAACCCTTACTTCTCCACCTTTTGAGCCTGCAGCTACCTGCGATTTGAAATTCTTCACCCAGAATACTGCCTTTTTAATAGCAATCACTTCAGCCAGGCAAGTTTCAGAAATTCAAGCCCTTTCTATCAAACCTCCATACTTGATCTTCCATAAGGACAGGGTTTCTCTTAGACCAAACCCTTCTTTTCTCCCTAAAGTGGCGTCCATATCAAATCTTAATCAATCTATTGAGTTGCCAGTATTCTTTCCCCATTTTTCAAACAAGGCAGAATTAAAATTTCATCAATTGGATGTACACAGACAGTTATATTTCTATCTGCACCGAACAAAAGATATCCAAAAGTCTGATCAACTATTTGTCTCCTTTTTGGAGAACAAAATTGGGTCCCCTGTCTCCAAAATCACCCTATCCAGATGGATATCCAGTTGCATCTCTTTCGCTTACTCCGCAGGAGGAAAAGACCTGCCGTTTCCGGTCAAGGCTCACTGTACTCGGGCTGTTTCTACATCTACAGCCTATCAAGCCAGATTGTCTATGGATGATGTTTGTGCTGCAGCTACTTGGGCTTCTCCTCACACATTTGTTACTCATTACAAGTTGGACGTGGTATCTAGGGGCAGGTCGTCCTTTGGTTCCACAGTACTCAGGAGTATTTTCCTATGAGCCCCCCAGGATGTAGGTGCTAGGGACGCTGTCCCACGGGTAAGAATGTAGGCGAGATTGGACTACATAACATCAAGAAGTTATGTACTCACCATAACGCTCGATGTATGTAGTCCATCTCGCCTCACATTCTTACTTACCCTCCCACCTTCCCCCTTCCTGGAGGATCTGGAGGTTAGGTTTTATTTACAGAGTTCCCTTCACTTTTAGCTTATTTTTATTTATCTGGATGTTGTTATGCATGGGGTATGAATGAGTGTTCGCAGCAAACTAGATCTGGGGATATGGAGCAGTGCATCATGGGATACCTGCTTAGCCCAGCCAATAGAAGACTTCGAGCTAGAAAAGTTTGGCCGAGTCGGAGCCGATATTCGGCTCTATACCCACGGGTAAGAATGCGAGGCGAGATGGACTACATACATCGAACGTTATGGTGAGTACATAACTTATTGATTTCCAACTTGGTCTCCTGACTCATTTATTAACACACTCCAATTATTAACCATATTTAGTGTAATTAATACCAGAGGCATAACCCCTGTTGTTATAGGTATTAAACTACATATCCAGCAATTAGAAACATTCATACTTTTTGCATACCAACATTGTCTTGCCAAAAATGTATTAAAGTATGGTGACCAATCTTCCTCATTTTTCCACATCTCTTTACTCTCTCTCTCTCTCGTGTAACTTTACAGTTTGATTAAAAGGTTGTAAGTACAATTTAATGCCACGTAATACAATAATAGTATGATAGCTATAATCAGTTTAAAAAATATATATCCTTTAAATAGAACTTCCATTGCTGAATCAGTTTGCCTTTGGTCATCCAAAACTGTATTTCCAAAAGAATGCATTTTAAACCATGTCAATTTCATTATGTTTTCTCTGTGGGAAACCTACAAGGGAATAA
This sequence comes from Protopterus annectens, assembly GCF_019279795.1. Classification (NCBI taxonomy): domain Eukaryota; kingdom Metazoa; phylum Chordata; order Ceratodontiformes; family Protopteridae; genus Protopterus; species Protopterus annectens. The sequence continues at coordinate 13,499,884 of NC_056726.1, forward strand.
ACTTAATCATATTTACATTGCTCACTAGTTTTAATAACCCTTAACTGATCTTTCTGTACCAACATTGTTTTTTTCTTTTGATTTTATACACTAATGGTCCAATTTATTCTGCTACTTCAAAAGGGCTTTGCCAGTTACTATCCCATGGACCTACCGTTTGGAAAGTTTTACTAATACTTTTGTTCCACGGGGAAGGTTTTCTTCAGGCGGGAAAATTGGCTCCTTTCTCCATAGGTGGAATGCTTGCTCTCTTGCATTGTAATCACATATTTCTGTAAGCCTTTTTAACCATTGCTGATGCTTACTAATTTCTAACATAGGCCTATCATCAGGTATATCCAGATCAAATGGTAGTAGCATGGGCATTTTATGACCTGTCATTATTTCATATGGTGAAATATCCATTTTGTTATTTGGTGTTGCCCGAATACCCATTAAAATGCCATGCAAATGCTGTACCCAAGTATTGCCTTTTTCCAAGCATGCCTTTTTTTAGACATTCTTTTAATGTCCGATTCACACGCTCTAGTATGCTATTGGATTATGGATGGTATGGTACATGAAATCTTTGATGTATGCCCAACAAATTACACATTTGCTTAATAAGATTACTAACAAACTGTGGTCCATTATCTGATTCTGTGACACGTGGCCACCCCCAATGACAGAAAATATTTTTCCATAAGGCTTCTGCTGTTGTCTTTGCTGTCATGGTTTTGGTAGAAATTGCTTCTACCCATTTTGAAAAGACGTCCACTACTACTAGTAGGTATCTGTAACCTCCCTTTGTTGTTGGCAAAAGACCTGCATACTGTGGCCCGTCCGGTGGCTGTACCCGATGTAATTGAGGCTTTTTGCTTTTAGCATGTACCCGCAAACAGATTAGACATTTTTCTACAATCAGCCTACAGACCTTTTTTAAATTTGTGTTCCAATATTTTTTTTACAGCTGCCCATAGCTTATCAGCTCCTACATGTCCCAGTATTTGGTGATTTAATTCGACCAACTGACATGCTAATTGATATGGCACATAAGGCAACAGTAACCATTTTGTAGTGGGATATAAATAGTAGTCCTTTGTTGGTATTCCTGCAGTCATGCATTGGTCTGTTTCTTCTTTTAAACCTTGTTTTCTTTGAATATTTATGAGGTCTTCCTTAATTGATTGCTGGTCTAGCTGTTTTATGGTATTTTTTTGTTGTTTGTCTTTCGGCTTTTTCCCGGTAAGGGGTCGCCACAGCGGAACTCTGGTCCCACTAATGATTGGCAGTAGATTTTTTTTTTTTACGAAACGCCGAGGTGCCAGCTTGAAGCCCAACCTTCAATGAAGGCACGCCCATTTATGCACACATGTCTTTCGAATACTACCCAACCACGGGGAGGACATGCAGACTCCACACACAAGGCACTCCCAAGGCAAGCCGAGAATCGAACGGGAGAACCTCTTGCTGTGAGGTAACAATGCAACCGCTGTACCACAGTGGAAATACGGTATTAACTTCTGTTTTAAGGCACTAACTTCGTTATTAATGTACGCATACCCTGAAAGTTTTTCCCCACTTTGTGCTGCTTGTTTTGCTAATGAGTCAAGCAATGCATTTAACCTGAAAGTTTCACTTGTTGGTTTTTGGTCTGCTTTTACCTTTAAAATGCTGTACTGTCCTTGTTGATTTGACATTGTTATTACTATATGCATGTCTTTTAATACTTCGGCATGGTGTAATGGTTTGCCTACACTGTCTACAAATCTTCGCCTTATCCAGGTGTACATATGCAGTCTTAAAGAATTTACTACAAAAGCACTGTCTGAGAAAATGTTAACAGGATTATATTACCTTAGCACATACAGTACTGCCTCCAATTCAGCTACTTGAGCTGACATATACCCTGGTAACTTGATTAGTTCGGGAGAACCCATGTGTGGATTTTCTGGAACTACAGCAAATCCTGTCCAGTATTTGCCTTTGTCCCAGTACCGTGCTCCAGCTATAAAGACAGATGGTTTAACTCATTCACTCCAGTGGAGCTCAGGAAGTTTGCACTGTAACTTCGAATGGGCGGAGCCTAAGCCTTTTGATAGAATCAAATTATGTCCTCACATTTCAACCAAATATTCATATGTGTGGAACCATAGTGGTTATGAAAGAAGTATAAATGACAAACCCTTCAGTATGGACTATTTTTATAGTGGTGGTATATTTTTTAGATTGTAGGTCTTAAACTGAATTTTATAAGCCACAGTAAACACAGTAATTATTACATTTGTAATAATGCGCAAACAATTTACAATATCTCAGCAACAAGTTACACACATGCTTTCAGAAGCATTTTATTCACCTAGCTGAGAGCTTTCATCTGAGGCCAAGAATTTCTATCTGTGTTACTTGGTTGTTGAGATATTTGGAAAAATGTGAAAATTATATGAAAATAAATTACTATCATAAAACAATTATTAATATCTATTTACCGGCACTAGGCATAGGTCAAATATTAATCCAGCTGAGTTTGTCCACTTTGTAAAGAGGAGCAGCCACAGCTGCATAATCCTCTATAAATCCCCTATTGTAATTCATGATTCCCATGAATTTATGTAGATCTGCTATAGAGAATGGCTTTTCCATTTGTAAAATGCCTTGCACACACACAGGGAAGGAGACCTTCCTGATGGTTTTATAATAGTACCTAGAAACTTAACTTCTTGAGACATAAACTGAATCTTTTCACTTTTAACCTTAAACCTTGCCTGCTGTAGAGTATGGAAAACTTTTTTAAAGAAGCCATACATGCTCTTCTGCTGTCTCAGACTGGATTAATATGTCATCAGTGTAATGTAACACTGAATCATCCTTTTTTAGATGCTGCAGGATGGATCCTACTGTCTGGTGAAAAATAACTGGACTGTTTTGAAATCCTAGAGGTAATCTTGTCATGACATATTGCTGGTTTTTAAATGTAAAGGCAAATCGTGGCCAGTCTTTTTTCCTGAGCGGTACTGCAGAAAAGCCATTTGCTAAATCTGTTAGTGTAAACCACTTACTTTGTGGCTTAGCGTGCTCTATGAGTTGTGTATTGATTAACCTTTTGTAAATCAATAACAAGGTGATAACTACCATCTTTTTTCTGGCCTGGCCAGATAGTGAATTTGTGGGACTGTTGCCTTTTTGTATAATTCCTTCCTTTTCCCATTCTGCAATACATTTTCCATATGTTCTTCTGCCTCCCTAGGAATGGGAAATTGTTTTTGAAATGGAGGTATGATCACTACCAACCCCTACTGGCATTTCTAGTTTTCCACAATCACTAGGACCCTTGGACCACAGGTTTGGGAATTGCTGATGTAAATGCTGCCACACTGTCTGTATTCGCATATCCTGTAGGCTTGTCAGGTTTTTCAGGAAGAGAGGTTGCACAGCAATGTGCAGTTTTATCTCCCTCTCCTTTTTTCCTGTCTCCTATCCACAGAATACTATTAGGGATGTCAGTTACTATGCCCAAAGGTCCTAGAATGTCCATACTAATAATGGTAGTTGAGCAGGATGGATGCATTAAAAATGCACCCTTCCATGTCTGTCCTTCTTGGTTAAATTTTATGTCTACATTTCGGCTACTCACTGCATAGCATCCTGTGCCATTAAATGCTGAAATGCAAACATTTTTTATAGGATTTACAGGTAACTGTCTATTTGTGACAGATACTGCTGCTCCAGTGTCTAATAAGACATTTTCCATAGTGACCCCTCTACCCAGATATCAGTCAGTGGCCGTCCATCTCGACCCCTGTTAAAAGTAGTCAGGAAAGATACCAGAGTAGGGGGACACACCCCTATTGTAAGGAGATCCACTCATCCTCCCCTTTATTGTCAAATGCAATATGATGCACTGCATGTTCTTGCTTGTCATCTTCTGAGTAATCTACATATCTAGGTTTTTCAATCTCTTTTCGTAACTGCTGCCTAGCCATCCCTTCTGCCTGTTCTACCAAATGTTTTGGATTTACAGGTGAGGCTGCTTGAAAATCTGTGGGGCATGCATCCTGTTTTCCTGTGTATTGATGGCCCTTATAGCAGGTGTCTTTACCAGTATTGTAAGGTGTCTGTGCATAGACCTGTTTTTCTGATTTTTCTTGCAAATATTTTGGTTCTGTTTTTGGAAACACACCCTGTTCCTCCTCCTTTTTACACCAAGCTTTGTAATGATCACAGTTTTGTTTAGCATGCCCTATTTTCTTACAGAAAAAAAACATGTTGGTGCCTTTTGTTCATTACCTACACCCAATCCTGGTGCTGCAGACACAGGAACAGGAGCTGGTGGTACAGATGCAACTCTACCTGCTGGTGGTTGTTCACACCATCGTTGCCTCCCCCGGTTTTAAATTCCCCAGTCACCTCAAATGGCTCACTAGCCTGTCCTAATGCAAAGATATGGCATGAGTAAAATGTCCCATCATGTCTACCCCCTCATTAATTTTTGTACCAAATCAGTGAGGATATCTGAATTTTCTTCATAAAATGCATTTAATATCCCATGAGACTTGCTCTAGAAAGCTATGTATTAACTGTTTCTGTATTTTTGTTTTTTACATGTCCCTTTCAGACCTTTGATATGTGATCTGAAAGGCTAGTCTGAAATGGTCAGCTTGTTCCATTAATTTATCTGAGATGGTGATTTTAAAATTATCTAACAGCTTAGCTGTGAGAGGCTACCCTTGTGTATATGCCATTAGAACAGCTGTCATTTGTCCTGCTTTACTGTTTAACTGATAAGTGTCTTTCTTTAACTGAATAAAAGTCTTAAATCATTTGGGAATAAAAATCCAAAAACATCTAAGTAATGCATCTGTCCACACATCAGATCCTGCTGTGTATGCTACCCATTCTTCAAATGCAAGCATGTTGTAAAATATGCCTTTTTTATCATTCCACTGTGGTAAGCTTTGTAATACTCTAGACTGCGTTTATAGATCTGCCGTGGTTCCCTGTTCTATGACTTGTACTGGTTTTGTGCTCTGCAATTCATCCTTTAACTCTTCTATTCAAATATTAGCTTGTATTAATTTATCCTGAATATCACTAACTGGATTTTCTTTATCATGTAACTGTTGCTTAAGATCTGATATTTCCGTTTGTAGTTCTTTACAGGTTGTAAGATACTTTTTAGTAGACTTTTCTGTTGACTGTAGGGTCCCTATGCACTTCTGACAGAGTTCTTGTATATCACATCTGAACTTTTTTACCTTACCTTGTCTGTCTCTTAGTAATTTGTTAAATTCTTCTGTTAAATGATCAATAACCTTATTCCTGTCCTCATCTGTTGTGCGTTGAGCAGTGGCTTCATTCCACTGTTATACATATTTTTTAAAGGGTGTAACAAGATTTGCAGGGGATTCTGTCAGTAATAGATTTGATTGTTGTTCTAACTCTTATATCAATGCAGTAACAGAACAGAGTTGTTTAATATCTAGATGTAACATAAGCATTTTACCTTTCGTTGGTTCATCACCATTAAGAGGTCTGTCTTTACAGTCTAACCTTTGAGCTATGGCCTGTACTGTATTTTTATGACATTGCACACAAAAAGCAGGTTCAGATGATTCACACAATAAAACATTTACTATGTCATACCTCATTTTTTTGTTTCAGATACCAATCAAATGTTACAACCCACTTCCATAATGCATATACATCATCTCGCCCTAATAAGGTTTTACACTTACTAATGTGCCGAGTGTACCAACATTGCATTTTCCCCCTAATTTATCTGATTGGTCTGAAACATTAAGTGTAAAGCTTTTTTTTTTTTTTACATTTGCTGCTATACTTCCTAATGGCATCCATAATTATATGTGACACAAAAAAAAGTGTTACCACTTACCAAGAGAACAGGTGATCAGGCTGTTGTTGCAGATGGCTGGAAATTTTTTCCATAGTCACTCAAGAAGCTGGTGAAATGAAGCTGGGAGTGGACAGCTTCGAAACCTTATTCTTCACCTGACTTGGAGAATTTATGGCACCGCGACTTTCCTACACTGCAGTCTCTATCTGGATTCAGACATCTGAGGAACTGTACTCTTGCAAGCTGTTTAAAACTGAAGTGCTCAACATAAATGTTAGTTACTATGCCTTTACTAAAGTGACCTTATACAGGGCATCACTCCCCCTGTGTTCAGATACAGGCTAGGGTCACAATTGAAAAATTAATTTATAAAGGTGCTGCTGTGCTGTACTGGAACCAAAGTCTTCTTAAGACACAAAGTCTTGTTGCCTGTTTACTGCTGAATCAGTGTCTGCTTATAACACAGAGTTTTGCATGACTGTATCTGCAGTCTGTTTAAAATACAGAGCCTTGCAAACTGCATTGATGAGGATTTTGCATTTTTATAGCAGAATTGATTTTAACCTTTATTCATTGTTTAGCACACGCTAATAATTGAAAGTAAATAGTTGAGAGGGAGAGCATGGGAAGAGGCCAAAAATTTATTTGGACTGCAGGCTGGAGATTGCCTTCTCTAGTAAGGATTGAAATCAGAGTACAGACAAAGAGAAAGAAATAGGGGGAATCCTAATCAAAAGTCCACCACTTGTGGAGTTTTTGGTAGAGTCTAGAACAGCAGCTGCTGTTAAAAAAAGGGGTAATTAGTAGAGCATATAAAATATTGCATAACACTGACTCTGTCCTTAATCAGAGAAGGTTAGAAAGGATTGGGAAGAGAGGTTGGGTAAGCAATTGACAAAGAAACAATGGGGGATATATGTATGTCTCCCAAATATGCAACAATGTGTGTAAGAATTTGTAACTTTGCTTGGAAGTGTTTATATATATTTTTTTATACCCCAAGCAGATTCTAAAGAATCCTTTCTCCTGTAGATAGCAAATGTTGGAGGTGTGATGGGGAAGAAAGAGGTAATTGGGAACATATTTTCTGTAAATGTAATGAGTTAGCAGACTTTAAAAATTCCCTGCAGACTAGTCTATCAGAAGTACTTGGGGAGCAAATTGGTATGACTAAGGAAATTATTGATGTGATGTCTTATCTCGCCTTCATTCTTAACCGGTTGGGTTCAGAACCGATCCTCAGTTCTGACTCGGCCTTATACAAAAGCTTGAGGTTTTCCACTAGCTCATGGCTGTAACCCTATCCCATCATGCCCTAGGAAGGCTCCAGATCTCGTTTGCCGCTAAACATGATCTGGTGCTTCCATTTTGGCTCTGGCTAAGTGGGAATTTTCTTTACTTGTTTATTGAATAATTGTCCTTTTAATATTACAGAAATAATTTCTAGAGTTTGTTAGATACTTTAATTAGTAATTAGAGTGCTTGCTGTTGTGGTTGTTTGCTTCTGGCCATTGTTTTTTTCCTCTAGGCCTTTTTTCTCCTCCCTATCCTGGCTTACCTTTACTTCCTTAAGCCTGTTTTTAGTTTAGAGGGCTTCTTTTGGTTTACTTGAGTAAAAAACAAGCTTGTTTAAATTAGAGAGTGTTGTAAGTGAGATATTTTAATTTTACCCCTTAACTTTAAGAGGCAGCTCATTTGAATTAGAGGGCTGCCAATGCCCGTTTCATTTAGAGGGCTCCTTTTTCTCCCCTTCTAACTTTAGGCAGATTTATTTAAGTTAGAGAACTGCCCCTTTCTGCTGTACCTTTCTAAGGTTGTTCTTCTGGGTGTTTTCTCTTCTTGTTTGTTAAAAATAATAATAATAATAATATAGTACTAACCTTAGTTTTATAGCTGTAGTGGTTAGCTATTGTTGTCATTGTTGTTATATTCAGCCATGTCTAAGGAACCTAAAGAAACTAGACCCTCTGGGTTCAAAAAATGTGGAAAGTGTAACCAGAAAATGTCTCTCACTGATGGTCACACAATTTGTGTATACTGCCTTGGAGCAGTTCATTTACAGGAATCATGCACCATTTGTCAGTCAGCCATAGAGTTCTGCTTCAGAGAAAAAACAAGCTGATTGTAACAGGTTTGTTAAATACTTCCTTTACTGAAGCTCTTGAAGAAGGTCAGGGCACTTCTAAATCATCAAAATCTCCTTCTTCTATGTCTGGGAAATTGGGAAAGAGGTCATCTCCTTCTACTGGGCAATCATAGCCAGTTAGAAAATTGTCAAAAGTAGCATCTCTAGATCCGAAAAGTCTCCTTCATTGGCTCCCTCTGTGTTGGTGCCAATGGAGTTTCAGTTACGGAGCCGGTCCCCAGAATTGGAGCTGGTTTCCCCTACCTTGAGATCCCTTTGCTGCAATCAGCTAGATCTCCTGCTCACTCCTCTTGTTCCTCCAGGAGCCTTTCTGATGATGACATGGATCGGGTGGTGTGGAGGCTTCTGAGGACACTGGTGCTGCCAAACTGTTGTCGACTCCAACCCAGAGGGATTTGGAGCTGACAAAGACTTCCCCTTCACCATTAATTCTCCTTCCGATCTGATCTGGGACTTTGGAGCCGGAAGATCTCGATCTGATTGTAGTGGAACTGACAGAGCCGATACCTACCCCAGGATTTTCGGTTCTGACTACCGCTCTGACATTCTCGGTTCCATCTGAACTCAAGGAGCTGACACTGTCAGGTCAGGTCTAGGGAGGAGAGTCGGGTTGGACAGTTGTCGGATCCAAACTTGCCTTTCAGGGCTTCGGCGTGGGTGAGCTCGGCTCCTACATCTGCCTCAGAGCCAATCCCCTCGGTTCTGGAGATGCCCTCTGGTTCCTCAGAGCCAGGAGTCTCATCGGATTAGAGGCGGGGGGGTGTTCAAGGTGATGAGAGAACTGTCTGCACAGACAGGTCCACTCTCAGGTCGAGACATTCTTCCCCCAAGGGTACCGATGTCTGCCTCAGCAGCACTCCTTCCACAGGGGACGCGGACACCCCAAGCCTTAGGATGCCCCATTGTGTGAAACCATCTCTTCTGATACCTCTCTAGAACACCCTTCTGAGGAGGTCCCTTGGAAGAGACTATGCAAGAGGAAGCATTTAGACTCCCCAGAGGAGTCCATCACAGCCGATGTAGACCTCAATGAGTCGGAAGGGTCCCCACGGTCATCCTCTGAGGATGTCTCCTTTGCAGACATCTTAGAAATACTTAAGCAGAGAGGTGGCCGGAAGCCCATCACCCCTTCTGAGGAGGAGTCTGTATACCTGAAGGCTGTTATGTCTCACCCTTCCACCACTTGGGTGTCTCTGCCTTTCAACGAACTTATGGACCTAGTTTTTTGAAAGGTGTGAGAGTCTCCAGACTCAGTGGAGCCCATTCCTTGGAGGCCTAATAAATTCATAGCATCGCCTACGAACAAGAACTTTCGTACAAAGGGAGTCCCAGTAGATGCTATGGTGGTTGCGGCGGCCACAAAGAAGGAGCTCTCAGTGATGTCCACCTCTGTCCATCTGCCGAACAAGGAGTCTCGTATGAATGACAGTTACGGAAAGCACACCTTTTCTTCAGATACATTTGCACTCAGATCGCTGAATTATCTTACTCATTTTATCAGACTTCAAAGAGATCTCCTGAAGGAGCTAGTAGAAACTCTCCAAGGTTATATAGCTGAAGGGGCATCAGAAAAAGTTTCCTCTCAGTTCACCACCTTAAATTCAGTAGTCAACTCCTCCATGAGGCTTATTTCTTATGCAGTGGATGGAGCAAGAAGGCAGCGGGTTCAGGAAGTTCTCTAAGGAGACATTCCTGGATGCGCTTGTGCGACTTTGTGGAGCCCTTTAAGTCTTCTTTTATTAACACCCCTTTCGACAGCTCATCCCTGTTCAGGCCAAAAGTTAAAGAGACACTGACCAGATGTGAGCAAGAGGTTAAAACTCTCTCTGCCACAGGAGTCTGTTTTTCCCTACCTTCTAGACCTTATCCAAAAGGTCAAAATATGGGGGAAAGATGTGGTTCTGAAAATCCCAGAGAGCTTTCTTTGACACAAGTGGTGATACTTCCTCCAGGGGGCAGAGGGGGAAGCAGTAATGGAAGGCACTGACTTCACGGCAGAGGGAGTCTGCCTAAATCAGGGCGACAGGGAAACCTTCCTTGGTAAGTCCTTTCAGCGCTCCTGAAAGGAAGCCCGCTTGTCCATCTCTGGAGGCAGTTGGGGGCTGCTTATCTTTTTACCCAGAAGCCTGGCTAAAAATGACAAAAGACAAGTGGATACAAAGTATTGTATCCAGAGTTTAATCCATACCCTTTTCCTTTCCTATGCCAAACGTAAAAGATATCCCGGACATTCCACCCAGTCAAAGGGAACAGGCAACTCTAGAAATTCAAAAGTTGCTAGAAAAAAAAAGAGTCATCCAGACAGTCCCTGAAGACCAAATAGGATTCAGAACTTACTCAAGGTTCTTTTTAGTTCCAAAGAAAACAGGGGACTAGAGACCCATACTGGAACAATTGAACATATCAGTAAAAAGTCAAAGTTCCGGATGGTAACACTGCAGTTGATACTCCCTTTTCTGGGACAAGACTATTGGATGTGCTCTGTAGATCTTCAGGATGTATATTACCACATAAGAATGGGCAGGCAATCCTGGAGCCACTTGTGCTTATGACTGGGAGCAGTAACTACCAGTTTTGAGCCCTGCCCTTTGGTCTCACTACAGACTCCAGAGTATTCACCAAGTGTATGGCAGTGGTCATGGCTCACTTGAAACGCCTAGGATTCCTAGTGTTTCCGTACCTAGAAGACTGGCTCCTAACTGCCACCACCGAGCATCTACTCATAGAATCAAGAGACACCACCTTGCAACTCTGCCCTCACCTAGGAATCACGCTATATTATGAAAAATCTGCTTTGTTGCCATCTAAGCATATTGTTTTTATAGAGGCAGATCTAGATACAACCAAAATGATGACAAAACTTCCCCCCCGAAAGAGTTCAGGCCCTACGACATCAGGTCCAAAGCCTAATTTCCAAGAGGAAGGTACAAGCAAGAACAGTCCACGGCAGTTGCAATAAACTTTATTCCATTAGCACGTTTACATACGAGTATCCTTCAATGGCTACTCAATTCTCCATGCAAGAGCTACCCATGTCTCACCAAATTATTATAATAGAATCTTGCAAGAAAGACCTTCATTGGTGGCTTCACTCTTCTCATGTGACTCTAGGTCGACTGTTTGTTCTCCCACCGTCTTTGGCTACAGTGCCCACAGATGCTTCCCAGGTAAGGGGGGGGGGGCATTACCTGGGGAGGATAGTCCACTTGGTAGGATCACAAAGCTCATTTGCACATTAATGTCCTAAAGATGAGAGGAGTGCTTGTAGCGTTGCAAGCACTTCAAGACTCTCTTCCACTGGGAACTGTTGCAATACAAATGGACAACATGTCGGTTTTGTGGTACATAAAGAAATAATGAGGAACCAGATCTTACCCCTTTAGTTGGGAAACCCTGAGAGTATGGCAGTGGGTGACCTCCTCCCAAAGTTTTCTGACAGCAACACACATCCTGAGGAAAACCAATGTTATTGCAGACAAACTCAACAGCACAATTCTGATATCCCATGAGTGGTCCCTAAACAAGAAGTAGCGGAGAAAATCTTCCGCAAATGGAGCCAGCCTTACTGCAACCTTTTTGCCATGGAGATGAATGCCAAATGCAGCAGCTACATTTCCCTAATACCCCCGCCGGGGGAGTCACCAAGGGATACACTCATTCACGATTGGCCCTCGGGTCTCATCTACACCTTTCCCCCTTTTCGTTGATACCCAAAGTTCTTCAAAAAGCCAGTTCCTTGGGAAACAGTTTGATACTCATTGCCCCATACTGGCCTCGTCAAATCTGGTTCCCCTTCCTTTGGCCTCACCTCCAGGAGGAACCGTGGGTTCTGGACCCAGATCCAGACCTTCTGACTAATGCTTCAGCGATGCTCCATCCCTTCCCTTCCAACCCTCAAGTTGACAGCTTGACTGCTCCGATTCCAAGTATAGCTATGCTCCCTAGCCTTTATCCATCAGTGAAACATATCCTGATCTCATCTCATAAAGCTTCAGTGAGAAAGTTATACTTAAGCAAATGAAAGAGATTTTCTTCCTGGGCTCTAAATAACTGCATTGATCCTTTTTCTGCCCCTATAGCTTCTATTCTGAAATTTTTGGCAAAGCTTTTTAATGAAGGAGCTGCTGCAGCTACCATTTGGGTTCAGTAAGCAGCGATATCTAATTTTCATATAGACGAATCGGGACTTTGCAAGGCCTTTCTTAAGGGCACTGTCTTATTAAGGCCACCCATTAAAGCCCCCCCAGCACCATGGGACCTGAACTTTGTCTTATCCAGTTTGATTCTTCCCCCTTTTGAACCTGCATCTTCTTGTGATATAAAGTTTTTAACCTGGAAGACGATCTTTTTAATAGCCATCACTTCTGCTATAAGCATTGTCAATAAAGCCCCCTACATGCTCTTTCACAGTGACAGGGTATCCCTACGAACAACTCCATCCTTTCTACCCAAAGTATGTTCAGAATCTAATTTGAATCAATCTATAGACCTACCAGTCTTTTTTCCAAACTGTGGCAACAAGGCAGAGTACATGCTACACCAACTTGATGTACGTAGACAGTTACGTTTCTACTTACATAGGACAAAGGATTTCAGAAAATCTGACCAATTATATCCTTCTCAAACACCAAAAAGGGTGCTCCTGTATCAAAAGTCACTCTTTCAAAATGACTATCAGATTGTATTACCTTTACTTTCAAATCTTAAAACAAAGAGCTTCCCGTCAAAGTAAAAGCTGGGAGACACTGGAACCTTCTTTCTAGTGATCTAACATCACTTTCCTCCCTTACTATCTTCAAACAAAAGCTCAAAATCTATCATAAATCACACTGGCTCTGTCCCTCTTGTAACCCTGACTAACCTTTACTGCAACTGCTATGCTTTCTCTCTTTTCTACTTCTTCCATTCTACCTCTCACTCCTTGTTACTTATTTCTGAAGAAATTAGAATGCAAGCTAAGTAATCAAGTTAAAATGTTTATTCTTTTGAAGAGTTTTAACCATATACTATCTTAAATCACTTTAACTTGCACTGTAAATAGAAATGTTTTGAAAAAATGTGCTAACAGTGAAGTGACCAATATTATATGTAATCCTCTGTTCAATATTACATGTATGTTGTTGTATATTACATATATGTATATTTATGTCTTTCTAACTGTTTGGAGCTTTTCTCCCCGGGCCTCTACTGAAAAAGGATATGTATCCAGTTAGACTAGCCCGGTCAACAAATGTAAAATAAAATAAATAAATAAAAAGGTCATTCTGCAAGGTCCGTATCAGCCTCTTCTGCCTTTCGGGCAAGACTTCCAATTGATACCATTTGTGCTGCAGCAACATGAGCAAGACCTCATACCTTTATCACTCATTGCAAAGTAGACCAGGCCTCCAGGAACAGGGCCTCCTTTGGGCCCACTGTTCTGAAGAATATTCTTCTTTGAGCCACCCAAAAAACATGGTGCTAGGGACGCTGTCCCAACCAGTTAAAAATGAAGGCGAGATAAGACGACATCACATGAAGAAGTTATGTGCTCACCATAACATTCCATGTGTGTTGTCCATCTCACGTTCATTCTTACATCCCACCCTCCTTCCCTCAACCTTTAGCTCCTGGAGGACAGAGCGGTTTTTCAGTTAGGAATAATGGTTCTCCGACCTTCTTCATTGCTCCATAACCATCATTACTTCTATTGGTACCTATTGTTATATCAGCAAACAAGATCTGAGGAGCCTTCCTAGGGCATGATGGGATAGGGTACAACCACAAGCTAGTGCAAGACCTCAAGCTTTTGTATAAGGCTGAATCGGAACAGAAGATCGGTTCTAAACCCAACCGGTTAAGAATGAAGGTGAGATGGACAACACACATGGAACGTTACAGTGAGTACATAACTTCTTTTTTTGAGCTGTGGTATAGAACTGGAATTGCCTAGACACAGTAAGCCTTGCTGACTTTAATTATGATGGGGACAAAAAAGCAGTTACTAGAAAATGGAAATCAAAGTCTAAACCGAGTGTACTAGAAGTAGTTAATATAGTAAGAGAGAGAAAACAACTGGAAATGAGATCGTTATAAAAGTTTAGGATCAAATTAAATAGCAAAAAAATGGAAATTGTGGGAACAATACTTGCAGAGTAACATTTCGGAGGAAGAATGAGGTTTAAAAGAAGACAGGATTTGAATGAGCTATGTAGTGTTTGACTGACAGTGACTGGCTAGATTATAAGTGATGTATAATGTTTGCAACTAAAAATATGTCATTATAGTTCGTTTTCATTTATATAAATGCATGATTGTCTGTGTCATAAGTGATAATTTAATAACAATGTTGCTTGTTTAAAACATCAGTAATATTTAATAAAGTAGTAATTCTTGTTGGACATATTTAAGACAAGAATTAATATAGCTTGTTGCCTTGTCAGTTTTGCCTTGCATGACATGAGCTTTACTAGCTCTCGTACTAATCTGAGATTATGAATTATGAGCAAACGTACAGTGCCATAGATTCTTACAAGGTGAGCACATTGGAGGAAAGCTTGGAAAATAAGGAGCTTTTTGTAAGAGATGAATATGCGTTATAAAGTATCATGCTGACTGTATAGGGACTTTTTTACAAAAGGAGTACACCTGCAGAGCAGGGTTACAAAGTCAGAACCACAAATTATGCTTTGAGATAATATGATTAAGATGCGTCTTCATAGATTATATTCACTAAGATGTTATATGGTCTAGCTACAGGATTAGCAGTCAGAATGCTTTTAAGTCTCATACAGTGTAAATATTTCTCTTTGCTTTAATGAAAGTTATGAAAGATCACACAGAGTGAAGTTTGCCCCAAGCAGAGAAACTGCTACCGTGCTCTTAAGTTTTCAAGTGGGTGTTTAGCTGATGCATTACAAAGTCAAATCAGTAGTTTCCCTCATTCCTCCTCGCATCTCCCCCTCCCAAAAAAAAATCACCATTTCTAAATTAAAAAAAAAAAAAGAAAGAAAACAGTTCCATGGGCTAGAACAGTATTCCTAGATGCCTGCTGAGAAGTGCCAAGTCCCACCTTGCAAAATCCCTCTTATCAGCTTTTCAACCCAAGTCTCTCCACTGGTTATATCCCTGAGATGTGAACTGTTGCTGTGTCTTGCTTAAAGATCCCAGTACTTGCCTTGAGAATTGAAGGCCTGCTAGTCTCACTAGTATTATTTCCAAAGGCTGTAGAACATGTTATAGCTGAACTAGTGAAGATTGATATAGATGACCTTATATCCCACACCAGTTCATCTTTGCAAAAGGCAGATCATGCTTCCTTCACCTGGTTGAGTTATTCACTGTGGTTACCAACACCATAAATAAGGGCCATGTAGTTCACACTGCCCACCTGGATCTTTCTAACCCTTTTGAGTATTGAAAATGTTCCCCGTGGAGAATTAACTCATACATAATTCACAGGATAGATACCTGGCTGTCTGACAGAATCCTCATATTAAGGTTAGGGGTATTTATTCTAGACAGAAAAATGTAACACATGTTGTCCCATGGGGCTCTGGCCTGGGCCCCCTCCTGTTAGATATATAATTTTTAGGTATGAAAGCTGATATGAAAGGACTACAGCTAACCAAGTCTGCAGATAATTATAAACTGAAGGTGGTTATCAAATCCCATTCTAATAGTCAAATTCTGCAGTTGGAGCTGGGATGTTATTTATTGGCTTACCTTTGATAGCAAGGGATGCATCATAGTTTCCTTTGGTAAATGTAGCATCACTACTGCATACCAAATAGATAACATTCTACTTAACTCTTAACACAGTCATCAGGGATGAGGGTACCTATGTTGATAAGAAGCTGTCCTCTGACCACTATGTCTGTCATTGTCAGAAAGTTCTTCTACTTTGCATTGCTTAGCATATGTGGTATCTCCACAAGGTCCAAATAAGTTATAGCTCCCCCCTACTTTTTCCATGGTAATCCCATCCTTTAATATAATGCCTCCTTTTTCATGTACCTTGCTAAGAATCTAAACAGACTCAAGAAACCAGTGTTTCCTCTCCAAAAGTATCTCATGTCTCAGCACCCTTGCTACACTAGACTAAAAGATATTCCCTCTGCTTAGTGTAATGCAGGTTCCTGAGGGGTGATCTCTGCTTGACCTACATTGTTATGAATGACCCAGCACTCTCTGAACTCCTTTACCTATATAGAACTGGTGGTAAAGCAAACACCTACTCTAGAGACCTAAAAGTATACTGTCACATTTGCAACACCATGTGATGGGAAGGATAACTTACATAATGTATCACCAGTTACTGGAACAGACTGCCTCACATATTTATTTTATTTTATTTATTTGTCTTTGTTTACTAGGAAAGTCCAACTGGGTAATACCCATTTTCAGATGAGGCCTGGGGAGGAAAGCTCCATTTGCTTACATTGCATTATACAAAGTTCCAGTTAAACTTAGAGTAGTTAAATTTCTATTTACATTTATACACAAACAGTCAAATTTACACATTCTAAGATTTTACAGACGTGGAAGTTACTAAAGAGAGAGCCCACATGCATTTTAGTGGATTGTACAAGTAGAAGTTATGTATAAAAATTGTTTTGCCATTTCAGTGAGAGGTTGAGAGTATTCTGTTCATGGAGAGTATGTCCCCGTATGATACTCTCCAAATAAAGTCTTAACCTTGTGATGAGCATGTACAGGACTAGGACTGGTTAAGATGTTGTTTAAGCAGTGGTTTAAAACTGAGTTTGCTGGAGAGTTTTATTTGTGTGGGGATACTATTCCAGAGTTTAGCAACTTACTGGGAGTAGAGAAAGTTTCCTGCAACATTATTTAACTGTAAGTAATAAAAATTTGAGGTACTTACGTATTATCGCAACCAGATTTTCGTGGTTGCGAAATTGGCATGCTGGCATGAAAACAACTGTGGGAAACACCATAAGGTGTTAGTTTGACATCCTTACTGATTAGAAATCAGTTTGCCTTACTTTCAGGAAGAGTAACAGTTGTGCAAGCCTTCTTCCTGTTTGCCATGCAGTACACACGCACACTTCAGTTGTCACGGCTGCTGTCATGAGAATGATTCAAACTGTTGACAGGTCTGCTTAGAGACGTACTCATAATCGTGTAGATCACCCTTCTGCATCACAAAAATGTAAACCAGACAAAGCAGTGTAATGTTACATTTCTTACATGACAGTATTACTTGCAATTGTTGTTATGGGGATTTGATTTTCATAGTTTGAATCTTTTTCTAACTCCTGCCATACTTCTCCAAGTAACCCGCAAAGCACAACCACTACCGGTCTTCCCCTGGGAAGTCACATTGGTTAACACTGCATGCTTGAGTTAATCAGGAATAGGTATGGGAAGACAGAACTGACTGAAAACAGAGAAGCTGCTCTTCCGTACATCTCCTTTGCTTAATTTTCAGGGGATGATAATAAGACCACAATCAACAGGGCATTAGCAGCCATTCTTAATCAGGCATGCATCTGCAAAGCAATGCACACAAGACAGGGAGATTGGTTTCTTAAATTGTTCCTGTTCCTAACAGTCATGTATAGTTTTTAGCCACTTCTGAGGAATTACAGTAACAGTGGTAAGTGTTTCCTGCACTCGGATCTGTGGAGGTATGCACATTTCACGACCATGAAAATCTGGTTGCGATAATACGCAAGTACCAAATTTGATGCTAGAGCAATGGTCCCTTGCCGGACAATAAGGCACTATTAAGTTTTGTAGTGCAGGGCATTTTTCTGGATGATAAATGAATCTGTGTGCTGTAGTTAGTTGTGAAAATGTTAGGTAGTTGTGTAGTTCAAGCCAGTTTAATTGCTTTAAGGTATTACAGTGGTGGATCCTATGACGGAGAGGGTCCCTGTCAGATGAACGAAAAATTAAAATCTTGAGTGCTGAAAACATCGAAAATGTAGTATATCGATGTGTGTTTTGTGAGAGCACAAAGCAGTGAAGATCGGGAAATTTGCCCTTTCCTCACTGTAGTGCGATCTCGGAGTTGGTATATATAATTAGCGGGGGGTGTGAGGGGAGCAGCCCCCCCACAATAAAGGTTTTGATATTATGGAATTTCAGTGTTTCCAGCGCTCAAGATTTTAATCTTTCATTGTTGTGACATAGACCCTGGCAGAGATTGGTGGCAAATTTGGCTATTTTATTGGAGCAGAAGACAAGTTTCTTTCTTTGAGTATTTTTTAAGTTTGTTATGATAGAAGCAGCATATAAGAGAGTTGGCAATAAGAAGGTGGTGGCTAGAGGTTTTCTTACAGTACCTTTAAGGAATCCATTGATTCTATAAAGGGAGCCTAATTTCTGGTGTGTAGATTTAATGCTGTGCAGTACATGCTGGTCATATTTGAGATTGTCATCTATTGTAATGCCTACAAGTTTACTGTGAGTTACAGTTTCAATAACAGTATTATTTGCTGACTTTATGGTAAAAGATTGCTTTTGATTTTGGCAACTTTTGAGGTAAAAAGCATTAACTTAGTCTTGTGGTTGAGTAGGAGGTTTGATTCTTTGAGCCAAGTTTCTAGAGAGGAGAAAGATTTTTGGGTAATGTCTTGGAGCTTATTTATTGTTGTGGCGACAAATATTAACGTTGAGTTGTCTGCATGCTGAACTAAACTAGCATGGTAAGTGGAGGTCATTAATAAATATATTAAATAGAAGACCTCCCAGAATAGAGCCCTGAGGGACACCTGTATTAACTGGTTGTCATTGCAGCTTGTTGCCTTGCAGATGGGTAACTAAGAAACCACAACAAGGAGTATTGAGACAGTCCTATTGATCAGAGTCGAATGAGCAGTTGCTTTTGACAAGTAAGTCTAAGAACATAGTAGACATAAGTGGACCATTGTTTCTAGGTTGGTTTTATTATATTGGAAAAATGCAACAGTGCGGTAGTGGTGCTATGCTGGGACCTAAAGCCATGTTGTATTTCTGAGAGGAGATTATTTGAGGTTAGGTATTGCATCAGCTGCATATGGATGCATTTCTCTAATATTTTGGAGAGGGGGAGAGAATCACTGTCGGCCTATAGTTATTAAACTCTGTAGATGTGCTGCCTTTGTGCAGTGGTATGATGTAGGATCAAGTAGAGCACTTCAGTAGTAACCTTAAAAAACAACATGGGTGGCTGGGTGGGTGATAACATTTTTTTACTGGGATATATGGGTAATATGGCTGAGTTTCTTGATGATCTTTTTGGCCACAAGTTTAGTAAGAAAGTGTGAACCTCAGCAATCTCATAGCCACTGTTTTACAAATCTCTCTGCAGGTTTTATCTCTTAGATATCCTTTGAACATCTTGTCTGCATCTTTAGGTCTTGTGCCAGAATGTTCTTTATGAAGCTGCCTTGTAACCTGCATCATCTTTTTAATATCAGAAAAGGAAAGAGTTACTGCAATATAGTAACCACACACTGCACTGTGGGTCCTACTTACATCTGGGGTAGCTTCTCAAGCCTTGTGTATAAGAAATGTATCACAATATCCATTAAACATTTTTTTGTATTTATAGTAAATATTAATTATATAATTGTTTGAGTAGTTGTTTACTTGGAATAACATTGCACAGAAAATTCTTTCCTACCCTACTCCTTTGTACTGGGTAATGCGTGAATCCAAAATGAAGTAAGCATCAGAATGAAATGTTGCTGACATGCTGTATCTTTTATTGATTGGTTGATTTTGGGTATCATGTATTTTCCATATCGGTAAAGACCCCACTGCATTCTCTGCAAAACATCTGCAAATGTTGTCATACCAAGAACTGATATTTAATAGACTTGGACATTGTAGCAACTCTAAGAAATCATAGTGCTGGACACTGTGGCAACTCTAAGATGTCATAGTGCTAGACTGAGGTGGTTCTGTGTTTGAGGCTTCAGAAGTGCACAGTCTGACAGAGGAATCCTGGCAGATGCTGTTTGAAAGCTGGCAAAAGCCCCTATCCAGATTCTATACATGAGCAGCATTTCCTGATAAGTGTACAAGAGGAGCAGGTTATCCAGAATGCCGCCCTACATAAATTCTAGTATGTATGTTCTGCAAAACAGCAGTGAGGTTACTGAAGGTAATAACAATCTGTTTATGCTTTGTTTAACAAAATAAATCAGTTAGCTTGCTCTTTGCTAACATGGGAACATGGGAACTCCTTTTGTAAGAACTGTAAATATGCTGTGAGGAAACATTAGAAAGTGCAGTTTGGTTTGGTGGGCTTAATTTGTGATGTAACAAATGCCAGTTGAATCATTGTTAATTTTGCCTATAGGTATTGTTACAGTTAATTTTCTTCATGGATGTACAGATATAATGTTCAACATTATAATTTCTGAAAATTGCACATTTAAAATGCATATTTTGTGTATTGTTTGTTGGGGGGACTGAAGCGTTCATTAATGAATATTACAAGATTATTGCATAGGTACTGCATTTTAGAAACTCAGATTACGACAGACAGAAAAGGAATCTTAACCACTGTCATGTGGGTCAGTTTATATATTATTATTTTATAGCTTTTCTCATTTTTTTTAATTTAGAAGCATCTGTCCCTGGAGGTCTGCATGTTGCAGTTTTTCTATGCTTATGTTCAAAGGTAAGATAATATTTTGTTTGATTAGTTTGAATTTAGTTGTGTATTGATGTTCCATTTGTATCAACACAATGAAGTGAAATGAGGTATGGTCAGGTGCATTCATGTATATTTTGGGAAAATCATTTATAAAATATATCAGACCTGTGAGCCCACTTAATCTTTCATACTTTTGTAGTCTTTAGCCCCTGTGAATTCCATGCATGATATTTCCAGCAGATATGTACAACTTTTTATGTCTTTTTACAATGTTAAGTTGTCAATCTCGCCTTCATTCTTGCTTGATGGGTTCGGAGCCGATCCTCGGCTCCGACTCGGCACTTGCTAAGCTCGAGAGTCACTTTTACCAGCTCGAGGCAGCCCCATATCCCATGATGCAAGGCGGTAAGTACCCAGATCTCGTTTGCCGCTTCGCTGATGAGGTCCTCCTTTTACCAGATCCTGGTAAGTGAATTGTTACTTTACTATTTTAGCCCCTTTCTACAAAAAACCTTAAAATTATTAGTTTTAACTTAGTTTTAATCCCTTTCTGACAGAAAATTTCCCTGTCTCCTCATAACTTTTAGTCAGACTTTCACCCATCCCATCCCCCCCCTGTTAGGGTGTGTGTGTGTGTGTGTGTGTGTGTCTGTTATTGATACCTTTTGGTATATTTAATTTAATTTAATTTCTTGGACTGGTGTTGTGTGTGTGTGTTTTATCACCATGTCTAAGGAAAGGGTCTCAGGCTTTAAGAAGTGTGACTCGTGCTGTCAGAAGATGTTTCTGACAGACAGTCACACTTCTTGCCTTTACTGCCTGGGGCCTCTTCACCTGCAGGACTCCTGTGCTATATGTCATTCTTTTAGCCAGAGAGTCCTGCAGGAAAGAAGAAATAAATTGATTTTGAGGGGCCTTCTTAAGCCGGAGGGCTCTCCGGCTAAGTTGGCCCCATCTAAGACTTCTAAGTCTTCCAAGGCCCAGGCTTCTGTGTCCAAGCCTGTGGCCTCAGCTCCGACTCATTCAGAGTCGAGATCGGCTCCGGCTGGAGCCGATTCTGGGTTACCTAAACCTTCGGCACCGATGGCTATCGGTGCCGACTCTGGTTCGACCACTTCGGTGTCGGCTCCGATCGGTTCCGACCACCATGTGGGCCCAGGCATCGGTGTCGACTCCGATCGGCTCCGACACCCTTACATTTATGGCCGTATCGGCTCCGGCTGGAGCTGATGCATCGAAGCTACCTGTCGGTGCCGATAAGTTGTCGGCTCCGACAGTTTCTGTGGTTTCATCGGCTCCGATGGTTCCTTCGAGGAAGAGGTCTAGGTCCCCTTCCTTGGAGCCGATACTTTCGGCTCCGCCTTCGCCTCTCCTCTCGGAGCGGAGCCATCGGAGCCGATCTTCAAGGTCATCCAGGCTTTCTGACCATGATTTGGAGAGAGTGGACAGTAGATTACTAAAGTCACAGGCACTGGCCCAAATGCTACATAGTCCGTCTCAGCAGACAACTATTAGTCCACACCCCATTGCAGTTCCTCCTTCGACTCTGCCTCAGAGTTTTGAGTTGGAGTCTTCGGGAATGGTTTCTGCTATGGCTGAGGGACAGATACCCCCTTCTGCTCCTTCAGCCTCTACTCTTATCTCCTCTTCCAGACCTTCCTTAGAGGGATTCGGTGGCCGGCCTTCCCTGGTCTCCTCCGAGGGAGTGAGTGGCATCGGACCCTTGTCCGAGCCCGCTCTTCCCCTTGGAGCCTCGGCCTTGGTGAGCTCGGCTCCGACATCTGCCTCGGAGCCCTCCTTTTCGGTGGGTCCTGGAGTTCCTAGTTCTTCGGAGCGGGTTCTCTCGGACCTTCCTGGGAGGGGAGCCTTCGAGGTGATGAAGAGTGTGCTGGCCACTGGTCTCAGCCAGCAGTCTGTTCCCTTAGCTCCTCCCTCTATGGTGCCTGTTGACATCTCTGCCACTTCTCTTGCTCCAGGACCCAGAGATCCTCCGCCTCAGGTTTCCCCACTGGGAATATCCCCCTCTTCCGAGGATTCTCCTGATTTGTCAGGGGATCCTCCGCAGAAGAGGACTTGTAAGAGGAAACACGTAGACTCCCCCGAGTCTATCACTTCAGATACTGACTTAGATGAGTCAGAGGGATCTCCTTCTCAGACATCCTAGAACTCCTTAGACAGAGGGGAAACTGGCCCACCAATAATCCCTCTGAGGATGAGTCAGTATACCTGGAGGCGTTTGGATCTCGGCCCTCCACCTCCTGGGTGTCTCCGCCTTTCGACCCCCTTATGCAGGTTATTGCTCGAAAGGCATGGGCTGCTCCTGACTCTGTAGAGCCAGTCCCTAGGAGGCCTTCTAAATTTATTACTGCCCCGTCGGACAAGCAATTCCTTACAAAAGGTGTCCCCGCTGATGCCATGGTGGTGGCGGCTGCCACCAAGAAGGAACTTGCAGATCCTTCCGTACCTGTCCATCCTCCTAATAAGGACTCTAGGACCATGGATAGATATGGTAAGCGGATGTTTTCTTCAGCGACCTTTGTCACTTCACCAGACTCCAAAGGGATATCCTTAAGGAGCTAGGTGAAGTTGTGCAGGATCCTACAGCTGCGGGGGCTCAGGAAAAAATTGCTTCACAGCTAGGAAGCCTTAACTCCATTGCAAACTCCTCCATGCGGCTGATATCATATGCTGCTGATGGAGCGAGTAGGGCCGCAGGTACAGGTGTGGCTCTTAGACGCCAAGCCTGGATGCGGCTATGTAATTTTGCAGATCCCTTTAAGGCGTCCTTCACAAACTCTCCCTTTGATGGGTCAGCTTTGTTTGGCCCTCAAGTGAAGGAAACGTTGACCAGGTGTGAGCAGGACGGCAAAACTCTTTCTGCGTGGAGTCCATTTTCCACCCTTCTAGACCTTATCCCAAAGGACAGAAGGGTGGCAAAATGTGGTTCCATAAATCCCAAGGAGTCACGCCGATTCACGTGGTCAGTTTACCCCTAGAGGCAGAGGGGTAACAACAACAGACGCTCTAGAGGCAGAGGGGTCCACAAAACCAGGGAAACAGAGAGTCTCTCTGACAAGCCTTTTCAGCATCCCTGAGATGTTGCCCGGCTGTCCCTCCTTGGAGGCAGTCTGGGGAAGACTATCGCTGTACCCAGAAGCCTGGCGTTCTCTCACTCAAGACAGATGGGTACAGTCGATCATATCCGAGGGTTACAAAATTCCTTTCGAGGAAAGTCCTTTCTATCCCTCAAATTCCCTTCCAGATGTACCACCCGGTCTAAGGGAAATTGCAGAGTTAGAAGTCTCAAAACTACTGCAAAAAAGAGCCATTCAGCCAGTTACAACAGACCATTCAGAGCCCGGAATCTACTCAAGGTTCTTTTTGGTCCCCAAAAAGACTGGAGACCAATATTGGATCTCAGCAGACTCAACAAGTCTGTGAGGAAGACAAGATTCCGAATGGTCACTCTTCAGTCGATTCTGCCCTTCTTGCAGAAGGACAACTGGATGTGCTCAATAGATCTTCAGGATGCGTACTATCACATAAAAATTCACAGACGCTCCAGGAGATTTCTCTGCTTTCAGCTGGGGTCCAGTCATTTCCAGTTCAGAGCCCTGCCCTTTGGTCTCACCACAGCCCCCAGAGTGTTCACCAAATGCATGGCAGTGGTCACGGCTCACCTGAGACGTCAAGGATTCCAGGTGTTTCCGTATCTCGACGACTGGCTCCTGTCAGCCACCACCAGGCATCAGCTTGTTCAAGCCAGGGATTA
Organism: Protopterus annectens; assembly: GCF_019279795.1. NCBI lineage: Eukaryota > Metazoa > Chordata > Ceratodontiformes > Protopteridae > Protopterus > Protopterus annectens. The sequence continues at coordinate 13,524,227 of NC_056726.1, forward strand.
CACAATAAATCTTTGTTCTCATTTGGGCATCTCGATCAACTTCGAAAAGTCATCCTTATTGCCCTGCCAGTCTATTACTTTCATAGGCGCAAACTTAAACACTGTTCGGATGTCAGCTACCCTTACAGACCAAAGAGTTTCAGACATTCAAAGTCATGTCAGGATCATTCTAGCCAACAAGAAAGTACAGGCCAGAATGGTTCTAAAGGTATTAGGTCTCATGGCTGCGGCCATTACTCTTCTTCCCCTGGCTCGCTTCTACATGCGTCTTCTTCAGTGGATGTTATTCACTCAGTGGTCTTACCAACAACTTCCAATGCGTCACCAAATTCTGGTGACACAGATTTGCAAAAATCATCTTGCTTGGTTGATCACTTCTCCCCAGATTCACCAAGGCAGACACTTTGTACCCCCATCCCCGGTAGCCACTGTCACCACGGATGCCTCCCTGATCGGGTGGGGGGGGCATTATCAGGGCAGGATGGTTCATGGGACGTGGCAACCGTTCGAGTACCACCTGCACATAAATGTCCTAGAGATGACAGCAGTGCTTTTAACGTTGCAAGCCCTCAACGACTTTCTTCCTGTAGGGACAATTGCAGTCCACACAGACAACATGTCTGTAGTTTGGTATATCAACAAACAGGGCGGAACCAAGTCCTACCCCTTGTGTCGAGAAGCGCTCAGACTTTGGCAATGGGCGATCTCCTCTCATCGGTTTCTGGTAGCAACGCACATCCCTGGGAAAACCAACATTTTAGCGGACAGATTGAGCAGAGCTATTCTCATGCCTCACGAGTGGTCTCTCAAGCAATCTATAGTGGAGGAGATTTTTCTGGAATGGGGTCGCCCATGTTGCGATCTTTTTGCTACTCCCCAAAACAGCAAATGCCCAGACTTCTTCTCTCTCTTCCCTCTGTCAGGCCATCCCCCCAGAGACGCTCTGACCCAGGATTGGCCCCAGGGACTTCTTTATGCCTTTCCTCCTTTTCCCTGATCCCTCAAGTTATCCAGAAAGCAACCGTTTTGAGAGCCAAAATGATTCTCATTGCTCCTTATTGGCCTCGACAAATTTGGTTTCCGTTCCTCCATCGTCACCTTTTGGTGCAGCCGTGGCATCTGGACCCAGTGCCAGATCTTCTGATTCACCAATCCGGTCAGCTGCACCGGTTTATCCCTTCTCTCAACCTCACAGCATGGTTGCTCCACTTCCTTCCTTAGCCAGGCTTCCTTTGATCTCTAACCCTGTTAGAGACATCATAGTAGCTTCTTTAAAATCCTCTACCAGGAGGATTTATACAAGCAAATGGAAACGTTTCTCTTATTGGGCCAAAGCCAAGAATATTGATCCCTTCACTGCCCCAGTTCAGGCAGTTTTGGACTTCTTAGCGGAGATTTTTCATGCAGGCTCCTCTTCTTCCACAGTTAGAGTTCAATTGGCTGCTATCTCGAACTTTCATGTCGGGATGCAGATCACAATATTATGTCCCATAGGCTTTGTAGAGCCTTCTTGAAAGGAATTTTCCTGCTAAAGCCTCCAATCAGGAATCCTCCTCCTCAATGGGATCTAAATTTAGTGCTGACATCCTTGATTCTTCCCCCCTTCGAGCCAGCTGTTTCTTGCTCCCTAAAATTTCTTACTTGGAAAACATTATTCCTAGTAGCTATTACATCGGCCAGGAGGGTGTCTGAACTTCATGCTCTATCGGTTCGACCCCCCTATTTGGTCTTTCACAAAGACAGAGTATCATTGAGAACTAATCCGACCTTTTTGCCTAAGGTCGCCTCAAAGACTAATTTGAATCAATCCATTGATCTCCCTGTATTTTTTCCAAACTATTCAAACAGATCGGAACAAAAACTACATTATCTTGATGTCCACCGCCAACTCAGATATTATTTGGACAGAACTAAACAATTTAGGAAATCCGATCAACTCTTTGTTTCCTATGTGGATAACGAGAAAGGCCTTCCTGTCTCTAAAGTGACCTTATCTAGATGGCTTTCTTCTGTCATCTCTGAAATTTATCTGCTCAGGGGAAAACAGCTGTGCTCAAAACCTAAAGCACATTCAACTAGGAGCTTAGCTACTTCTACAGCCTTTCAAGCTAGACTTCCTTTAGACACTATTTGTGCAGCGGCCACTTGGGCCACTCCTCATACTTTTGTTTCCCATTACAAATTGGACTTGGCCTCCAGGGACAGAGCCAGTTTTGGCTCTACAGTCCTCAAGAGTCTGTTCCATTGAGCCACCCAGGATAGAGGTGCTAGGGACGCGGTCCCATCAAGCAAGAATGAAGGCGAGATTGACAACTTAACATTAAGAAGTTATGTACCTACCATAACGTTCCATGTTAGTTGTCTTCTCTCGCCTTCTTTCTCGACCTCCCTCCTTCCCCAGCCCTGGACAGACCTTTTCTACAAGGAATTATTATGCTGAAGACCATTCAGAGCTGGTCCTTCTTCCATCCTGTAGGCTTTCTTTCTTCCTTTGGGAAGTGTTTATGCTTGGTGCTATTGCCCTTTGTCATCAAACGAGATCTGGGTACTTACCGCCTTGCATCATGGGATATGGGGCTGCCTCGAGCTGGTAAAAGTGACTCTCGAGCTTAGCAAGTGCCGAGTCGGAGCCGAGGATCGGCTCCGAACCCATCAAGCAAGAAAGAAGGCGAGAGAAGACAACTAACATGGAACGTTATGGTAGGTACATAACTTCTTATTTTCAATTCCTATGGATGGAAATAGGAGCAAGTTAACTGTGCCAAAACTTGATACCAGTAGACAAGGTTATTTAGGAGGCAGGCATAGATGTTGAGTATATTTGCTTAAAGTAAGACTGACTGCCATCTACTCTCAGGTGGTATAATTTTGGATTGTGTTAATTACATGGGGCCCACTGCCTCAGAACTATTTTTACAGTGCCTTAGGGTGTACCAGTCCAGTACTGCATTGACAAAAGCAGGTAAGAGGAAGACATTTATACATACAAGTTGGTGTCATCATCTTATTTATTTTTGCATTTTTTTTCATTTGTTTAATAGCTGTCTTTTTACTCAGTGCATTTATATAATTGGAAAGCTCTAATACTGGAGATTTTCCTTAGCTGTTTTTCTGTGAAGCATCTGCATTCAAGGTTGCACACAAATTATGCCAGCAGTTGTTGTGACATCAAGTACTATACCAGGATTGTTCACCTAGCCCACAAGTCCACCAATATTTTTCTGCTAATTACACAATTCAGATCTCATTTTGGTTTATGTTATGGATGAGTTTCTGTGTTTAGTGCCTGAATCAGCTAGTCTATCAAAGTGTTGGCGTGACTGTCAGATCACAAGTCATGACTTGCATCGTCTTTATTACGAGGGAAGGAGAAGAATGGGAGGCGCTGCTATAACTGTCAGTGTTTGAACACATTCTTCAAAAGATGTAGGTGGAAGAAGCACTGGGATTACTACTCTTCTCAGAAAATGGCAGCAGCTGAGACTGCCCAGTAGGGAGGGTCTCTTTTGCAGCCCCAGGTTTATTGGAGAGTGCCACCAGAAGGTGATGAAGACAGAAGAGTAGACACTGATAACATAATCTTGGAGCTAAGTCTGTTCTTAGACAAAGCCTCCTAATCCTTATGGGCAGCATCCTCATCCTAAAGTAACAAGACACTGAGGTTTTTCATTTTATTTTATGTTTTAATGTAGTCATTTACCTGTGTTGATCTTCATAGACCCTTTTCAGCCAAGACTACAAGGGCAAGGGTAAAACCACTATATATGGACATTTTAGAGCAGCCAGTCAGCCAGCATGTTTTTGGAGGCTTCAGAACACTAGATTATCCAGGAGAAACCCACACAGGCAGAATATGCAGGGTCCTCACAGTCCGTGACCAGAGCTCATAACTGAACCACAAACCTTGGAGCTGTGTGACAGAGATTTAACCGGTTAACTGCCATGTTGCCTCAACAAATCATGGCCATCCCTCTTTGACAGACAAGGGGCCTAGGAGATGTGCAGCACAACATCTGCCTCTGGAGTTGTGGTAGCACCTCCCAGCTTGAAATGTATTGCTTTGTGTGTGTGTGTGTGTGTGTGTGTGTGTGTGTGTGTGTGTGTGTGTGTGTGTGTGTGTGTGTGTGCGCATGTGTAAATAGTTTTGGAGAATGCTCCCTTAACTCCTTAACTGTGGCTTGATGATGCTGCAGTCAATTTATGGTAGTTTTTTTTTGTGTGTGTGTGGAAAAACTCTGCCAATGCATGTACCTGCCTGCTTGAGAACAGTTTCACTTTCAAATGTATACAACAGTTCCACAGAAAAAAATGTAGGATTTTAACAGAGCTTCACACATTTCTGTGACTCTGCTACATGCTTTACTGGAAAGGCAACTGCATTAAGGCAACTGCATTTTGTTTAATTTTTCATTTGTTTTTATTCTGAGAAATAAATACACTTAATTTAAATATAACTTTTTTTGCACATCACATTATTATTGCATCTTTGGTAAAAGACAGCTGCAAGTCTCACAGTCTATTGCACATAAATTATGATAACATTATTTTCAACTTAAAAGTAAACTTAAACTCTGTTATTTATTTATTTTACATTTGTTAACTGGGGGTGTCTGACTGAGCCGAAAAGGCCCTTTTTCAGCAGAGGCCCGGGGAGAAAAGCTCCACATAGAAAAATTACAGATACATTTAGTTATTTAGACATGATCAGTATACACACAAATTACAAAAGACATATTTTTACATTGGTATGCAGCACATCAGCATTTACAGTGGCGAGAACAAACAAAAAAATATTAATTTAAAAATAAACGTAATTAATAGATTTGTGGTATACAGCTGAAATTTGAAACATAGGTAGAATACATATATAGTACACAGGTACAGTTGTACGTAAATCATTCTCCCTATACTTTACCATTGGAAACTGAAGTTCTATAAACGTCATGAAAAAAATACTTTGATATTATCCTCATTGACCCAAGTAAGTCCGGTCAGGATACTTCCTTAAAGTTTTTAATGTTATTAATTCCTGCATTCATGAGCATGTAATGACAGTAGCACATGTTCGTAACACACATATATGGAGGAGGATTCAAGGAAGAAAAAACTTTAATTTGTAGCAAAAAGGGGATCTAGTTCAGATTATCAAATTTTTAAAATGTTGAAATTCATATGGTCGAGACCATATATGATCCACATTTTAAAAAGTTGAACATTTTGTACAGAGATCACGGTACAATCGGGATTGGGGAACATGACCTTTTCCCCACTGTAGTGCAGTCTCAGAGTTTGTATATATAATTAGCGGGGGGTATGGGGGTGAAAGGGGGCTTCCCCCTGCAAAAGCACTGTTTTTTGTTTTCTCATTTTTCAAGTTTTTAAAATGTCGATCCTATGTTCTCGACCATATAAATTTCAATATTTAAAAAATTCAATAATCTTAACTAATGAACCTGAAATCATGGTCCTTCTCAAAGGAGTGTTGAATGCACACAGTTTTGAATTAACTTCATCCAACTTAATTTCCTAGAAATTATGCTTAGTGTCTAGCTCAGAAAAGTATTTTGTACAGGGCATTTTTGATGCAGACTCTTTAGCTTCTTCTTCTTCATATGGCTTTTCCCGGTTAGGGGTCACCGCAGCGGATCACCTGTCCACTCATAATTGGCAGTGGAGTTTTATGGTGTCGGGTTGCCAGCCCGGCACCCAGCCTTCCACGGAAGGCACACATACACTCACACCTAGGGCCAATTTAGAGTGTCCAATCCACCAGCAGCATGTCTTTGGGATGTGGGAGGAAACCGGAGCACCCGGAGGAAACCCACTTGATCACAGGGAGGTCATGTAGACTCCGCACAGAACGCACCCCAGCCGAGGATCGAACCGGTGAACCTCTTGCTGTGAGGCGGCAACGCTAACTGCTGCACCATCGTGTGAATAATGCTCTGTTTGAACCACATTATTCAGATGTTGAGAGTCTTGAAATTCTAAAAATAATTTGTTTCACAACTGTAACTATTGTTAACCCATTAGGTAGGCTTTATCTGTTATTGTCACTTTTAGTTCTGTTGATCTCTTGTTCTGCTTTATTCCTTAGCATAACAGGTATTCTCATATATGGGTGAAGTATACTTGTAGATGTGGCAGCATGAGGCAGGCATACAAAATAATTTTAATACCAATTTGTCTTAGAGATTGCAGTTATAGTGCTTTGTAACTTCAAAAAAAATACTTTTAAAGTGCACTCATGCAACTATGTGAAGTAATCTGGTCCTGGTCAAATTGTGTAATTTACAAATTGCAATAACTTGTAAATTTGGACAGCGCAGTGGTGCAGCAGTAGCAGTGTCACCTCACAGCAAGAGGTTCTCCGGTTCGAGTCTCGGCTGGGGTACCTTCTGTGTGGAGTCTGCATATCCTCTCTGTGTTTGTGTCAGTTTTCTCTGGGTACTCTGGTTTCTTCCCACATACAAAGACATGCATCTGGAGCTTTTCACTCCAGCCTTTGCTGAAAATTGGCTTTGTTCCACGTTGGACTTTCCCAGTAAACAAATGTTAAATAAATAAATAAAACAGTATCATGAATTACCATTGCATGTTAGTTAAAAACCTTGGCAAGAGGGACGGTTTCTGTAAAGTTACGTACCTACCTGGTAACAAACATCAAATAAAAATATATAAAGCTGTTCTTAACCCCCCCACACCTTCTAGCACGAAAGATATTTTAAACCAAGTGATGTTGTTTCTTGAATATTGTTAAAAAAACACATTAAGCACTGTATTTTATTTTCTTGGTACATTAACTTTAAACTAAGATGTCACAGTGAATTTTACTATATAGCACAAGATGTTTAATATAATGTGCATCAGATTAGCAGGTGCTAGTTAGCAAGAAGTGAAACTTAAACTCTTCTTATTGGTGTAGTTGAGTCTTTATTTGGACATTGATTGAACATAGTCATTTGAAATGTCAGGACCTGCTACAGTGAGGCCCAAAACACTGAGACTGTATGGCTGACAAAATGGGCTTACATTTGCTAAGTCTGAGATGCCTTCATGGGACTTTCCCTTTTCTCTGAGGTATAGCAGTCTCTGAGCTGGTAGATATAAGTTTAGAAGTTGTGGGGAGGCTTGTCCCCTGCAAAAAAAAATAAGTTTAAAGGAGAAGAGCGATGTTTGAGATTCATTCTTCTCCTGCATTTTTGGTCTTTTTGTTTTTTTCTTTTTAGTGTGCTGATATTTCAATAGGGACCATTAATTGAACATAAAATATTTTGTATATGTCGATATCCCAGCACTACAGCAGTTTGGTTTTACGTACCTGTTTAGGTCTTAATTTTTTTCCAAAAATCTGAAATTTGAATCAACCTGTTCTTTTATACCCTACCCATGTTCTTTACAAATCATGCTACCAAGAGGGATGTAGAATATATGTGTGTGAGGTACCTTTAAGAAACATTTCTAAGGACTGTCAGGATAAGGAAACAACTCTCAGCTAAAGGTGCCTCTCACCAAAACAGAAGAAATGTATGCAAAAATTGAAGTAAGAGGTACCAACACGATCTGAATTTTTCACAATAGATAATGTCCAACCATTAGGCACGATAAAAATCCAAAACTCTTTAATACATGAGGAAATCATGTATTAAAGAGTTTTGGATTTTTATCGTGCCTAATGGTTGGACATTATCTATTGTGAAAAATTCAGATCGTGTTGGTACCTCTTACTTCAATTTTTGCATACATTTCTAAGGACTGAACGTGCATATAAATGTCAGGCACCTGCTGACTTCAGTGCCATTTTGAGAGCGCAGCCAGGGAGTGAACATGGATGAGAGATATAGTCAGTCTCTTTATAAGTTTATCTAAGTTAAAGTTATTTACCTCATTTCCTGATGTGTTCATACCTAATAAAGCTGCTTGAACCTAACCTACACATGTTCGTCTATTCCATCCTGACAAGACAAGAGAGATGAACGACATGGTGTCAAAACCGGAATTCCAGAGACTACTTTTCAGAAATACAAGGTGCAGAGGTAAAGATAAAGGCAGAATAAGAGAAATGAGAATGAGAAAAAGGCCAGAAATAAGTTAAAGGTAATGAAAACTTGCATGAATGATTATTTTGTTAAAAGAGGTAAAACAGAGCATTGCAAGGGCACAAAAGGCATTACTAAGCAAACAAATAGCATAAAAGGCATAAAAAGTTTGTTAATCGTAAAAAAAACACACTCTCCAAAGCTAAGAACACAGCATCCATGGGACCTGACAACATCCCAGGCTGCTTTCTACACGTACTACAGAACGAACTGGCACCCCACCTAAGTACCATGTTCAATCATAGCCTTACCTCAGGCTTTGTGCCCACTGAATGGCACACAGTGATGGTCATCCCACTCCACAAAGGGGGAGTCATCACGGACCCCGGGAACTACCGCCTCATTAGCCTGATGAGCCTGGTTTGCAAGGCTATGCAAAGTATCATCATGGAACTTATAAACAATGACATTGGTAATCTTCAAACTCTTGAACCCACCCAGTTCGGGTTTGTAAAAGGCAGATCATGTCTCCTAAACCTGATATACTTCTTTGAAGCGGTCACCAAAGCCGTAGATGAGGGTAAGGTGGTTCACACAGCCTATCTAGATCTCACCAAGGCTTTCGACACCATCCCCCACTCTGGAATCATAGATAAACTCACTAAAGAAGGTATAAATCCCTGTGTCACAAGATGGGTTGCCAACTGGCTTACTGACAGAACCCACACTGTGAATTTAGCAGACTCTAAATCCGACTTCAGACCAGTGACAAGTGGAGTACCACAGGGTTCAGTCCTGTGTCCTCTTCTGTTTGGTATCTACTTCTCTGAAGTACAGGCTAACACAGAAGGTCTTTGGTTAACGAAGTTTGCAGATGACTGCAAACTAGGAGCCATAATCGAAACTCCTAACGATGTGGACATTCCACAAAAGGGCCTCTTTGAGACAGATGCCTGGTGTCAAAGCCATGGCCTCAAGCTCAATGCCAAAAAGTGCATTGACATCCCTTTTGGTAAAAACTCTGTACCCATGAACTACCACATAGGCGGTAGTCTACTTAACACCGAAAGTGTGATAAGAGACCTTGGGACACAGGTGCACAGTTGTCTCTCCTTTAATAATCACATCGCCACAGTAGTCAGGAAATCCTTCTGCGTGGTACACCTCATCACAAAAGGTTTCTCATCCAGGAAAAAAAGAGGTAATTCTTCCCCTCTTCTCATCACTCATTAGACCCATTATAGAATACAGCGCCCCTTTTGGTATGTACCTTACAAGACATCTACAACAACTGGAAAGGCTGCAGAGATACTTCACAAAGAGGATTACCGGCCTCAAACAGATGCCCTGTGCAGACCATCTCAAAAAACTCCAGCTTTACTCCATCGCATATCGCCTACTCAGAGGCAATCTCTGCCTAACATACAAAGCTATGTCAAACCCAGAGCTGTTGGACATGCTTCACTTAAAGAAATCCCAATCCCTCTGAGCTACATGCTCTAGGGACCTAAACCTTGTCACCACAATAAACAGAACATGCTGAAGGGATAGATTCCTGTCCCAGAGACTTCCCATACTCTGGAACAAGCTACCTATCTATATCAAACAAAGCTCCTCATTAGCACTCTTCAAGTAAAATCTTGATGATTGCATGGGAGACAGGAAATTCACCCCGGGGATCACTTCTTTTGCTCTGATCGACAGGTGCACAGGAAAATAATTTTCTTGGGTGGTGAAAGCCAGGGTTCCTTTTTGGCTAGGCTTATATAGGCCCTAGGGCCAATAGCCTAGTTCCTACCTATGAACCTTTAATTAATTGAAATGCTCAAAGTTAAGATATTTGATAAAGCAATTAACAGAAAAGTACATGAGGTTCAGTGTCACCTCGGAATTGCTAAATGAGCATATTTAGAGTAAAACGAGCACAAGAAAAGAGATTACATGGGCAAAACAACTATAACAAAGGGCAGAACGGGCCATATTAAGCATAAATGAAGCAAAGAGAGTGCATTTTACAAGTTACAGTGTTTTGGCATAAATAGTTATTACGCATTAACTAAAGCTCTGCATAACATAACTAGAGTTATTCGAAACATCACAGAGGGTGTAAAAGTGCTCACAGTGTGTGTTTATTACTGTGCATTTATTCCGAAGGGTTTATTGTGTGCAAAGTGTAACTATTTTGTGAAGTGCAGTCAGTATACAGCCATTAAGTTTCTTGTGCTGGGTGTGTCTACTCACAGGTGGCCGCCATTACAGACTTTCTTGCATTGTAATGAATTACTTAGAAAAGTACAGCCATTTTGGAAGTGTTTCAGTGTGCTGTGTACTATTTATTTGCAATGTGCAGTTACTTTGAAATGTTTCTTAAAATGATGATAAATGACTTTACAGTACAATAATTTTGAGAATATTACAGTGCCCGAGAGAGAAAGTTATTTCGCAAAGTATTTTGCAGAATTCAATTACTCGAAAGTATTTCACAGAGTTCAGTTTCTCAAAAGGCTTTTTGTGCTGTTGTGCATAGTTACAAGTACTGGCATAAATTTCTGTCATATATATATATATATATATATATATATATATATATATATATATATATATATATATATATATATATATATATATATATATACACACACACGTATGTGTGTGTGTGTGTTCGTGCAGTTACAAGTGGGCTTGGATTGCATTGTGTTTTATTATAAGTTGCTGGCATGGCAGACGGATTTTGAAAACCCTCACCACTTATATTTGATCAAAATATTGGAGAGAATTGGAGAATATTTGAACAAGAGTACAATATTTTTATACAAGCAGCTTACTCGCATAAAGATGCACACACCAAAGCATTCATTTTGCTAAACCTAGCTGGGTCAGAGGCCATTGATAGAGTTCATTTGTGTTATGCACCAGCAGTGTATGAAGGTGAAGGTGAAAATTGTCATATTGTTGTACAGGCTGAATCAAGAGAAGATCCTGAGTGTTTGAAATGTAAATTCAGAGAAATGTGTAACCCACAGACCAATGTTACATTAGAGAGGCATTTATTTTACACAAGAGACCAAAGGCCAGGAAAAACATTTGCAGCTTACATTACTGACTTGAGAAGCAAGAGTAAAGCTTGCATGTTTGCTGATCTAAAAGATGAGTTAATAAAGGACAGGCTTGCATGTGGTATCAGTAGTGCTGCTTTGAGAAAGGTTTTGCTTCAGGACAGAGACTTAACATTGAGCAGAGCTGTTGTACAGAAAGGCGCACACGTATGCTTGCAACTGACAAGCGCATGGTTTCAACAAGCTGTAGAGCAAACGTAGATAGTATGCGATATGAGGCAAGCATAAACAGGTCTAGGCACGTGAAACCTGCTACCTCTGCAGGTTCCCCAAGGAAAACCCAAAGTTTTCTAGCAAGTTCCAAGACCAGTTTAGTTAAAAGAGCATGCTTAGTGCAGAACAAGCACTGCTGAGTACAGCACCAGGGTGAATCAGCAAAACCCAAGTCAAGCTTTATTGTTAACTGTTGCAGTTGTGGTGCCAACCATGAGTCTAAAAGAGAAAAATGTTTTGCATTTGGTCAACAATGTCACAAGTGTAAAAAATGGAATAATTTTCAAAGGATTTGCAAGTCAAGTAAACCTTGCTCAGTTACAAAGAAAGATCACTCAAAAAAGCAGATTGATCAAATAGGGTTCCAGTCAGCTTTCCACGTAGACTGTGTATCAGTAATTGGTGAAAAGGTCAGTGCAGTTGATTTATTAGCAAAGGGCGAACTGTTTTGTACTGTCCGAATCCATGGTAAACCCACTGAGCTCAAAGTGGACAGTGGTTCAAAGTGTAATGTGATGTCAGCAGAAACATTTGCTGAAGTGAGAGCTGGTGAAGAACTTAATATGACTAGTGCAAGACTTGCTGCATATGGAGGTGAAGAAATTCAAAGTTGCTTTCATGTTGTTTGGCCGGGAACAGTTACAAGTTGTTTTACATAGTGCGAGGACCTGCGCAGTCATTGCTGAGTGTCAGAGACAGTCTGAGAATGGACTTGCTTTCTTTTACTAAAGAAGTTCTTCATATAAGCACATGTCCCAGTCCTAGTTTCAGTGATGCTATTTTCTCAGAATATGCTGATTTTTTTTTATGACAAGTTAGGCAAGATTCTAGTTGTGTAGCCTATGAAGATGGACCAGAGGTCAGTCCAGTGGTAAGACTGACAAGAAGAATTCCAATAGCAATGTAGAACAAGTTAAAGCTCAGCTGGATAAAATGGTGTAACAAGGTGTGATTTGTCCAGTTACAGAACCAACTGAATGGGTATCGTCAATGGTAACAACTCACAAAAAAGGTTCAGATGAAATCAGAATATGCATCGACCCAAGAGACTTGAATAAGGCATTGAAAAGACCTCATCATCCTAAGTGAGCAGTCGAAGAAGTCACAGCTCTTATACCAAATGCCACTGTAGTTTCCATCCTGGATGCAGAGAGTTCATTTTGGCAAGTAGTGCTTGATTGCAGATCTTCACTACTGATTACATTCAGTATCCCATTTGGAAGATATAGATTTATCAGGATGCCATTTGGAAAAAATTCTGCAATCGAAGTGTTCCAGCATGCAGTGAAACAGATATTTTCAGATTATCCCTGTGCCATGATAGAAGACGATTTATTGGTTGGAGGCAGTGGTGAAGCAGAGTATGACAGAAACCTCAAGAAAGTTTTGGACAAAGCACGTGAAGTGAATTTAAAGCTCAGTCTTCTAAAGTGCAAATTCAGACTACCAGAAGTCACATGTGTAGGTCATTTATTTACTAGTACTGGGTTATGACCAGACCCATCTAGGCAAGCAGCTATTCTTGAGATGTAATGTTCAAGCTCTGCAGCATTTTCTTGGTATGGTTAACTGTTTGGGCAAGTTCATACCAGATTTCAGTGAATTGACAGCACCTTTGAGAGAGCTAACATGCAAAAATGTTGTATGGTCATGACTAGAACAGCTCTAGAGAGCATTTCATGATCTTAAGCAGAAAATTGCTATCCCGCCCACACTAAGGTACTATGATGTCAACAAAGCAGTTACTCTTTCCTGTGACACCTCAAAGCTTGGACTTGGCACAGTTCTTCTTCAAGAGTGTAGACCAGTAGCCTATGCATCTAGAAATCTTACCCAAACTGAAATGTAATATGCCCAGATTGAGAAGGAACTTTTGGTAATTGTGTTTCCATGTTCCAAGTTTCATGATTATATTTATGATCGAGGCATCCAAGTTGAAACTGATCATCAACCTGTAGTTAGTGTCTTAAAGAAGCCTATGCATTCCACTCCAGCAAGATCGCAAAGAATGATGCTTAAATTAGAAAAGTACAACTTCAAAATGGTATATACAAAAGGCAAATTTCTTTACCTGGCTGATACCTTATCCAGATCACCCAGAAATACAACAGAACAGCTTCATGCAGAAAATTGACTTAGATGTCATGGAAGTGCATAATTCTTTGACTACAAGACTTGATGAGATGAGAGATCATGCAACGACTGATCCTATTTTGCAAAAGCTTAACCACTACATCCAGGTAGGATGGCCATCAAAACAATCAAGTGTACCACCTGAAGTACAACCTTATTTCCTTAAGGAGATGAGTTGTTGATGGAAGATGACATTATTTTCAAAGGTCCTAAAATTGTTATTCCTGCTTCCTTACAATGTTAATATATCTAGATTTTGCATTGTGATCATCCAGGGTCCTAATCTACTAAAAGAAGGGCCAGAGGACTAGTGTTTTGGCCTTCTCTAGCAAAAGACATTGAGAAAGTACTTTCTGTTTGTTCAGTATGCAGTAGTAGTAGACCACATTTGCAAAAAAAAACACCAGCTAAATCAGGTTCCTGAACTTCCTTGGTCAACAGTTGCCACTGACATATTCGAATGGAACAATTAGCATTACTTAGTGTTGGTTGACTCCTATTCAAACTGGTTTGTGATTGATTTTGTTACCCAACCTAAGGTCTACTACTGTTAATACTAAGCTGAAATGTCATTTCTCAGTACATGAAAGTCCTTATAAGCTGATATCTGACAATGGTGTGCAATTTACCAGTCAATTGTTTCAGAGATTTGCAAGAGAATGGGACTTTGTACATGTTACTATTAGTCCTGAATAGCCACAGTCAAATGGTCTAGCTGAACATGCAGTACAGAGTGCAAAGCAATTACTAGTATAGTCAAAGCGTGACAGTACCAGCGTGTTTTTTAATCTACTCAATCTTAGAAACATACCCTGTGATGATATACTTGGCTCACCTGCTCAAGGCTTTATCTAGGCAAACCAGAACAACACTGCCTATCAGTTCTAGTTTGTTGAGGCCTAAAGCTAAGAACAACTAAGCCATCACAGCACAATTACTCCAAAAATGTTATTTTCAGAAGTACAGTTATGATAAGATGAGCAGATTTCTTCGTTCATTGAAAAAAAGAGAGACGGTGAGGATACAGACAGTGAAAGGTTTCAACCAGATTGGTCAAGTAACAGGTACATGTGCTGAGCCAAGATCCTATGTTGTGAAATCTAAGGGGTATGGAGTATAGGAGAAATCGCAGACATCTTCTTCCTGTATCAGAATTGATATCGCAGCATTGTTCCTGTGATACAGACTCTAAATCTCAGAGCAACCCAGACAATGTTCCTGTTGCAGAACATGTCTTAACTCCAGTTTCTATTCCTGATAATGTTCCTGATATTCCTAAAACTGAACATTCAGCAGTGACTGTTCCAGTTGCTAAACCCGGTTCCAGATTTTATGTCACACGATATGGTCGTATCTCTAAAGCTAGTGTGAAATACACAGCAACTTGGATGTGATTGACTATGTGTAGTTAGTTTTGTATAATTGCATGTCAGAGAATTATCTTGTATTTATTGCATGCCAATCAATGTCGTAAATGATGCATAACTTATTTTCTCAAAGAAGGAGGCTGTAGACTATATGTGTGTGTGTGGTACCTTTAAGAAGCATTTCTAAGGACTGAACGTGCATATAAATATCAGGCATATGCAGGCTTCAGTGCCATTTTGAGAGTGCAGCCAGAGAGTGAACATGGATGAGAGCTGTAGTCAGTCTATTTATAAGTTTATCTAAGTTAAAGTTATTTACCTCATTTCCTGATGTGTTTGTACGTACTAAATCTGCTTGAACCTAACCTACACATGTAAGTTTATTCCATCCTGACAAGACAAGTGAGATGAATGACAGGGGATACATTTTGTATACCCTAGATAGTCACAGGCAATTGAGATTCTATCTTCATAAAACCGAACCATTCAAGAAAGATGCACAGTTCTTTGTTTCATTCACCTTAAGTAAACTGGGAAGGAATGTTTCTAAGGTTACCTTGTCTAAATGGCTATCAGACTGTATCTTATTTGCATATGTATCTCATCACAAGTCCTTGCCTGGCAGACCAAAGGCTCATGCCACCAGATCAGTAGTGACTTCCACTGTCTTTTTCAGAAACTCTTCAGTGGATGAAATTTTTGCTGCAGCAACATGATGTACATTGCATATCTTTCACAAACATTATAAGATGGATAGGCTATCCAGGGCCAGGGCTTCTTTGGAGCCACAATTCTTAGTGACATCCTGTTATTATGCCAGCCGGCAGAGTAGGTAACTTCATATTCTGACCCATCATTCATATCAGATGAGTCAGATGAATAGGCTTTGGAAGTTATGTACTTACCATAACACTAGATCCTGTCATCCTGGTCTGTCCAGTACAGCATCCCTCCCTCTTTCCGTACCCCCTCCAAACTGTCATTTCCTAAGGAGCTGAAAGACTGTCCTGTAGTATCTAGGCAGTCATTGATTTCTGCAAGTAATTTAATTTGTTATGGAAATTCTTACTAGATGCTGTTGTTGTAGTATGTCTGACAGGTGATACTGTGAATATAAGCTCAGTATCCAATGCAATATAAGTCTGGGGTGAGGAATGCCTACTTAGAGACTGGGTGGATATAATACAACAGAAATAAGTTCTACATTACCAGCAGAGCTGTTTACTCATGTCTCATTCTAGTCTATTAGCTTGGGCCATAGAGCGTACTTCAGCCCTTTGTTCACTTTTGTAAGTAAGATAGTACCAGCACCTGAAGTAAATCTAAAATTAGCACATATGCAAAAATGAGAAAAGGGGGGTTGGGATGGATGGATTAGTAAGACACAAAGAAAATAGTACAAAATGCACACAAAGAACACAATATAAAATACAGAGTGAAGTCAAGCAGACAGCTGCAGAAATTATTTTATCACTTGTTCTTTGTTTTTACTTTGTATCCTAGTCATTTTCTTGAGCATGCATTTGTGAAAATGTTGTATTTTGCAATTTCTTTACAGAATTTCAGTGTCCAATCTAGTGGACAGCTGGCCATCCTTTCTCATCCTTCTTAAAGATTCACTTCAGCTTGGGTTACCTCCACCTGGACAGTTTATCATACTCGGGTAATCAAAACTTTATTTTCTTTCTGTGATACAAGAAAAATGTATTTGTATTTATAGAATGAATATATTCTGTTGAAATGGAGTTTGTCATTGCTTATTATTAACTTTATACTATTGCAGTTTGATCGCATCTTAATTTTGAACAGTTTACTGGGCAGTAGTGTGTTTCATTTAGTTAAAATATATATTTCTTGTAAGTCTTGTTTGACATGCAGAAGTGATTTAATCCCAGGTTTATGTATATTTTGCGTAGAATGAACAGTATGTGATGTTTCTTTCTTGTGATGATCCTTTGTCTCTAAGGCATGTTAGTATTGCATAATTGTAATTAAGAATTGCGATGCTGTGGTTTTAGAGTAGTTCATTTTAAGATGTATTTAACTAGTGATAGTAAGGGAGGTGTGGAACTTTTTTTTTTGAGGGGGGGATGCAACAAGTTGATTTCAGAAATTCCCTTCCGTGTTCTTTGTCAAAAATGTTGGGGGTGCAAATTATTTTGTGTAGACACAGTAAGGCCCTGCTAATTTCATGTTGTTGGCTGACGAAAAAGCAATAACTAGGAAGTGGAAATCAAAAACAAAACCAGCTGTAACCCAGATGTCGAATGTTGTGAAGGAGATAAAAGAACAGTAGGTGGGATCTTTAGAAAAGGTAAGAAATAAACTACAGAGAAATAAATAGAATGTTTGAGAACAATACGTACAGAATAATGTTTTGAAGGAGTGATATTTTAAGGAAGGCAGGACTTGAGCAATCTATGAACGTTACATTGAATAATTGTTAGTTATATAATGTGTAAAAAAGGGAAAAAATCTTTGTGATGATTTTTCTCTTTTTTAATTGAATGGGCAGTCATATCACAGTAGTATGTGATGTTAATAAAGATGCTTAAAACAAAAAAGGTGATAGTGAGACCCAGATGCACGTAACTAGAGAAGTACTGTAGTTTCCTGCACACCTCTCAACCAATCAAAATTTTGCAGACTATGAAGATTTTTGCCTCATATTTTTGATCTGTTTTTCGTACATTTTGTGGTTTTATGGCAAATCATTGAAGTTGAAGTCACTAAATTATGACAGACATTCAAGTTTCAGACTTCATGTCCTTCAGAAAATGCATGCTAATGCAAACCCTGTTATTCTTGCATCCTTCTAAGTTTATGAGCAATATTTAAAATCTTTTCTTGATTTTTGTCCTTTGTACCCCATTATTTTTTGCCATAGTTAAGAGTTTGTGCACTAAAAGCTTGCATATTGCCCAATTTCCATCTCAAAAATACGAAGCACTGCTTCTTAAAGTGTGGAACAAACTAACAGCTTCAACTAGGAAGCTCACAGGATGGTTAAAATTACTTTCTTTATACCTATAAGACATTCTTTTGAAGAATTAATACTCTTTCGTGTTATTTACTATTGGTATTAGTTGAAACCTTCGTAACACTAAATGTGTGACAGACCCTTTCAGGTGGAACTGCAAGGAACATTAACTTTTTAAGACTCAAAATGAGGAGCATTCCTGATAGTGACATATATGTCTAATTTGAAGTTGCCAACTAATTTTAAGCCTGCAGTTTCCACACATTTTAATGTCATGTGATGAATATTTAATTCTTGTAAATTCATCATGTACTTCACAGCTATCTGTTGTTTTAGATTTAACTTGCTCTTGTTTTAAGAAGTTGCATTTGGTCCAAAAACAAACATTGTAAGAAACTTTCCACCAATTATTCTCCATGGATTAACTACAAAAATACCCCCCAGATTTGAAACAGTATGAACCTAGTACTGGTATTAACTGTTATTAAACTTAAACTTAAAAAAATAAAAATAAAAAAACAAAGCTGTCTATTCAAATAAATCTGGTAAACTTAGTAAATCAAGTAAAAAAATCCAATCCAGGATATGTTGAATTCTCAGTTGCTTTATTAGTAAGCACAAACGAGCGATCCATCAGACTTAATGGTTAATAAATTTAAGAACACTTGCTTAAATAGCATTTGAAGTGGGAATGGTAAAGCTTCTGCTGTAAATATAGATCAGTCCAGCTGTAATAAAAAAAAAATCTCATCCTTCCCTTAAAATCAAGTGATAACAAGGATCCAAGCTAACATAAAATACCATGCTGTTCAACATTCCATCAGACTTAATGGTTAATACATTTACACAGACAGTAAAACTTGGAATTTCTAGTTTGTGTAGACCTGTAGAAGAACCAAAAGTGATTTTATTTAAAAGATTTGGGTAAATCAGTATGGTGAGAACATAACTGTATATGTGAAGTTGTTAAATCTTGCTGTTTATTCTTACACGTGGGTTTGGAGCTGATCCATCGGCTCCAAGTCAGCCACTTTACTAGCTAAAGATCTCAGAATAGCTCGAGGCCAGGCCCCATATCCCATGATGCTCTCCATCCTATCCAAGATCTAGTTTGCCGCTGCAACTGATTGCAAGGTCTACGGAGAGCTCGGGCCAGTAAAATTTATTTCTTTATAATTGATCTAATTTTTGCAAGTGTTTTCTTATAAAAACTTGGATATTTAGCTTAAAAAACTTTCTGACAAGGTTTTAGGCAGATAGCCTCAATTTTTAGTTGGTATACTCCATATTATTTACAGAGTGGTTTTCTCTAGGCCTTTGGCCATTTTTCTTCTCAGTTTGTTAATTCTGATTAGAATTAAAATTACAGTGCAGTTTGCTCTAGGCCTTTGGCCGTTTTTTTTCTTTATCTATATAGTTAAAGTATGCACTCAGTATTACTACCCTATCCCTTTGAAGTTAAATAGTAATAATGTGTGTGCGTGCTATATTTATTCCATATATACATAGTGTAAAATACTGAACTTTCCTTATCCCTGGCTGTGCAGGGACTTTATATCTGAGTTCGTTATGTGCAGTTTGCTGTTGTTTTTTGTGATTTTGTTGTGATCGAAGTTGATCAGGGCTCTGACAACTTCTATTGTTTCCAATATGGTGGACCAGAAGGAAAAACAGAGGTCTGGCTTCAAGAAGTGTAATTGTGGGCAGAAAATGTCCATTACTGATGGACACGTTAATTGTGTTTATTGTTTGGGGCCTGTACACCTCCAAGAAGATTGCTCTATCTACCACTCCTTCAGCAGTAGGGTCTTATTAGAACGGCAAAGGAAGTTGGTAGATAGAGGCTTGTTGAAGCCTGACGATTCACTGGATAAGGCTGACCAGACCTCCAAGTCCTCAAAAGGGTCAAAGTCCTCGAAGGTCTCCTTGGAGCCCAGGTCATTGGCTCCTAGTCCTTCTGTGAGGGTGAGGTAGCTGGCTCCGCAGTCTTTGGAGCTGTACACCGAACAGATGCCTTGGAGCCTGGTCCCCAGTCTTGGTACTGATCTCCGAGACTCTGAAGTCACCAACCCTTCGATCCGTGGCATCTTTGGCTCCTTCGACCCTTTCGTCGAGGACCCTTTCCGATGTCAATGTGGACCGGGTGGTGCAGAGGCTTTTAGAGAACTCAGCATTGGCAAAATTACTATTGGCTTCATCCCAATTGGGTTCAAAGCCAGAGACTGTCCCACTGGCTGTGACTAGTCCTCCTCCGAGCCGAGCAGGGCCTTCGGAGCTGGAGGAGGAGGATCTGATGATTGTGGAGCCTTCAGAGCCAAGGCCTGTCTCAGTGCCTTCGGCTCCTTCAACCCTGACTTCTTTGGTTCTGTTGGAAGAGTCTCGGAGCCAACACTCTGCCGTCAGCTCCGGGGGGGGGGGGTCGAACTGATGCGTCAAGTTCTGACCCTTCTTCTCAGAGCTTCAGTGCAGATGAACTCGGCTCCATCCTCCGGTTCGGAGCCCGCTGTCTCGGCACTGGGGAGGTTGCCATCTTCTTCGGAACCGATGGCTTCCTCGGGTCAAGGCCGAGGTGCCTTCGATGCCATGAGGAGGGTTATGTCATCTAAGACACTCACATCATCAGGTCCCTCCTCTTCCTCCCCAAAAGTGCCGAGTTCTGTCTCTACACCTCACGTTCCTGTCAAGCATAGAGACCCAGAGCCTCTGGTACCCCCATTGGGTGACCCCTGCTCTACTGAGACTTCACCAGAAGCCCCAACTGATAAAGTTCCCAGAAAAAGATTATGCAAGAGGAGGCATATAGATTCCCCCCAGGAATCTTTGACATCAGACACTGACTTAGAGGAATCAGAAGGGTCCCCATGGTCCCCCTCAGGGGATATCTCCTTTGTGGATATCCTGGAAGTCCTAAAGCAGAGGGGTGACTGGCAATCCATTAGCCCTACTGAGGATGAGTCGGTGCTCCTGAAGGCCTTTGGGTCTCAACCCTCCACCTCCTGGGTGACTCCGCCCTTCGACGAACTAATGGATTTAGTTGCTCGAAGGGCATGGGAGTCTCCTGATTCCATGGAACCGGTCCCTCAGAGGCCTAATAAATTTATCACCTCCCCCCAAGACAAGACGTTTCTCATGAAGCGAGTCCCTGTTGATGCCATGGTGGTGGCGGCGACCAAGAAAGAGATGTCAGAAACCTCTTCCTCTGTCCATCCTCCTAATAGAGACTCTAGGACGATGGACAGATATGAAAATGCATCTTTAGTTCTGCGACATTTGCCATGAGCTCGCTTAACTATTTAACCCATTTCACCCCTCTTCAACGAGATCTCCTCAAAGAGCTTGGAGATACTCTAAAGGGCAACACAGATGATGCTGTCTCTGAGAAGGTGACGGCACAGCTTAACACCCTTAACTCCATTGTGAACTCATCCATGCAGCTCATTTCTTATGCAGCCGATGGATCGAGCCGAGCAGCAGGTTCAGCGATAGCTCTGCGGAGACCATCCTGGATGCACTTATGCTCCTTTGAGGAAGCCTTCAAGTCTTCCTTTGTCTACATCCCAATTGATGGCTCTTCCTTGTTTGGGCCCAAAGTCAAGGAGACTCTTACTAGGTGTGAGTAGGAGGGAAAGACTCTGTCTGCTGTAGGAGTCCATTTTTCCACCCCTACTAGACCATACCCTAAAGGGCAGAAAGGTGGGAAAATGTGGTTCAAAAAGTCCCAAGGAGCTTTCCAGAACACAAGTAGTGAACCCCCCTCCAGGGGCAGAGAAGGGGATAATAACGGAAGATGTTGCCCTGGTGGCAGAGGGGGTCTGCAGAACCAGGGTGACAGGGAGCAGTTCCTTGGCAAGCCCTACCAGTGCTCCTGAGAGGAGGCCTGACTGTCCTGCTCTGGAGGCAGTCAGGGGTCGCTTGACTTTATATCCGGATGCCTGGCTAGGAATTACAGCAGATTCTTGGGTACAAAGCATAGTTATCAGAGGATATTTCATTCCATTTCTACAAAAGCTGCCTGTCGGCACAAAAATCCCAGATGTTCCACCCATTCTTAGGGATCAAGTAGCCATAGAAATCCAGAGGCTGCAGGAAATGTCATCCAGCCAGTCCCAGCAGACCAGATAGGATCTGGAACTTACTCTAAATTCTTTTTAGTTCCAAGAAAGACAGGGTTCTGGAGACCAATCTTGGGTCTCAGCAGACTCAACACATTTGTAAAGAAGAAGTTCCGGATGGTCACGCTTCAGTCTGTCCTTCCATTCCTCTGAGTGGGTGATTGGATGTGCTCCATAGATCTCAAGGATGCATACTACCACATCAAAATGGCCAGGCCATCCAGAGATAATCTGCGTTTCTGGCTGGGAGCCAGTCACTACCAATTCAGAGCACTGTCCTTTGGACTCACAACAGCCCCCAGAGTGTTTACCAAATGCATGGCAGTAGTCACGGCTCACTTGAGACGTCTAGGATTCAGAGTGTTTCCATATCTGGATGACTGGCTCCTTACCACCACCGCCTCCAGGCATCAACTAATTCTGTCCAGGTATCACACTGTCAGTCTCTGCTCTCAGCTAGGCATCACTATCAATTTCGAAAAATCTGCGTTGTCGCCATCGCAGCATATATCCTTTATCGGAGCAGAACTAGACACTACCACTGCCACAGTAAGATTACCCCTGGACAGAATAACCTCTTTACTGACTAGGATCTCAGGCATTCTGCAGAGAAAAAAGTACCGGCCCATCAGGTTCTAAAACTCCTAGGCACCATGGCAGCTACTCTCATAGCTGTTCCTCTAGGAAGAATGCACATGAGGATCCTCCAATGGTTACTGTTCACCCAGTGGTCATACCAACAACTTCCCATGTCGTCCTTAGTCATGGACTCTTGCAAGAAGGATCTTCTCTGGTAGTTGACCAGCCAACAGCTTACGATGGGTCGTCCATTTGTTCTCCCCACACCATTGGCCACGGTGACCACGGACGCTTCCCTGATAGGATGGGGGGGCTATTTCAGGGAAGTACTGCCCAAGGTACCTGGTCGGAGACAGAGTTGCAGTTGCACATCAATGTTCTGGAGCTGAGAGCGGTGCTTTTGGCGTTGCAGAACTTTCACGACTCTCTCCCTGTAGAGATGATTGCCATACAGACGGACAACATGTCTGTTGTCTGGTACATCAACAAACAAGGAGGAACCAGGTCTTAGCCCCTGTGTCCAGAGGCCTTGTGAATTTGGCAGTGGGCTGTGTCCACTGGGCACATTCTGATTGCAATGCACATCCCGGGGAAATCCAACATAATAGCGGACAAACTGAGCAGAACCATTCTGTTACCTCACAAGTGGTCCCTCAAGAACGAAGTTGCGGAGAAGATTTTCCACAGGTGGGGCCAGCCTTGCTGCATCCTTTTTGCATCCCGTATGAATGCCAAATATAGAAGCTACTTTGCCTTAAATTCCCCACCAGGGGACAACCCAAGGGACTCGCTTGTACACGATTGGCCCCCGGGACTCCTGTATGCCTTCCCTCCTATTCCCCTGATTCCCAAGTTCTTGCAGAAAGTCAAAGCTCATGACAGGATGGTAATCTTAATAGCTCTACTTTGGCCTCGTCAGATTTGGTTCCCCTTTCTCCGACTCTACCAACTGGACGAACCTTGGATTTTGGACCGAGTTCCAGACCTTCTGACACATTCATCAGGGACCCTCCACCCCTTTCTTTCTTCCCTCAGACTGACCGCTTGGCTGCTCCAGTTCCCTTCCTAGCCAGATCACATGACTTTTCTTCGGAGGTACAACACATTCTTGTATCTTCCCATAAAGCTTCTACCAGAAAGTTATATGCTAGTAAATGGAAGCGTTTTGCCATTTAGTCTTCTTGTAACAACGTTGATCCCTATATGGCCCCTGTTGCTAGTATTCTGGAATTTCTCTCTCAACTTTTTCAAGAAGGTGCTGTGGCTGCCACAATTAGAGCACAGTTGGCTGCCATCACAAATTTTCATCTTGGAACTGAGGATTCTAACTTAAATGTCTCCCAAATTGTGTCAGGCCTTCCTTAAGGGCACTGTTCATCTAAGGCCTCCTGTTAGACAGCCATTTACTCCCTGGAATCTAAATTTAGTTCTGTCCCGTATTATTCTTCCTCCCTTTGAGCTTGCATCATCTTGTCAATTGAAGTTCCTATCCTAGAAGACTTTTTTCTTGGTGGTCATTACTTCAGCATGCAGGGTATCTGAGCTTAAAGCCCTTTCTGTCAAACCACCATATTTGGTGTTTGATCCGGGCAGGGTTTCACTGAGGACTAACCCTTCATTCTTGCCAAACGTGTGCTCCGAGACCAATCTGAACCAAACTATTGAACTTCCAATCTTTTTCCGTAATCATTCTAGTTAGTTGGAATACATGTTGAATAAACTTGATGTCCACAGACAATTGAGATTCTATTTGGACAGGACAAAGGAATTTTGAAGATCTGACCAGCTCTTTGTATCTTATGCAGACATCAAGAAAGGTTTCTCAGTTTCTAAAGTTACCCTTTCCAAATGGTTAACTGACTGCATTAAATTTATCTACTCGTCTGCCAACCAAACGTTAGAATACGGTGTGAAGGCCCATTCAACTAGAGCTGTCTCCACGTCTTCTGCTTATATTTATTTTATTTATTTATTTATCATTTGTTAACTGGTAAAGTCCGACTAGGTTCCACAGAGCCTGTTTTCAGCGGAGGCCCGGGGAGAAATGCTCCAGATGCATGTCTTATATGGCTCGTTTACCTTTGGATACTATATGTGCAGCTGCCACTTGGTCCAAGCCTCATACCTTTATCACTCATTACAAAGTGGACAAGGCCTCCAGGAACAGAGCTTCCTTTGGTTTCACTGTACTCAAGAATATACTCCTGTGAGCCACCCAGGATTAGGGGGCTTGGGACGCTACCCACGTGTAAGAACAAACAACGAGATTTAACAACTTCACATAAAGAAGTTATGTTCTTACCATAACTTTCCATGTGAGTTGTTTATCTCGCCTTTATTCTTACATTCCCTCCCACCTTCCCCTTCCGGGTCTCGAAGAACGGGTAGACTTGGGGTCTGGCAGTCTTTTCTGGGGTTCTTACTCCTGCTGGAGTACTTCTGAGTTACCTTTTTTTCTTGCTGCTGAGTTCAGCAAACTAGATCTGGGGTAGGACGGAGAGCATCATGGGAGAGGGGGCCTGGCCTCGAGCTATTCCGAGATCTTTAGCTAGTAAAGTGGCTGACTTGGAGCCAAACCCACATGTAAGAATAAAGGTGAGATAAACAACTCACATGGAACGTTATGGTAAGAACATAACTTCTTTTTTATTATTAAGATTTTTTTTTTTTTTTTTTTATTTTAAATTTTTACAAGTCTGTAGTAAATAAATAGACAAAGAATGTTTTTAGCATTTTATGTCCATCTTTATTTGATGTCTTCAATCCCTAGTGGCTTGCTACAAAACTAAATTGTTTAATGAGGGAAAGAATAAAAATATGAGGAAAAATTGGGACATTCTGCAAAAATTCAGGCAGTTCAGATGTATGACAGTCTTCTGAGACTTAAGGAGGGACAGCTCAGAAATGCAAGGAAAATCAGGAACATTTCTGTTTCTTTAATTTTGCAGACTGTACCTGATTTTAATTCTATTTTACTCTGTCCACCATAGTATATATCAGTAAAAAAGTCTTGGGTGCTCAATGTTACTTCAGCAACCAGACTTTTTTCTGTTGATATATGCTTGATTTACAATGGGCACACTAGTTGGGTTGACGAATCAGTATGCACATTTTTTGAATACTAATGAGAAGTCATTGTATAACATTTTGCTTCTCATTCTGTGTGTGTGTGTGTGTGTGTGTGTGTGTGTGTGTGTGTGTGTGTGTGAATGAAAACGTGTGTGCATGTTTGTGTTTGTATTTCTAATTGTCAGTAACAATTGCTCTTGCGTTTTTATGCCTTGTGCATGGCTCATGGCTGAAAGGGTACTTGGGCCAACTTATCCAGCGAATATTCAATGAATATGTTTTGGTCCAGGTTGATAGTCCTTATTTGCCCGTTGCTTTGACAGGCACCTTGTTTATTTTGAGATTTCAAGGACTTCTGACAATTTTTGTTTGGATGTCTGCAAAGCCCTTGCCAGGGTTCTCAGTCTCCATACGCCCTTGTGTAAAGATGACCCACTGTAGCTTATTGGATAAGCTGCATACTTTATTCTTTTGTTGATTGGTTACTTTTTGATGACCGTCAAGATTTTGGATACTTTGATTGTCTTTCTTATTGCATTTCGTAACCTTAATAGCTGTGTTGACATGTAAATCCATTTCACTCTCCTTTCCATGATTAAGTCTCTCTTCAAAGTAACATGCCCTCGGCATGTTTATTGTTTCATTATATTGGCGTGTTCACCACAGAGTCATAAAGCCTGGACAGATATCCTTGCATTTGGTGATTTTGTTTTTTCCCTGATTGCTTAGCTTCCATGTGACTATATCAACAACGTATTCAGACATATGTCAGCATTCTTTTAGAGAGCATGTTACAAATATGGATTGCTATGGTTTTGTTACATGACTGTGTTGATATTATGCCATGACATTATTTTATGGAAAAAACACTCGTGTACTGAATTCTTTTTACTTGTATGTGGAGTGTGTAAAATGTATTTTGATGCATATTTAAGTATTATTTTACATGTGGCATGATGATTAATGCTACAGTGGCCTCTGTCTGTAAGAAAACGAAAGAAAAATGAAATAAATGTACCAGCTGCAGAGTTATAATTTGGAACATATTGATGTTTTTTTTTTTTTTTTATATTTGATAAGGTGATTCAGATGAGAAGTACTTGCAGTGTATGCCTTGTGGAGGGTCACCATAATTATTACTGTCTTGTCACTGGCTTAGATCTATGTGTAGTTTTCTTCTGCAGCATTCTAATGCAGGAGGGGAAATACTGACAAACTTGTCATGTGACTTTATTTCACTGATGAATAAGTACACTAGGCATCCAGTACTTGTTTTAATACTTGATGTGGAAAATAAAGGTGCCTGTTAAAAGTGCAAGGACCATAATTATGATCCCTGAAAAAGTAGAACTACAAGTGTGAGCAAAGGGACTTACACTGCCTAAAGCTGCAGTGTGTCAAAGTAAACTCCCTTTTCTCCAAAGTACAGTGAGCTTGGAGTTAGTGTATGTAAGTAGTAGGGGTGGAAGCTTCAGCCCTCCATGGGGGAGGTATATTGTGTGTGGGGGGGAATCCACTAGGAAGGTGTAACAATAAGTTTCACAATTCACTGCTTTTCTGTTTCAGTCACAGGACTTAGACTACCAGGCTTCACACTTCTATTAGGTATCCAGGAAACTAAAAAATAAGGAGAAATGTACAGTGATACAGTAGAGCATTGCAACGGGCAGGATAATTAATACAGTCAACAAGAACAGTAGTAACATAACTTTGTGGCCCAGAAGCCAAGAGGAGCGCCTGTCTCTAATGCTGACAAACAAAGTTTGTGTTGTGGTCTGGGATTTTGATGGTTTGCCAGGAAGGGTAGAATCCTTCTCTTTTGTTTCAGGGGGCAGTCAGTGTTTCTGCTTGTTCAGCAGCTCCTTGATGGAGGCAGACGGCAGTGTGGCAGACATTCGCCATAAGTTTGACAGAAGTCTTCACTATGCCTTGTATGTGAACAAATGTATATGGGCCTGCACTGACATCACTGCATGCCATGGCTAGGGCGAAGATACATTTGGGCATAAAACATAACACTTCTACTGGTATTATCACAACATTTTTTTGATTTGCCATCTAGTTTACCCTCTACGGGGGGAACAGATGGACATATCTGGCACAGTGATTCCTGAGATATCTGGAAAGTAGGTCAAAAGTTATAGGAATGTAATTATAGTATGAGATCATCTTCAGGAATGGTCACTGTAACAGTAAATCACAGCAAAGGGCAATTTTTACAGTATGTTGTATCTTCCTGCCAGTACTGGAAGGCATGAGCTGATGTACAGTGATGTATGAAAGTCTAATTTGTATCTGCTTAGTTGGTGCTTACTCTTTTTGCTTCTTTATCACATCCTGCTCATTGCTGCAGTATTTTTTTTTTTTTTTTTTGCTATACAGCTGCCATCATTTTTGGAGGCTGAATTTAATTATCTCCTATGTCTGACATATTTTACTTTCTAATGCATCTTTTCAAAGTCCATTAACAAATGTTTTTGTGGTAAACAAAGAGCCTCTTAAAGTTTTCATTTGAAACATTTGTTTTGTTTGGGTCCTCACCTTGAAATTGAAAGCCATCAGCAAAGTAAAAAATTCAAACAAGTCACAAAAATATGAAAACAAAAAGCTGTGCCTTCATTATTTTTGCATAAAAAAGATTGAAGTTGTTAGCTGAGAAATTCACAAAGAAATTCAAACAACCAGAGAAGTAAAAAAAAGTGAATAAACTTACACAGAGGACAGAAATCATTAAAACGAAAACATCTCATCTACTGATTAGGGAGCTTACTGAGAAATATTTTTTCTCTTAAGCTAGTAGTGTAGCTATAATTAGAGTTTTGTTGTATTTAGGTAGATTAGTTTATGACTGTTTATGACCTTGTTTGTCTATGGAAACTTTTTTTGAATTTATGTTCAAGCAATTCTATATTTGTTGTATAATATCTTAATTGTTTCTCAATATTCTAACCACTGTATGCTGCATCAATTGTAAAAGTCTGATTTTTTTACTCCTTTTATATATTCTGTGCTCTTTGTACAAAATAGATATGTTTATATAATTGTTTAAATTATTTTTATTATTTTTTTATAATTTTTACTATATATTTGGAGCTTTTCTCCCCGGGTCTTTGCTGAAAACGGTCACCTTGTGTCCAGTCGGACTAACCCGGTAAACAAATAGAAAATAAATAAGTAAAATAAAAATTAGAGTAAGTTAGCTATTTAGAGTGTGCTGTGTTCCTTTCTTAGTTAATAGTTTATGCTTTTTGTGTTAATATTTGCCTAGGTGAATAGTTATACTTGTATGTATAGTACGTGTGTGTGTGTCTATATATATATATATATATATATATATATATATATATATATATAATGTGTGTGTGTGTATGCAAATATTATATTTATACACACACAGATATTATGTATATAAATGCGTACTGTATGTATACGCATATAGCTAGTTAGATAGATACATAGTTATATAGTTGGTTAGATATACCTGGTGATTTTTGAGTAATAATTAATTGTACAAACAAATTTTACTGTACATTTTTGCTGTGTATGTCTGTTTCCTACTTTGAGCTAGTAATGGCTGATGGACAGGGATTTAATAAAATGTGTGGAGTGTGGGCACAAGCTTCCACTGCAGGACCCACATTCCTTGTGTGTTTATTGTTTGGGTACTGCCCACCTTAACACACAGTGTCTGGCCTGCTCCTCTTTCAGCATCTAGGCTCTGCAAACTAGAAGAGAGAAATTGATTGTGAAAGGACTCCTTCCTCCTCAGTCAGGGTCTTCCATGCCTTCAACTTGTTCTGCTGCCTCTTCTCCCACAAGCAAAGATAAGAGATCCAAGAACAGGCAGAAGGAGAAGGAAAAAAAAGAGAAAGAAGTTGAGAAAGATAAGCAAAAAGACAAAGGAAAAGGAGAAATTTGACTCTGAAAAGTTCTATAAGTGATCCCTGAATCTGACACTCTTGTGCAGCTTGGAGCCTACAGCTCCTTGGATCCATACATTACCTACTTGGCCCCATTTCTCCCTGGATCTGGTGAGTCCCACAATACACTCACCAATCCTTCAGACTACCTCTGGTGGCATCATTGATTTGGTCATCAAGAAGCCTGACTGAACCAAGATGTCAGGATTATGAGCAAGTTCCTCAGAATGCATATTCGTCTCAGGGTTTTATTTACCATCTTTTGGGAATGTACCAAATGCTGGGCCTTCTAATCCTCCTCCTCTTTCTTATCCAGTCAAGGTCTGTCCCTTGGACCCTGCTGTCTCTGATCTGATCTGTCCTAGAGCCGACGGTATAAATGAATTTCAACTCCAACAAGTTAATTTCCTGTTTTGGCTTGATATGTCCAGATCTGAAAGAGACTCTGAGCGTATGCTTCGGCACTGTGACTTCAGGGGATGGGTTAACACCAAAGTTGTTTGAGCTGTCTCTACCCATAGGTGCCTTGGCTCTCAATAGTTCAGTGTCAAGGTCAGGCTTGGAGTCAAGACCTCTCTGTTTCAATGTTTCCTTTCCATCTGGGAACAGGAGAGCTCTGACAGAGCTAATCTCCTTGGCCTGTGAGGCTTTTGAGCGGGTCCTTTCGATGCCAAGGGAAAAGGTGCATCCATTCAGTTTGGTTCCATCTGAACCTCAGTTGGAATCAGCTTCTACTTCCAATCTTCTTGTCAGACAGGGACTGTCAGTTCCACAGGCTTCCCAGGCTATTTCCTACTTTAGTTCCCAATCTAATTCAGTACCTTCCAACCTCCCTTCTCCGCTTCCCAGAGATCCTATTCTAGGAATCAGTGGGCTGGGAAGAAGAAGATGTTCTGAAAATCACAGAGCTGTTACCAAGACAGTCCTGGCAATAGACTTCCTCATGGCAGAGGAGTAAGTAACAGTAATGGACATCACTCTAGAGGCAGTGGCAGACCACATAACCAGGACTTTCGTGGTCCCTCTATGGAAAATCCCCTTCAGTGCCCCTGAAGGGTTACCTAGCTGCTGCACTCTGGAGGCAGTTTGGGGGCACTTATCTCTGCACCCACAAACTTGGTGAAACATAACTACATTTTCTTGGATGCAAAACATAATTTCCAGAGGCTATTGCATACAATTTTCCCTTCTTCCTTTCAAGAAGAAGAAAGTTCCAGATGTTCCACCCAGTCAATGGGAACTCGCAGCAGAGATCTTCAAGCTGCTACAAAAAATGAGTCATCCAGCTGGTTCCCGAAGACCAGTTAGAATCCATAATCTACTCTTGGAGTCTTGGATCTGAGACATTAAAATTAGTATGTCAAACAGACATAATTCCAGATAGTCACACTTCAGTCCATCTCAAAGACACGTGCTACCATTGGTTTGTGATGGAAAATGTTTGCAACTAAGATTGCGTTGGTGTGGTTTGTTTTCATTTATATAAATGTATGATTGCCTGTGTAGTAAGTGATGGTTGAATAAAGATGTTTCTTGTTTAAAAACAAAAGGTAGGAACTGAATAATTTATGTAATGTTGCTTAGATTATGTGATATATAGCAATATATGTGAAGTAAAATGTTTATGTTAATTATAGTGTGATTACTTTTATATGAATGCAAATTTGCCAATGTCACAAGTGATAATTCAGTAAAGATGTTTGGGGGGAAAAACGTATTACCATGTGAAGATAGAGAAGCATTCAGGGAGATTTCTCAGTTTGTGGCTGAGAGCCAGTCATTATCAATTCAGAGCCTTGTCGTTAGGTCTCACCACAGGTCCCAGGGTGTTCATCAAGGCGATGACAGCGTGTCTTTGCCTGCTAGAGAACCATGTTTTCCCATAGCTTGACAATTGGCTCTTGACTGCTAATTCCAGCAAGCTGTTTTCAAACATCAGATGCCACTTGGACACAAGCTTGCAGGTCACCCAACTCCAGGGTACTGCCCCTGCACCTCATTGCCACTCAAGTTCTACATTATCCCTCTCCATTAGCAAGACTAATTCTTCACCTGCTGGGTCTGATGGCTTCCACAATCCTCATGGTTCCATTGGCCAGATTTTACACGAGAGTGTGTCAGTGGACCCTAGCAATTCAGTGGCCCCAATTTTGCCAAACTCGCTCAAATTTGCAGGCAACACATATCCTTGTAGATAAAGTCTCATCCAGTAAAAAAAAAAAGATGTCTTTCCATACAGTCCCCCTGTTGCGGTAGTGATGGCTGTCACATCCTTTTAGGGTGAGGGAGACATTTTAAAGGAAAGACAGTCTAGGGCAGTTGGTCTCATACAGAGCTCAACCTTCATGTCAGTGTCCTGGACATGAGGGCAGTCCCCCTAGCATTGTAAGCTTTTCATGACATCCTCCCCAGGCGTGTAATATCAGTACAGATGGACAATGTCTTGGTGGTTTGTTACATCAGCAAACAGGGAAGAACATGCTCTTATCCCCTGTGTTAAGAAGCCATAAGAGTCTGGCAACGGACAATGTCTTCTCAGTGCTTTCCAATAGCAATGCGTAATTCAGGATCATCCAAATGTATTGGTGGACAAGTTGAGCAGATCTGTCTTAATGCCTCATGAGTGGTCCCACAATCGAACTGTGACAACTTTGATTTTTCAGTTGCTAGGCCAACCTTGCTGTGACCTGTTTGTATCTTACTTAAACAACAAGTGAAGAAGTTATTTTGACCCCGCAGGGACAGTTACCGAGGGATGCTATAGTCCATAGTTGGACCCTAGGTCTCTTCTATGTCTTTCCTCCATTACCGTTAATAAACAAGTTCATACAGAAAGTAAGAATGTGTAAGGACAAGGTGATCCTCATTGCCTTTTTCTGGCCTCCACAAATGTGGTATCTTATGTTGTCATTTTCATTCCTCATCAGTGTATGGATTCAGATCCGATCCTCTGATCTGACTCAGCCGTGTATTTCAGACTTCAGATCCAACTCTTCTGTCTACCCATAATGCACTATTCCATCCCCATTACCCCATATCTCATTTACTGCCATCACAAACAGATGTAGGTTCCTCTGTTGAGCTTTCAAAGCAATTTTTTGTGAGTTTCATAGATTTTTTTCTTGTGTCTTTCCTGAAAGATTTTTCACCTCATACTTTATCTCTAGTATCCTCCCTCTTAGTTCTTGACATTCAGAGATTCTAGTTTCTTTTTCTGTCAATATTATTCTGTGTAGCAGTGGTCTCCAACCTTTTTTGCACTACAGACTGGTTTCATGTAAGACGATTTTCCACAGACTGGCCATTGCATGCATAATAAGCAAGCAGTAATGCCAGACAGGGTGTGTGTTAATGTGTAATTAACGTCCGCCCAAAGGTGTTGAGGCCCAATGCCACAGGTTCTCTGTAAAATTGTTCTTTAAGTACTGTATTATTTTTTTATATTTTTTTTATGTAAAATAGTTCCCTTGCCTAATGTTTCAAACTTGCTGTAGTACATGTTACTGGTGTCGGAGGAAGCATTTTAGATCCAAAATATAACACTTAAAAAATAAAATATCCAGGCATGTACTTTATTTTTTGGTCCCACACTCCTAAAACATTTGGTTTGTTGCCAGTCATTGGAGACTGAAGTTACTAAATAATGGTATACATATACATTTGAGTTTCAGACTATTATTTTCTTCATAAAATTCATACCAACACAAATCCTTTTATTTAAGCAAGTTTGTTTATAAGAGCAAGTGTGTAATTTTATCAGTAATTAAATTCTGTTCCTATTTTTGATCCTTTGTTCCCTCTTTATTTTAGGCTTTATCCAGACTTCTTCAGTTGAAAGGTCCAGAGGTATGCAAACCTCTTTAGTATCGCTCTCACTCACACCTCTATTTCAGAAAATGTCTGCTAACACAAATCCTTATAATCAAGTAAAATATGTTCCTATTTTGAGCCTTTGTCCCGATGCTTTTAGGTTTATCAAGCTATCTTGAGCTATGAGTCAACATTGCATAACTTTCAACTCTCCAAAATTTTGCAGAATGTCCAGATTTTTGGCTCGTATGTTTGGTCCAATCCTCAAAATATGTAGTTTTCTGGCAAATGACTGTGGATTTAAGTCATTAAATAATGACAGGCATTTGAGTTTCAGATTTCATATCGTTCAGATAGTATAAATGCTCATGGAAACCCTGTTGTTCTAGCAACTTTCTAAGTTTATAAGACCAGTATTTAAAGTCTGTCCTTATTTTTGTTCATTTTGCCCCCCATTATTTGTGGTTGTCTCCAGATTTCTTGTGCAGAGAGGTTGAGAGGTATAGTCGAGAGGTACACAAACCTCTTAACTGATGCTGCTGCCGTCAATGATCACGGTCGCTCTTTTCTCTCTCTCTCTCACACACACACACACACACACACACACACACACACACACACACACACACACACACACAGTCTCTTCTACGTTTGTGCACACATTCACTCACACACGCAGACAGAAACATGCACACACACATGCACACACAAACACTTTTTTCTGTTTCATTTATTTTTATTATACACTCGTTCAACAGCAAAAGCCCTTCAGTCTCCCTCATACACACATACACAGTCTGTTCTGCTTTCATACGCGCATACATTCTGCTTTCATTCACTCACACGTGCAGACAGAAACATAAACACACTCATACACATAAATACACACACTTTTTTCTGAACAATCAGGCACCCAACATAAGTTTTTTTTTATTCTTTCTGTGTGGTCTGGTATCAAATGATCCATGGCCTGCTGGTTGGGGACTGCTGCTATATAGTATTTCTCCATACCATTGCTGGTATTTTTATCTAAATATTTACCCTTGTTTATTTATAGGGTATTTCTGTAGTCTGCCATTGTTCATAGTTTAAACTTTTTTACTGTTTTTCTTTTTCCTTTCCTTAAAAAAGAAAAAAAAAAAACTTGTTTTGTCTTAATACTGTACTATATTCAGATATGTCAGATAAGCTGACCGGTTTTAAAAAAAATGCACTTCTTGTGGGGGACAAGATTCCTAATTTGGATGCCAACAAGAAGTGCATGTACTGCCTTGGTGCTGGGCACTTGGATACTGCATTTACTGTTTGCTCCACTTTTAATCCAAGGACCTTGGTGGATAGTGAAGCAAACTAATTTTGAAAGGCATGCTACCAGCTACTACTACTTCTGAGGCTCAACTCTCCTCTAAATCTAGCATGTCAACTCCCTTGGAGCATAAGAAATGCTCTCCACAGAAGTCCCCAAGGTCTTCGTTGGAGCCTTCAGCAAAAACAAGGAAAATTTCAGATCCAACATCATCATATCTGATGATTTGATCCTTGGATCTGAAACCCTCAGATCTGAAGGTTTCACTCCTATTGTTATCTCATCATCTCCTTCTACAACACCTTTGGATCCTAAGTACTCCGATCCAAAGACTAGTACACCTCATAGGAGTTGTGCTTCAGAATTCCACATTAAACCCATATTGCCCACCCTACCTGCTCAGTTGTTTCAGACTCCCTAGAAACAATCCAGACCTCCATCCACAATTTCTTCTCATTCCTCCAGAAGTTTTATCAGAAGCAGATGTTGCTAGGATGATGTGAAAATTTCTCAGAGCTCAGATCCAGATGGGGGTCTTACCAGCTCTGTCGCCTGTCAGATCCGTGAGTATGCCTAAGACATCCAGGACCATTCTGTCTCCTTCTCCAATCTGTCTAATGGTTTTGGAGACTCATGATCCAAAACCCCCAAGAGGTCTAGTGTTGGAGCCAAGGACAGCACCTTTTTTGACTCTATGCCCTTGACTAGTTCTGCTCTGATGTGCTTGAATAAGAATGGGTCCCAGAGCTGAAGTGTCAGTGTCAGATCCAAGAGGATAGGTACGGCTCTGATTTTGTATTATCCATCCCTTTCCCTCGGAACCTTGGCACTGCCCTGGACATTTTGGATCCAGTTCCATCCTTGAGGCGTTGGTCCGAGAGTGGTCAAGACCTACCTTCATCAGGAGTTTCAGCTTCAAGATGGTGGGTCAAAGCTTCTCTGGGTCCTTCAAATTTCGAGGTAGTGGAAAGGGCTTTTTCTCTCCCAAGAGAGCAGCCGTATCAGTTTTTGGATCCTATCCCTTTTCTGTCATTGGTTCCAAGCTCTGATTCATTCAGGCCTACTCCACAGGGGCAGCCAGTTCCAATAAGTGCTCAACTAATTCCAGTAGAGGAACGTCCCCTCTCTTCTGACACCTCACCTGAGCATCCCACAGAGGAGGTGCTTCGGAAGTGAACACACAAAAGGAGATACATTGACTCCCTGATGGAATCGCTCATGGAGAATACCAATTTTGATGAGGGAGAAGGGTCACCCAGATCACTACTGAATGACATCTCCTTTGGAGATATTTTAGAAATCCTAAAACACAACAAAGGTGGCTGGTCTTCCCAAAACCCCTTTCCAGAAGAATCATTATTTTTGGAGGCTTTTCATTCTGACCTGTGTCTTGAGACGTTTCCAAGACCCATGCAATGATAATTCTGCCAGAGACAGAGGAAGAAATACTAATGGGATACATCACCCTAGAGGCAGAGGAGACCCCCAGAATCAGGGTTTCAGGGATTCTTTTCCAGACAGGCCCTTCCAGTACTTCTGAAGTGCTGCCCGACTATATGACTCTGGATGCAGTCAGGGGACATTTGTCCTTGCACCCAGCCTCCTGGGCAAATATAACACAAGATTCATGGGTGCTAGGGATAATAACTAGAGGTTATTACATACCATTTTTCCTAACCCCTTCCCCCAAAAGAAAGAGAATTCCTGATGTTCCACCCAGCCAAAGGAAGGTAGCAGCACAAGTAATACAAAAGGTACTAGAAAAAGAGTAATCCAAAAGGTCCCACCAGGCCAAATAAGATTCAGAACTTGTTCATGCTTCTTTTTGGTGCCAAAGGAAACAGGGGACCTTGGAACCATTTTGGATCTAAGCAGTTAGAATCATTACATGAAGAAGTCAAAGTTCCAAATGGTCATGGGTACAGTCCATCCTGCCCTTTCTTCACAAGGACAATTGGAAGTGCTTGTTAGATCTTCAGGACATGTACTTATCAAAGTAAATAGACATTCCTAAAGCTTTTGGCTGGAAGCCAACCATTACCAATTCAGAACCCTGCTCTTTGGATTCACCACAGCCCCCAGGGTGTTTACCAAATATATGGCAGTGGCGGCAGCTCACTTGAGACTAAAGGGATTCCAAGTATTTCCATATCTAGATGACTACCCCCTCCAAGCATCTCCTTCTACATGCCAGGGATAGTTTGCTCCAGATTTGCAAGTCATTGGGTATAACAATAAACTATTCCATGTCAAACTTAACACCAGTCCAGAGCCTGGAGTTTATTGGTAGTCTTCTGGATGCGACAAAACAGTTAGCATCCCGACCTCTGCATCATATTTCCACTGTCAGAAGTCAGGTACATCATCTTCTTTCCCATCTATCTCCTTCAGCAAGATCAGTTCTCCAAGCAGTAGGTTCCATGGCAGCAACCATTGTATTTCTTCCTTTGGCACTTTTCTTTATCCATGTTCTCCAATGGACTCTAGCTGACCAGTGGTCCATCCTGTATCATTCCCTGTCTTTTCCAGTCAAGCTTACTCCAATTTGCAAACAACACATCCACTGGTGGATCCAATTGGACGATATTCATCTAGGCCAGCCCTTTGTTCTACCTCCCCAGTGGCCACAGTAACAGTGGACACTGCCCACCTGAGGTGGAGGTGGGGGCGTTTCTTGGGAAGAATTGTCCAAGGCATGTGGTACCCTCAAGAGACCAATCTGCATATAATGTTCTGGAGATAAGAGCAGTCCTACTTGCATTGCAGGCGTTTCAAGCTACTGTCCCTCTAGGGACAATTGCAGTTCAGACTGACAACATGTCTGTAATCTGGTACATCAACAAACAAGGAGGGCTTGATCCTATCCCCTCTATAGAGAGGCCATGAGTTTGTGGGAATGAGTAATCTCATCAGACTGCTTTCTAATTGAGATGTACATTCCTAGGAAAATAAATGCACTGGCGGACAAACTAAGCAGGTCCATTTTGATACCTCATGACTGGTTTCTCAATCAGTCTGTGGTGGAGATGATCTTCTATTGTTGGGGCCAACCTTACTGCAATCTCTTTGCAACTCCCCACATCAACAAGTACAGTAGGTACTTTGCTCATATCCCCCCTCAGGAACAGTCACCAAGAGATTCTGTAGTCCACAATTGGCAGTCAGGTCTCCTTTATACTTTTCCACCCCTCCAATTGATTCCCAAATTTCTACAGAAAAATCCTCATTGCCCCTTTCTGGCGTCTGTAAGTAAGGTTCCCCTCCCTGTGGTCTCACCTTTATCCTCCATGGGTACTGGAGCCAACTCTGGATCTCCTCTGTTACCCAACAGGGATCCAACATCGCAACATACAGGCCTTCAAAGTAACTGCATGGTTTCCTCACTTTCAGTAATGGTTAGACAGTCCAAGCTCTCTTTCCTTGTATGTGATATTATTTTGGCTTCTCAAAAAGATTCTACCAAAAAAGTATACAAGAGTAAGTGGAAAAGATTCCCCTTTGGGCTCTGAGTAATGAATTGATCCTTTCTCTGCTCCAGTTTCTGCGATCCTTCAATTTCTAGCAACTTTTTTTAAAGAAGGAGCAAGTTTCTCTACAGTTAAACTTCAACTGGCAATAATTTCTAATTTGCACACAGGGAACAGAAATTAATTGCTAGCTTCATCCATATTATGCAAGGCGTTTCTGAAAGGTGTTTTTCTTCAAAGACCCCTTTAAAGAATTCCACACCACCCTGGGATCTGACAGTTGTGCTACAAGGTTTAACTCAGAAAACTTTGGAACCTTCAGCTAAAACTGATTTAAAATTCCTTTTGTAGAAAACAGTCTTCCTAGTAGCCATTACTTCTGCAAAGAGAATATCTGAACTCCAGGCTCTTTCTTTAAAAACACCTTCCATCATTTTTCATTAAGATAGGGTTACCTTACGGACTAACCCTTCCTTTTTACATAAAGTGGCTTCTGAAATTAACATCAATCAATCCAGTCACTTACCAGTCTTCTTTCCAATTTTTTTGAAAAAGGGGAGTACATTCTGCATCTCCTTGATGTATGCAGATAGTTAAGCTTTTGTCTTCACAGAACAAAACAAATTAGAAAATCAGATCAGTGCTTTGTCTCTTTTTCACCAAAACAGGCTGGGTTGTCCAGTCTCTAAAGTCACTCTAGCCAAATGGATTACAGACTGTTTTTCTTGGATATATTCTCAACTAGGCATGACTACCTAAACCTCCCAAGGTTCATTCAGCCAGATCCATGCCTGCTTCCTCTGCCTTTTGGTCAAGAACATATGTTGATGACATTTGCATTGCAGCTA
Organism: Protopterus annectens; assembly: GCF_019279795.1. Taxonomy (NCBI): domain Eukaryota; kingdom Metazoa; phylum Chordata; order Ceratodontiformes; family Protopteridae; genus Protopterus; species Protopterus annectens. Next base: position 13,563,186 of record NC_056726.1, read on the forward strand.
CATGGTCCAGTGCTCATGCCTTTGTTACTCATCACAAATTGTATATTATTTTATAAACAGAGCCACCTTTGGTTCAAAGGTACTCTGGAATATCCTTCCATGATGGCCACCCAAGATCAGTGTAGCTGGGAACTTTGTCCCATATGTTGAGGAGGAATGAAAAGGACAACATCAGATTTACAAGTTATGTACTCACCATAGCTTGGCATGTGTGTTGTCCATGTTCATTCTGCCTCAGCTTCCCTCCCGTCCATCCCCCATCCATTATTTCTGGAGAGATCTATTGGACTGTATTTGAAATCTACAGTTCCATGTTTGAGCCCTTCCTTTCTTTATCAGCTATACCTGCCTCTGTTTAACTATGGGGTTATATTGCAACAAACTCTATCTGGGGTAATGGGGATGGAATAGTGCATTCTGGGTAAAGAGAGGAGCTTGAGAGCTGGATCTGAAGTCTGGAATATGCGGCCGAGTCGGATCCAAGGATCGGATCCAAACCCATAAGGTGAGGAAGAATGAAAATGGACAACACATATACCTAGTTATGATGAGTATATAACTTTAATTCCCTTCCTATGCCCTCTACTAGTACATCATTAATGGATGCTGGTCCATTATCCAGATCTACTGATACATCATCCAGACTGCCTCCTCTAGACTAGAAAGCCATAAAGTTAACCGCTTGGTTCCTCCAATTCTAACTTTAGCCAGAGATGACAGGCTTCCCACTTTGTTGTTCAGATCATATCAGCATCCCAAAACTGGACCACCACAAAAATATACCATAGTAAATGGAAGAGATTCTGTATTTGGGCTACGTCCAGGGGTTTAGATCCTTTCTCTGCCCCCATTCCTTTCATTTTAGAAATCCTTTTGGAACATTTCCGCAGCGTCTCCATCTATTCAACTGTCAAAGTACAAATAGCAGCTATCTCAAGTTTCCATGTATGTCAGAATGACAGTTCTGTAGCTTCTTTAAGAATATCTAAGGCCTTCTTGAAAGAAACCTTTCTCCTATGGCTTATCAGAGACCCAGGATCTCCATGAGATATTACCCTCATGTTACAAGCATTGACTCAATCACCCTTTGAGCCAGCAGCATCTGTTGATTTGGAATTCCTGTCTTGGAAAACCATTTTTCTGGTGGCAGTGACTTCAGCCAAATGAATTTCAGAGATGCACTTTCCTGCAGGCCTCCCTGTTAGGTCTTTCACAAAGAAAGAGTGTCTGTAAGGACTAATGCATCTTTCCTTCCATAGGCAGCACCTGAAGCCAATTTTAATCAATCATTAAACCCCACAGTATTTCCTCCAAGATTTTCAAACAAGGGTGAATGCATGCTACATATGCTGGACATTCATTGCCAGCTTAGGTTCTGTCTTCATAGGACCAGACCATTCAGGAAATCAAATCAACTGTCTGTGGTGTTCTCAAAACCTAAATTGGGCAAAGCAGTAGCTAAAGTGAATGTGTAGATGGTTATCCAAATGTATTTTTTTTGTTTACAATAAAAAATGGTATTTCCTTATAATCTAAACCTAGGGCTCATTCCACAAGGGTAGTGGCCAGTTCAACAGGCTTTGCCAGTAAACTACCTATTGATGATATCTGTGCAGCAGCCACTTGGTCAACAGTTCATACCTTTGTATCTCATTGTAAGTTTGATGAAAAATCTAGATCACATACCTCCTTTGGTTCCACCATTCTCAGGAATGTCCTTTCCTGATACAACCAGGCCTGTATCCCATAGTTGAATCGGATGAAAATAGACAACATTGAATACGAAGGTTATGTACTTACCATAACAATAGATCCATGTTATCTGATTTTCATCTAGTTCTAACCTCCGTCTCACCTGCCCTCTTCCAAATTGTCAGAAATAAGTTTATCATCACCGAAATTGTCTCTGGCATACTCTGTCAGTGGTTCGTACTTCATGCTTCCCATAACCCTGCCATTTTTTTCTTTCCTATATTCTGGAGTTACTTTTGAACAGGGTTTATATGATTGATATACACATGTATTAGCCTAGAAATAGATATACTGTCTAATGGGGGCAAACCTGATCTGAGGTGCTGAGGTGAAGTTCATGAAATTGTGATCAGGAGAGGAGTTAGAGTCCTGGAACCAAAGAACTTCAGGATTGGTGCTGAGGACGGGACAGCCCATAGTCGAACCGGATGAAAATCAAATGACATGGATCTGTTACAGTAAGTAAATAACTTTTATTGACCTCTCTACTAAGATAGCCCCACCCCCCAACCTATGCCATATAGAGACCCATGAGACTCAGGGCCCAAATGGCTTGGGGTATGTGGCTAGGCTTGTAAGGGACTTGTGGTCATTAGCTTAGTCACAACCTATGAGCCTATAGAAGAGGTACTTCCAAGAACTTCTGTATAAAGAAAACCCTACAGGAGCTTTTCTGTCTGAGATACAGCCTACAATGAAAGAAGAGGAGAAGCCCATCATAGAATTAAGAACAACACTAAGGCAAATGAAGTCAGAGAAAGCAGCAGACTTTGATGAGATCACTGCAGGAAAAAGGCAAGAGAAAACAGTGTCCAGTAAAGAAGTCGATGAGTTGTATAAGCAAAGACATGCAATAGTCAATTATGTCTGTCAAAGAAGGAAAGAGTGTGACATTGAATCTAGAGAGACAGTGACAGCTGACTTGACACTACAACCCTATGTAAAAAAAATGTAGAACAGGGTTGTTGATAACTTGCGGTGTCATTACCTCAAAAAAGATTTTTCTCTTAGCCTACTAAAAGGCTTTTCTTTATCCCTTGATTATTTTTTTTCATTTCATTATTACAGATTTGTTTTTCTTGACTCTACAGCAATGATTTGCATTGGAGATTAGTCTGATTACATATCAACACATTGTGGCTTTCTCATTTGCTGAAGTGTGTTTTGCATGATTATACTAAACAAGTGCTTTTTCTACTGCACTCATCCTTCTGTGGTAGGTAAACATGACTTAAAGAACTGAATAGAATGTGTACTAACTTTACAATTACGAGTAAACACATGCATGCCTAAATCAATGGATATCAACACAAGAATTCATTGCTCTGTGCAATAAAAGTAAGATGTCGTTGCATTTTCAGAGGTAGGCATAGAGAAAGATGTAGGTGGGAGGTAAATCCTAATGCTGTTATCCACTACTACTGTAAGTATATTTAGCCAGAAATGTACTTCTATTAATCAGTTATATGAAGTACATAACAGACACAGTGAAGAAAGAATGGATGTCAACCCAGTGTGAGTAATAAAAATAAATAAAGTGCAAAGAGAAATAAATGATGTTCATTCTGTGTGTGGGTCAAAGGACAGAAAAGTTAAAAAAATTAGAAAATGAGCTAAATATGCACACTTGAAAGGCATACTGGGATATAAATCATGCAGTGAATTACAGAGAAGAGGCATGATGGAAGGCCCTTTAGACTTTTCTCTTATCCTAGATTCTTGGCTGTTACTCTCTGGCTTCAAAACCATTGCAAAATTAGCCAGCTCCATGACATAGGTAGATAAAGCCCTGACCACAGCTCAGATACCTGCAGCAACATGCCAGCAAGGATGGGACTGAGCAGTCACTGTCTGCTTGTCTGCCCTCTAGAGATGGAGGTAGGCAGTTTTGGCTCACTGGAGGGGTGCCACCTATTAGAAGCAGCAAGTGTCACTTAGTGAGTTAGAGCCTACAGTGCCTGCATCCAAACCAGGAAGTCAAGGGGAGCTCTGTGTGCGTAGACATACTTCCCTTAAGGAGCCAGAGGTGGAGTAGGTTAGAGAAGCTGATAAGAGGGTGTTGGGTGCTCCCAAGGAGCAACAACCAGTAAATAAATAAATACAAAGTAACATTTGAGTATCTTAGTGTTTTGGTACCTTCATAATAAAAATGGTAGTGCCATCCCTGGTCATCCTGTTCTGAAGTTAGATTATTTTGTGATTTACTGCAGTGGCTGGCTATTTCTGTCAAGTAGGAAGAACTTCTTTACTATGGATTCCTGAATGTTATCTTCATAGTGGCCCTCAGACACTCAAGTGCTAACTTCCAAGATGGCTACACATTGAGTAACAGCTTAGGTTCAGCTCTCCTAGTGTGAAAACAGAAACTCATAAGAGAGAACAACCTGAAAGAAAATCAGTCATAATAGGTGTTTAAAATGAATGAAACACTGATAGAGTATATCAGCTCAGATAACAAAAGGCTGGAAAAAATGGAAGAAGCTTTAAACAGCTGTTTAGATGAGTTGATAAAACTGCAAAAAATCAGAGGTTGAAATGAAGAAAAGGTTGGCTGAATATGAGACTGTTTAAGAAGAGATGTTTAAAAAATAATAGTTAGAGGACAAAGCACGTAGGGAAACCTGAGATTTTCTGCTGTACAAGAGTAGCTGGAAGTTGTTGTTGTGTCTTTCGTCTTTTCCCGGTTAGGGGTCGTCACAGCGGAACTCCGGTCTGCTAATGATTGGCAGTAGATTTTTACGTGCCACGTTGCCTGCCCTGACGCACAACCTTCAACGAAGGTACGCCCATTCACGCATGTCTCCACAGAGAAGACGCTCTAGCTGAGAATTGAACAGGACTTCTTACTGTGAAGCGACAATGCTACTGCAGCACCACCGCAGGTTGTATTAATTTTATGAAAGCACAAATAAGCAACATGACTGATATTCCACAGCAGGAGTTGTTAATTGAAAAGACACATTGTGTGTATGCTCTAAAGCTGGCCACTAGAAAGCAACCCAGATCTTTAATAGTAAGGATGCATTCCTACCAGCAGAAGGAGCTGATTCTGACAAAACTGTGGCAGATGGACAAAGTACTAAAAGTGGTAGACAGAGTGCTTGTAGAAAATGATTACTTAGTGTACACCAGGCAGAAGAGAACTAAATGGATTCTACTAATCAGGGAATGTCCAGAAGCAAGCATGAGATTCAAACTGCTGTTCCCAGCCATCTTCAGAATATTCTTTCCTGGAGGGACAGGATTATTTTTTGATGCCGACCATGCTAAGGAGGAAATACAGATGTTTGTCCAACAAAAAGTGAGCTGTGAAATAGAAAGAGATTCTGCTTCTTGTTCTTTTGATAATAAAGACCACAGAGAGACTATGTCAATGAAACCTTTTCCAGTGTTTCAACAGAAAATGCTTGAGAGATATAAAAAAAACACAAGAGTTGAATAGAAAAAAACGAGAGTACATTGGAAATGAAGCAGAGATGGGAGTTGGAGATCAACAGTAATAAAGTCAGCAGTTCAGAAATTGACAGATAAATGTGGGATTACAAAGCATTAATTATGGCTGTGAAACATGACAGAACAAGAAAGCCTGGAAATAGTGGACTTTTTTGATTTTAAGGGAACTGTAAAGCATATGCACTGCTTCATGTCATTAATGTTTGGAGATCCAAAGATACAAGAACAACACTTGGGTAAACCAGGCAGGATACAAAATGAAAAACAATAGTAAAAAAATCCAAAGCCTGGAAACATTGAGGTAAAATGCAGCATTTATTCCAAACAGGAAAAAATCACAAAGCTTTTGGGATCAGCCCTTCATCAGTGTGTGTCATCTAGCAAATAAATAAATAAATGCTTGTAGAAGCAACTCTATATCTGGTTCTCGTATCTCCATGGAGACAGTCTGATAAAAAGTAATAAAAAGAGAATACTTATTTCTTTCAAGGACTAAGAGATAATGTTTTCAGAAAGCATTCAAGTGTTTTCCTGTTCTGGGAGACCAGTAAAGATAAGACAAAACCAGACAGCACTTAGTAGAAACACAGGCTGTATCATGTGTCTTAGCATGGATAACCCTCCTTTTAGGTTACCCTAAGTCTGTGAGTGTGGTTGTCAGTTTGGGGCAATTGTTCCTGTTGGGAGGGTGAAACTTCAATATTTGAAGATGTATGTAATTTTGTGAGTTACTATTAAGTTAATAGGTTTTAGGGGTATATTAGAGGAGTATTTTTTGAGGGCCTTCAATAAAACAAAAAGTTTTGTAAGATGTGATGGGCTCAAATGGATATCAGTCTGCCAAACATTAGTGTGTGCATGTAACACAAAAGCTGGAACTAGATACTTAACAAAAAAGATATTACAAATAAAAGGTGGGAATAATAACTTTTTAACATAGTGACACTTTTTATATTATCTTTAAATGTTACTGGTCTCATAGATATATACAAAAAAGAAAGAGTAGTGAACTATATTTAAAATAAAATATAGAGTACAAATAACTATGGTACATGAGGCACATTTGGCAAGAAGTGAACATACAAATTTGATAAAGAAAGATTTTCATGATGGTAATTCAGCAGAATACCTGGGACAAAAGAAAAGAGGAATACTTGTATTTAATTGCAAGAGGAGCTCCAAATAGTGATAGAAGATGATAAAAAGATAATAATGAGTAGATTTGCAGTACTAAGGAGCTACTGGCAAGGGAAGAGGATTACACTGGCATGTATTTACATTCCACCCAAAACTGCTATGATGTAGCTTAAGAAAATTCTGGGAGGAATAATTGGGCAAGCAGAGAATATTACTTAGAGGTGGGGAGTGGATTTTGATTTGCAGCAGTGAAGATGTGTCTGGGGGCCCAGAGGGGAAATTATAACAAAGGAGGGTACATTTTTGAAAAAAAAGTATGAAGAAGGGTACATTTTGTATGAACATTTATGAAAATATTTGGCATGGAAGATGTGATAGACTCCACACAGAAGGCACACAAGCAACAATAACCATACAGAATATTATATTCATAAAGTAACAAAGTATTTTCAGAACTAAGCCAACACGGGAATGGAGAAAGCAGATTCTGCCAATAGGGATGACTGCAGTTAGGGAAACAGAGCTAATAGGCAAGATGGGAAAGGAATTTATTGGAGAAAACTGGTAAAAGAACAAAGGTATTGGGAACAAATAATTAGATAGTGAAAGGTAATAGAATGGGAAGAGGCCAAGAATTTATTTGGACTGCAGGTTAGAAATTGCTTTTCTATCAAGGATTGATGTCAGAGTAAAGGAAAAGAGTACAAAATAAGGGTATCCTAAATGAAAAACCAGCACTAGCAGAGTTTTTAGTAGAACAGAAGCTGCTGTTAAAAAGGGAATAATTAGACGAGCATACTTAATATTGCATAATAACTATAAGAATCAATTAGAGGAGGTTAGAAAGGACTGGGAAGAGAGATTGGATAAACAGTTCACAAAGAAACAATGGAGGATATATGTATGTCTCCCAAATATGCAATAAAGTCATGAAGACCTAGGATATTTGATTGGAAGTGTTTACATAGGTATTTTATACCACAAGTAGACTCCAAACAATTTTTCCTTGTCTAGACAACAAATTTTGGAGGTGTGATGGAAAAGAAAGAGGTAATTGGGAACACATTTTCTGGGAGTATAATGAGTTAGCAGACCTTAAAGATTCCCTGCAAAGTGTTCTGGGTGTACAAATTGGTCTAACTAAAGAAATTATTTTTTGAGCTATGATACAGAATTGGAATTGTCTAGACATAGTAAGACCTTGCTGAGTGTAAACATGGTGTCTGCCAAAAAATAAATTGCTAGAAAATGGAAATCAAAGTCTAAACTGATTTTCCTAGTTGTACTGAATGTAGTAACATAGATAAAACAATTGAAACTGGGATCTTTATAAATGGGTAGGAGTAAATTATATTGAAAAAATGGGAATTGTGGGAACAGTACATGCAGAGTATTAACAAGGTTTAAAATAATGCAGGATTTGAATGAGCTATGTGAAGTTTGACTGTCAGTGACTGGATAGATTATAAGTGATGCAACTAAAATTGTCAATATGGTTTCTTATTATTTATATAAATGTATGATTGCCTATACCATACATAATAAGTTTCTTGTTGAAAAGAAAAAAAGAAACTTAAGTGCCAAGCCTTTCTCTTGATGGAGAGAGCTCAGGAAGTGAGAGAGTTAGTATGTTGGCTGGCTTCACAAGCATTTTACAATATAAATAAATGAGTACATAATGAAAATAACAGTATTATACCAATGACACATTACAGTGATTTACATAATAATAAAAGATTAATTAGTTTGAAGTTAACAGTACTTACACCCTAATGAATTAAAATATTGGATTAGCAAAGGATCAGCTGGGCCGATCTCTGAGACTGAGGTGAACTCTTTGACTACTACTTAAATACACCCTGTTGACCAGGTGATGTTTTAAAGACCTCATAAAAGAAGTCCAAGTGTCATTTAGTTAAATCCATGAAAGTAATTGGTATGGAATCAAGGTATGTGAAAAAACATTTAGCAGATGTTTCAAGATGCATTGTGAACCACAAACAGTTCCTCTCCAGGTATGACTGGAGATGGCACATTGGAGTATACCCATTATAGAGTACAACACCCCTTTTGGAATGTACCTCACAAGACATCTGCAGCAGCTGGAAAGGCCACAGAAGTACCTCACAAAGAGGATTACTGGCCTCAAACAAATGCCCTACACTGACCGCCTCAAAAAACACCAGCTTTACTTCGTAGCATATCGCCTACTCCAAGGTGATCTCTGCCTAACATATAATGCTATGTCAAACCCAGAGCTGTTGGACATGCTACACCTAAAGAAATCCCAATCCCTCCGAGCTACACGCTCTAGGGACCTAAACCTTGTCATCACAATAAACAGGACACGCTGGAGGAATAGATTCCTGTCCCAGAGACTTCCTATACTCTAGAACAAGCTACCCATCTATGTCAAGCAAAGTTCTTCATTAGCACTCTTCAAAAAAAATCTTGATGAGTGGATGGGAAATAGGAAATACACCCCGGGGATCACTTCTGTGTCTCTGCTGGACAGTGGCACAGGAAAATAACTTTCTTGGGTGGCGTAAGCTATGGAACCTTGCTAGCTAGGCTTACGTAGGCCCTTGGGCTGATTAGCCTAGTACCTACCTATGAACCTATAAGAAAAGCTCTTTAAGACATGCAGGACCTAAGTAATTGAAGGACTCTCTAAGTCAGATTTAAGATCATTGCTGCGTCCTGTAGCCAGTGTAACTTCTGTAAGATTGGTGTAATTTGATCAAACCTTGTTACACCTCTTAGTACTTTGGCTGCTGAATTCTGGAACTGTTGCAGGCATTCAGGGTCATAATCCAAGAGACCTATGTAAAGAGTGTTTTAGTAGCCAAGGTGCAATAAGTGTCATTGACACAAAAGGTAGAATACTTGTCTTTGGTTCTAGAAAATCAGATGGCTAAGAATTCTATTCCCCCTCCAGGTGGTTGGATTGTTGACATTGCAGTGCAGCATTTTGGGGGGTGCTGGACTCCTTAGTGTGTCATCCTTCAGATGAGACACTATTTGTGGTAGCTGAGTTGGATGTAAAAGATCTTATTGCACCTATTGAAAAGAGCAGGAGAAGTTCCTAATGCCCTTAATTGTATAAATACCACATCAGGTCTCCCCTGAAAATAGACCTTAATCCTAGTGGGTATAACCTGGTCAACAAAGGTAGGTAAGTAGGTAGAGTGAGATTTTTTATTTTATTTTACATTTGTTTAATGGGATAGTCCCACTGGATACATGACCATTTTCAGTAGAGGCCCAGGGAGAAAAGCTCCCAAAAAACACATTCAACAGTTACATTTTTACAGTTTAAAACACAAAATAAACTCAAAAAGATTTGTATACAGATGTAAACAAACACAACAAGCAGATATACACAAACAAATTATTAAATTTTTACTCAGATGGAAAATTCTAGACAGTCTTTTTAAGAATGATAGGGTATTGAATGCCTAGTAGGCTAACCTGGTAGTAGATCCAAGGAGATCATAGGATATATATGTTAAGAAATAAAGTGTAGGCAGAAGTCCTCCATGTACACACGAGTGATGGTTAGAGTTAGTCTGGATTAGGACAAGGACATAGCCATCATTTTTTAAAGTACTGAGTCAGACTTTTCTTGAACTGAGGTAGAGAGAGTTCAGATGTAAGATTAGCAGGAATAGAATTCCAAGTTTTGCCAACAGAGTTAGCAAACAGAGATTCTCTGGCTGTGTTGTTGGATTTGAGAGTTTGAACTAGTAGTCTTTCAGATGAACGAAGTGCACTAAGGTTACTGTAGGGGGTGATGAGGTTTTTAAGTACGGGTGTATTATCTGGTTGGTAGAGGATCTTGTGTGCAACTATTAGTTGGTTAACCTGAAGTAGGTTAGGCAGTTCAAGCCATCCTAGTAGATTTAGGTTATGACAGTGATGAGTTCTGTAGGCTGCATCAGTAGCAAATCTAGCAATGTGATTGTAGCTGCTAGAAAGTTTATTAAGGTCAGTTTTGCTGAGGTTTGTAAATAGAGGGTGGAGATTAGATGTGTATGAGCAATTACAGTTCAGGCTAATGGCGTTAGGAAGGGCTTGATCCTATATAGTGAGCCAAGTTTTTTATTAGCTGTTTTAATAGTTTTATTGATATGCAGATCAAACTTAAGGTTATTATCTATTTAAACTCCTAAGAGTTTGGTTGAGGAATCTGGGGGAATAATGGTGCCGTTGTTGGATTTTAATGTAAAGGTCGTAGAGGTAGACCTGTGAATGGGGGAGAAAAGCAGCAGTTTGGTTTTATTAGGATTTAACATGAGACAGTTAAGGAGCCAATTTTTAACTGTGTTAAAAGTATTTTGAGATAGAATCTACAACTCTGTAGGTGAAGTGTCAGAGCATACTGAAGTGGAGTCATCCGCATATTGAATGCATGTTGCATTTGGGATGACCTTATACAAATCATTGATGAAAATGGAAAATAGTGGACCTAGTATGGTGCCTTGGGGTACTCCGAGGGTGATGGGTAAAAGGGTGGATAGTTTGCTCTGCCATAGGACAGCCTGTTGTCTACCACTGAGATAGGATTGAAACCAAAGGATGGCCTGGTCCTCTAGGGTGTTTGAGTATTTGGTGGTTTACCATATCAAAGGCTTTCGAAAGATCAAGAAAGATAGCAGAGGAAAGTGTATTATTGTTTCGGTGTTGGTTAATGACGTTAGAGAAGGAGAGGAGGGCTGAAGTTGTACTATGGAATGGTCTAAAGCCATGTTGGGTGTTGGCTAGAAGATTACTATGTATAAGATAGTTCAGGAGTTGATTATGGATGTATTTTTCCATAATTTTAGCCAAGGTTGACAGAATAGCTATGGGTCTGTAGTTTAACAGGTCAGTAGAGCTGCCCCCTTTATGGAGTGGGATGACATACTAATGTATGTGCAAGAGTTGCAAGCCCTTTTTTGGGACTTGGCTGACACATAATCCAGTAGTGTCAGTGTGTAATCAAGCATAACTCCTTGTTTTTAAGCACTTTACACAAACTCCAGTTTGTTTCCACCATTACATAATTGGAAGGGATAAGGAGTCTATAAAGGTCTTAACACTGAATGCTCTAGCATTGCCTCAGGCTTACTGCGATGTGTGCCATTCAGTCAGTCTAGAATGGAATCCATGCAGTCTTTAAATATGGTGAAGGCCCACAGTTACTCCTGAGAAAATTGATGGGGTGGGCGGGGAGTGGCTGGATATCTTTAGTTTATCAGTTATATTAAATACCTGTCCCACGTGTGTCAGGGTTCAGTGGTAGCATGCATGTATGAAGAATAAATGGAGCAACAGAGAGCCCTGTGGAACGGTGTAGTCCAGTGGGCTTTGGAAGAAGAAACGATACCAGAAGCAACCCTCTGGAAGTACTCTGACAAGTGAAAGGAAAACTAGTTATTCACAGTGAAGCAGACTCCACAGTGGTTTTACAGGTACTCAGTAAGACTATCATATGGTGACAGGAGTTCAAGGATGACAAAGTACAGCCACTGAATATCACTTACTGCTGTGACAAGGGATATCTCAGTGCTTTGTCAAGATTTAAATCCAGACAGGAATGTAACTGAATGTATACAAACGTCTCAGTAACCTTGCTAAGAAAAAACAGATTTGAGATTAAGCAGCAGTCAATACAATATCTCAGTAACCTTGTGAAGAAAAGACAGGTTTAAGATTTGTGGTAATCAAACATGCATACTGGCAGGCTACGACAGTGACTTCTTGGTGTTGTGAAAGAAAAAATTAAAAGCACTTAAAAAGTTAAATTTAATAAAAAAAATAGAGTTTTGCTTTACTTTTAGTACATTGCTTTTCTTTCACATTTTAGTAGGTTAATCTTGCTATTGAGAGAGGCAGTTGGGCTGAGGAAATAATTGTCGTCTAACTATGTGAGGTTCTCTGGATCAGTTCTCAGCTGTGGTACTTTCTCTGTTGCTACTGAATGTCACAAATTTAGTAACAAAGTTAGAGGACCACTACAACCAGAAAATTATTTTTTTTGTTTATGTAATCTCAGTGTTTAATGTTATATAATGTTTCTGCATCACTCTGAGTAGTTAATACTATTTTAATTTTGCCCTAACCCAAAATCCCCTTATGGAGGCACACACAGTAACATGATTTTGTATTTCATGTGGGTTTTTTTATATGTACTTTGAGTTCTCAGAAGATGGTTATCATGCAATTTTCCCTTATAGGCTTATAGGTAAGAACTAGGCTAGTTGTCCTTGCAGACCATTTCCCTTTTTGTGCTCAGAATAGTCTGTCATTTGGTTATAGATTGGCCTTACCCATCCCATGGTCAGTAACTATATATTACCCTTAATATGAATAACTGAGTTCATACCATACGATAATTTGAGGGGACTCATGCATGGGATAAAGCATTTAGGAGCTGCATCTCTCCATTAGTAGTATAGGGACAGTCCTGGTTTAAATGTTCTGTTTCCCATCCATACATCTGAATTTCACTTGAAAATAGACTGGGATGAACTTTGTTTTATGTGGATGGGGAGTCTGTTCCACATCAGTGGTATCCACTGCAAAATATACTTGTCCCTCCAAACTGTTCTGCTGATGAGAAGAGGTTTAGATCCCTTGACCAAGTATTTCTGATGCCATTTAACTTGCTGATGTGCAGTAAATCCGTCAGTCAGAGGATGCCTTGTATGCCAGACACGTTGCCTTTTAGCAGTCTGTAAGATACTGAGTATAGGGACCAGACTTTCAGTCAGTCCATGTAGGACATGTTGTTTAGGCCTTGAATCCTTTTTGTAAGGTATTTCTGTGGGCATTCCAGTTGTTGAATGTGTCTGGACAGATGTATGCCAAAATGGACATTATATTCAATGATTGGCCCGAATGAGTGCTGAGTAAAGGGGGACAATGACATCCCTAAATCTAGACACAATCCCTGTGTTTATAGGCTGGCAGTTTAGAAGGACTTTCTTACAGCAGATACATGTTGGTCAAAAGTTAGGTCACTGTCCCCATAAATTTTCAACTCCTGAACAAGTGGGTCAACTCATAGGGGCATATTGTCAATGTCATAGTTCACTGAGGTAGATGACTTCCCAAAGGATACAATAATACATTTTTGGTATTTAGTTTCAGACCATGATTTTAGGGCAGCCACGGTGGTGCAGTGATTAGCATTGCTGCCTCACAGCAAGAGGTTCTCCAGTTCGATCCTCGGCTGGGGTGCCTTCTGTGCAGAGTCTGCATGTCCTCCCTGTGGTCGTGTGGGTTTCCTCCGGGTGCTCCGGTTTCCTCCCACATCCCAAAGACATGCTGTAGGTGGATTGGACACTCTAAATTGGCCCTAGGTGTGTGCCTTCTGTGGAAGGTTGGGCGCCGGGCTGGCAACTTGACACCGTAAAGCTCCACTGCCAATCATGAGCGGACAAGGTGATCTGCTGTGGCGATCCCTAACTGGGAGAAGAAGAAGAAGAAGTTTCAGACCATGATTTTGACACCAGTTTACTTCAGGCAAACCTTCCTGTAGGGTGGCCAAGTCATTAGGGATTCAGTGACTGCTCATAGATTACAGTCATATACAAACTTAGTTGCTTGGAACAAACTTCCCCTTGACTTGCGTTCAATCTCTCGCACCTCACACTTTAAAAATGAACTAAAAGCTTATTTTCTCAATTCCAGAGCCTGCCTTTGCCCTGACTCTATCTAGTCTTCCTTCCCTTTATGTACCCTCAAAAGGACCATACTTAGTACCTCATTACACCTCTCTCTCCAATGTGTCTACAATGCATTTGCATAATTGTATACAAACAAAATTTTTTTATTGTTGACCTATTGAACTATATCAATGTACAATTGTTACTTAGCATCTTTTTAATGCAATTTTAACTTTATGCATGTAACCCAACATATGTGAAACTGGTTTTGTTGTGGAATTACTTATTCTGTTTTGATTGCCTGTGTGTCCAATCTGTGAGCCAGTTGGCAATCCAGTGGGTGACATATGGGTTTATTCCCAGTTTATTTGCCTTTTCTACTGTGCCTGATTATGCCAAAGTCTGTGTGTTTATTTGGAAAGATAGTAATACTCACTACCTAATATGAGAATCCCCATACAGAATATCTGATAATTTCTTCCAGGGACTGTGTTTTGTATTCTTTGTCATATCTTAAACACAGTGCAATAAGAAGTTTATTCAGCTGCAAAATAGTCCTTAAGGATTTTGGGGAAAATATAGTAATCAGCTCTGTACATCAATATGTTTCTGACAGTGGTATTGCTTTCTTTACTTTGAGACTGCAAAGCAAAAAAAGCTGTGAATTTGCAAAACCTCAGTATGTCTGTGGCTTCAAAGGTTGGAAGAAGGCATCTGGAAGTTAATGCTCACTGTAGAAGCGCTGCAGATTCATGGAGATTCTGTAGGTTTGTGACCTTAGTAGGTGGTAAAGGATAATGCGGGATTTTCCTTTTCCAAAAACTTTGTAACGTAATGGGTGAGGTGATGTAAGGGTACCAAGAAACAAATTCCTACAGAAAGTTTCATAAGATTTTAATGCAAACAACACAGTGTACAAGTTTAATAGCATAACACAGAAGAGAAGAACTAAGTCATGATTTATTTATAAGTGGCAGTGTAGGGATGAAAATGCACTATGGGAAAAGGAAATGTGTTTAGGTCACAGTTGTCCTTTAACTTAAACTTTACTGATAAAAGTCTGCCATTAAAGCAATCCAGAGTACTGAAAACTCAATACCATGAAAAGTATTGCTGCTTTTTCCATGCATGCATCTTTGTTTTAAAATGAATGCATTCATTTCCAGTGATACTCTTGATGTTAAGGTTGCATATGGTTTTGAATAAAAAATAATGTTAAAGCATTTTAGGAGAGACGTCACCTCTTTACTTTGATAGAACATTTCTTTGTGTCAAATAATTTTGTGTGTCTGACTTTGTAAATTTGTATTGAATAAGAGGTACCAAAAAATGTTGCAAAGACCTGTATTTTGGAGGATTTTTGGTGATGTCTTTCATGCCATTCAATAGTATATTGAGAACTGTACTGTAAATATTGAGTTGTTTGTCTACCTAGGAGAGTGGCTTGACTTTTGGCAGCCATGTTAAAAAAAAAAAAAAAAAAAAAAGATAACATAAATATTGCAGTAATAAAGGTCATTGCAAAGTTCATGTAGCCAAAACGCTAAGTTAGTACTTTGAGCTAGCAATAATGCCTGATGGAGCAGGCGCCATAAGGGAATCAATGCATACTCACTGATGGGGTACAATCTAACACCAGAGTTAATGTAATATCTAAGACCAGAGGCAGAGGGCCTACCACCCCAGGAAGGGTGTTAATTCCTTGATAGTGCCCACCCTGGAACCTGGAAGGCATTATCTCACTTAGTGAATAGGATGTCTGGTAAAAAAAAAAAAAAAAACAAAAAAAACAAAGATACAAAACAATTCAACATTACTATGTGATTACTATTGTATATTATAGCAATAACCCACGCCTGGGTGTGGGTATTGCTGGATTTACCCACGGTTGGTGTGGTTTGGTCATGAGGTTGAAGCCCAAGTGGCCAGACAAAGACAACCGTGGGTAAATCCAGCATTACCCACACCCAGAAGTGGGTTATTGCTATTATACAATGACATTATTTAAGAAAAAAAATACTTACTTTTCTTAAATAATGGCATTTTATAATGCCTCCTTGCTGCCCTTCCGCAGCTGTCTGGTATTCTGTGGCAGTTCTGATGTAGTGCGCATGCGTATGCTTGCGCAATACATCAGAGCTGTGGGTGGAAGCAACAGAAAAAGCAAGATCTCCATTGCTTTTTACAAAGTGTCTCGCTATGTTAAAGGAGTTTAACATAGCGAGACAGCTTTAAAAAAAGCAACAGAGAATCTCTGTTGCTTTTTTTAAAGCTGTCTCGCTATATTAAACCCATTTAACATA